>NC_072435.2:54790833-55137500 GCF_028878055.3 Symphalangus syndactylus
GGGCAGACTCAGCCCCAAACAGAGGCTCTTGGCCTCTTTCCCCACCTCTCAGCTCCTTAGCACTTTGAATCCAATCCTACTCTTTGGAACTTAACTGATAAATACAAGGCTGCCTTTTCCAAAAATGTTTCTGAATAGACAACTAGAAACTTTATAATTTAGAAATAGTATTCAAATGGCTCTAAAGACACATCTAGGGCTATGTTCTATTCTTGGGGAAATTCTAGAGATACAGGGATGGATGGATGGATGGATGAGTGGGTGGATGAGTATGTGTGAGTGGATGAATAGATGGGTGGATGGATGCATGCGTAGATGAATGGATGGATGAATTGATGGGTGAGTGGAAGATAAATGAATAGATGGGTGGGTGAAATGGATGGATGGATGGATGGATGGATGGATGGATGGATGGATGGATGGATAAACGAATGGATGGATGTGTGAATAAATGAATGGATGGATGTGTGAATAAATGAATGGATGGATGTGTGAATGGATAAATGGATAGATGGATGAGTGGACAGATGAATGGATGGGTGGATGAATGAATTAACGGGTGGATGATTGGATGGATTAATGGACGAGTGGGTGGATTAATGGATGGATGGATGGATGGATGGATGGATGGATAGGTGGATGGATGGATGGGTGGATAGATGGGTGGGTGGATGGATAGATGGATGAGAGAATGGGTGGTTGGGTGTATGGATGAATGGATGGATAGGTGGAGAGATGAATGGACAGATTGATTTCTCACACTGAACAAGTACCAACATGGGAAAAAGCAAAGCAAGAGACACCAAAAGCACGTTTTATTTTGGGAGAAAGGAAAGTCCTTGGAAACACAAGTCCAGGCCTGCAAAATCCTTGGGCTGCATCACCATTCTGGGAGCAGCAACATGTCCTTCAGCTGTCTTATATTCCCTTCTCCAGCAAGGATATAAGGACACGATAAATACTTAAACTGCAGCAAGAAAATTTCAAGTTATTCTTTTTAAAAAAAACTTCATGAAAGAGCCATTTGATAATAGTAGACATCAGCCCCTAAGTAGAAAAAAATCTATTTTTCAGCATTTAATTCATACAAAATCTTCCATTTTCAATAAGCGTTAATTTAACACAGACAAAATGGCTATAGGGTGACAGAATCTCATCTCTCTTTGTAGAAGATTTTTAAACAAAAAGCCACGTTTATATTATTTTGAATTCCAGGGGCCTGAACTAGGTGAGTTGTTGGGATAACCCCTGCAATCTGCCCCAAATTTCTAGTGTTATAGAAGAACAATATTGAGGAAAGTCCTAGATTTCCTTTTCTAATTTTTTTTAATCTTTGCAACATTAACTAACAAGAATTTTCTTCCAAAATTGCAGAAATTTTTCTTTAAGACTGGGGGGAAGAGTGGAAATAAAAGTCAAATCTAAAACCTGCAAACATAAACTTGGAGCAGGCGAGAGAACATTATTGCTGGTGTCTGTCGTCAGCTATAGAATCATTAACATGAACTACCTTTTGATGAATGCATTGAAAAAAGTGATTATATATTAAAGTATAAAAGTCTATTCCTGCATCATTTAAATTACTTTACAATGCTGATTAAAATAACAGAACATTATAGCTTGCTTAGCTAAACATTATATTTCCAAATCCATTTCCAATTGTTTCCCTTCAATTTGAACAATTTTTGAGCAATTTTATTGCTATTCATACCTGCTTGATTTTTTATTAGAAATTAAAATACACAGGTTTTTTATCAATGTTGCAAAGTACTGCAAAGTTTAACTCTTTTGATGCCATTCGGAACCTCAAGTCACAGGGAGAAGCAACTTTTTTTCTCTCTTAATTCCAGGGGCTTGAAGAAGATATTTAGAAATATCAAAGCAGAAGAGCCTCGGAGATAATCTGAACTATTTCTGAGTTTATACAAGGGAAAACTGAGACTCACCTGGGAGAACTAACATGTCTAATATCACAATGGAAATTTGTAATAAAACCACAAATTGAGTCAAGTCTCCTGATTCACTATACGAGCTTTTGACTCTAAGAAACTGTCCTTCACAAAGTTCCCAAGAAAGAATGGATTGGCCAGATCGATAGAGGAATTTCTGAGGAAATTGCACTTGTGTTTTTAAATACGTGGCACTTGTTCATGCTAAACGGTAGTTTAGTTCAGTGGTGGAGAAAATAATCCCTTTGAATGATACCTGATTAATGTGTGTATAAAGCACACAGGCCTATAAAATAGTGTGGAATATGGGACAAGCTATCTTGATGCCAAGCCATGGAATGGACTTGTGTGTTACCCAGGACAAGCTCCTTGTTCTAAAACCTTTATCATAAGTGCAATGAATGACTGCCTTTGCTGATTATAGAAACCTCTGTCCTGCTCATGGCAACACCCTTAGCACCAAGCACAGAGCCTCACACAGAGAATGTGTTCAAGAACTCTTCAGTAGATAAATGAATGAATGTCCCTCTATCATATGGAGTTTTGGGGTTCCAAGCAACAAAAATAGATGCTAGTTAATGTGAGGAGGATATGGATTGGTTTAGGATATCAAAGCAAAGGCCGAATTAACAAGGGGTCCTGGAAAGGTTGGGGGCTGAGAAGCTCCAGGCCTCTAGACTGAAGAAAGTAATGAGGTCTCTTCGGGCATCCTGATGGGATAAACCCTCTTTAATCATTTCCCATCTTTGTCTTCTTCATCTTAACATTCAGGCTCCCAAGAAAGAGAGTCCGATTGGCTGAGCTTTTATCACAGGCCTGTCTGTTGGCAAGAAGGGCTAGGAACCCTGCAATGTAGTTGATGAAGACTGTATACATGGAAAAGGGAAGTCAGGGTGCTAGTATTAGAAGAAACAATGAATTGTGAGCAGACAAAAACATCACATATCCACTGTACACTTGAGCTTCTCCTTCTCCTGTAGAGTGAGTGTAGCAATACCTAACTTGCAGGGTCGTTATGGGAACTGGAAATAGGATTAGAAGAGTCATAGCATAATTCCCTGGCACATAGCATGGAACCTGTCACAGCTGGTTTTATGTAGGGGCAGTGAAGACATGGTTTACTACAAGTCGTGGCTTTCCCAGTGCTGATTCCTGAACTGTGGCCACACTGTTCCTCTTTCAGAGGTGTTTGACAACATACATTTCCATGTGCAGATCTTACTTACTGATGCTACCTTCATTACAACATTTCTTCAGTCCCAGACATAAATTGAGTTGTGGAAGGCCCAAGACATGCCAGGAAGTTAGGACTGCTGGGGTTAGTTTCAGGTGGAGCTGAGGCTGGGAAACCAAAATGGGATCTGAGCTGGACCTGAAGGTAGCGGAGCAGTCAGGATCCTGATGTCTGAGGCGTGTGATGAGCAGAAGGCAATGATTGAGGATCTCAAGAATGACCCCAGTTTGCCAGACACCAGGTCCAAGGCCACTGACAGATTCCCTGGTAGATTTCAAATGGACGTAAGAGCCTAAAGACAGAGACCTTATGACTCCATGTAGAAAGTCTGGGACTGAGCTGCCTGTGAGTGCCCAACTAGGTGCAGAAATAAAAAACAAAACAAAACAAAACAAAACAACAAACTGAAAATTAACTGATATTCTAAACTGAGCAACGAATTTGGAGACTCAGATTGCAAAAGTAATGGGAACAATGAAAAGAAGATTATTCCTTGGGACTCAGTGCACTAACTAATAATTATTGGACACTTGCCATTTGCTGGGTCCCCTGCCAGGGAGACAGGACAGAGTAGTGATTAGGGGCACAGACCCAGGATTCAGAGGTTTGAATTTTGGTTCTTCCACTAAGTGGTTGTAGGACTTCAGGCCAGTCTCATAACCCACCTTAAGTGGGGATACTAGGAGTAGTTTGTGCCTGTTGGAGCACTAAATTAGATGATTAATGTAATGTGCTAAGTCCAGAGCCAGGCACTAAGGAGGTGTTCAATAAGCATTAATGATCTTATTATTGTTGTGTTGGTTGTTAAGCCCTTGGTCATGCTTTATCTCATTTAGTTCTGAGGGCCTGAGGCACTGCTAGGAAGGCGTCATGGGAGATGGGCATGGTGGGAGCTGAGCCCTGACATGAATGGGGCTAACTCAATGGCAGAAGGAGTGGGAATGGTGTTTGACACCAGCTGAGATGAGCAGTGATGCCTCTTAGGCGCAGTGAGGGTAATCCTGACTAGAGAGATGAAGTCCTCAAGGGCCCCCAACCCCTTCTCCCCATTCGGTGGCAGAGTCTCAGCCAAGGTGCGTGGAGTGGTTGGGTGGAGGGTTCAATTCTAGGAACAGAGGGAGAGAAGGTCAGGTCAGTAGGCCATGTAGAAGCATGAACAAAAGAGGGGGAGTTGATTTTGAAGGAGGTAACAAGGCATGGAGCTTTTTAAGGACACTTCATTTAAGAGTTAGTAGTCAGTAGATGGGAGGGTGAAGGAAAGGAGACCAGAGTGGAGGAAAGAGAGAAACTGCTGGGAAGGCGTACCTGGGGGGATGTTCCAAGCCAGGCAAATGAGTGCAGGGGAAATGGAGGTAGGGCAGGTCCAGGGATCAAAGGTGAAGCTTGGCCTATAGAGGCACAGGCCTGGGTTGGAGGGACTCTCAAGAAAAGCAGTAATGGGAAATCTTATAGTAATGTCACCAATGACATAGGCTCAAAAGGGCTTTGCACCTGTTTTATTCTTCTTGAAACCAAGAAGTTTCCTCTCTTGCCCCACTTCTCATCTCTGCATCACTCAGAGATCAGGGCTGGTGACAAGGGCCAGTGGCAGAGGCAGTTTGTTTGAGGAGTTCAGAATACCTCTTCCCAAAGCAGGAGGTGTGTCCAGAAAAATGAAGCCTCTGATCTCCTTTCTTCTGTGCCTTGGGTCTCAGGCTTCTTCCAGGAGCCCAGCCATGCCTGAAACACGTTTCATGAGCGTCTAGGGGTTAATGCTTCAAGAAGAAACAGGGGAGATTTTGCTGGTGTACAGTATGTCATGAGAATGGATCTAACCAGTGAGTAGGAAGCTCTGATCAAGAGCTGAAAAACCTGCACAATTTTCAACTCAGGAACCCACACGTGCCACCATTTTCTTCTATGAGAAACCTCAACAGGTTACAGATACATAATTTGAAAGAAAACAACCTTAAGTAATGTGCCATTCTAGTTAGGGCTAAATTCACATTTGAAAATATTATTCAACTAATTAAAATGGAATTAAATGAATATAGCTTTAACTGTGTCTACCGTTTAGCATAAAAAGTTGTTAAATATATCGTACTCTGTTCCAAACTGGCGGCAGATTTTAGCAATGTTTAATTGTAAGAAATAGCCATGTACTACTTAATTGCATAACTAGGTGGAACATAAAAATCACAATTACATGAATTATATTAAGTAAAATATGTTAAAATAGTTTGTTTTTCGATGGTGGAATTTTATGGACACTATAATGAAACTGAAGTACATTTTTAATTACCTAATTATTGCTATTTTCAAAGTCCATTTACACCATAATTGTTCCTGTTTTCATAGTCCAAAGAGTCCATGACAGAGAGACTCAGTGGGATCTAAAATAAGGATTCATTCTTCAGACAACTCCTGCTCATGGTTTCCCCCTATCTTTACAAAATCGATCTCAGATTCATTCAACATGCATTCAACAGGTAATTGTGTGTATGAAATTGCTGGAAATGGTAGCGGGTTGCAGAGATGACGGAGGGGTAGATTTCCAGCCCGCAGGCAACTTATAGTCTAATGATGGACTATAGGTAAGATGGACTACAGCAGACACAGAAGGGAAGCATGGTCAGGAGTTAGAGGGACACACCAACTTCCCTTGAGCGGATGGATGCATGACTGTGGGCTGCTGGACCCCGGGGAGAAGGCAGGACTGGGCTAACCTGGGCTGGAGCAGGGGCAGTGGTGAGGAAGGGCATCCCAGGCTCCAGCAAGGACACAGAGGAAGGAAAAGCAGGTGGCATGAAGTGTTGTGAGGAAGACCAGCCCAGTAGTGGCAGACAGCCACGGACAAATGGGAAAAAGAGATTCAGTGGCAAAGCCAGCTCAGGCCAGCCAGACTCTGGGAGCCGGCAGGGAGATTCCAGCAGTGAGGAGGGGGGAGTGTGGGGCTTCACTCAGTGCATTTGGGGTTCAGCATGAGCCTTCGGCCTGGGGGTGACAAAGCAGGAGCTGCAGGACCCTGAGCACTGGAAGACAACGAGGCCAGTGACAGCAACAGAACGATCAAGGGAAAGGTGATTTAAGTGAAAAACAATAAATTTGCTTCTGTACTGAGGCGTGTTGAGATTATAGAAAGACATCCAGGGTAGATGCTTGGAGGCATGTTTGCGCAGTAGATGGAGGCTTCTAAGCCTTTTAAACAAACAAACAAACAAACAAACAAACCATGAGAGCACTTTCAAGCTTTTCTTTCTCTTTTTTTTTTTCTTTTTTGATACCATAGGAAATTTTGAGATAAAACCGTGAAATGTTAGGGCAGTCCCTTACCACACATATTGAGTTAGTATAATTTGTTAAAAAGCAAAAAAAAGCAAAGAGCGGCCAGACGCCATGGCTCACACCTGTAATCCCAGCAATTTGGGAGGCAAAGGCAGGAGGATTACTTGAGGTCAGGAGTTCGAGACCAGTCTGGCTAATATGGTGAAACCCTGTCTCTACTGAAAAGATGCAAAAATTAGCTGGGCGTGGTGGCGCACACCTGTAATCCCAGCTACTCAGGAGGCTGAGGCTGGAGAATCACTTGAACCTGGAAGTCGGAGGTTGCAGTGAGCCAAGATCACGCCACTGCACTCCAGCCTGGGTGACAGAGTGAAATTGTGTCTCAAAAATAAAAATAAATAAAGAAAAATAAAAAGCAAAAGGCTCTCATTATGTATCATCAGGGGAATTCAAATCAAAACAACAATAAGATGCCACTACACCCCTGTTAAAATAGACAAAATCGAGAACACTGACAACGCCCAGTGCTTCCAAGGGTGTAGAGTGACGGGAACTCTGATTCAGTACTGATGGAAATGCAAAATGGAACAGCCACTTGGAAGACAGTTTGGTGGCTTCTTACAAAACTAAACATCCTCTTAGCATACCATTCTGCAATACCACTCCTTGATGTTTACCCAAAGGAGCTGAAAATTTATGTCTCACAAAAGGCACATGGGTGTTTATGGCAGCTTTATTCATAAGTATTAACACTTGAAAGCACCCAAGACGTCCTTCAGTAGGCAAATGGATAAATAACATGTGGTACACCCAGACAATGGAATATTATTCAGCACTATAAAGATAGAAGCTATCAAGCCATGAAAAGACATGGGAGAATCTCAAAAGCCTATAACAAAGTGAAAGAAGCCAGTGTGAAAAGGCTACATACTGTACGATTACAACTATATGACATTCTGGAAAAGGCAAACTATGGAGACAGTAAAAAGATCGGCTGGGTGCGGTGGCTCACGCCTATAATCCTAGCACTTTGGGAGGCGGAGGCAGGTGGATTGCCTGAACTCAGGAGTTTGAGACCAGGCTGGGCAACCTGGTGAAACCCTGTCTCTACTAAAATACAAAAAAATTAGCCGGGCGTGGCGGCATGTGCCTGTAGTCCCAGCTACTCAGAAGGCTGAGGCAGGAGAATTGCTTGAACCTAGGAGGCAGAGGTTGCAGTGAGCCAAGATCATGCCACTACACTCCAGCCTGAACAACAGAGCCAGACTCTGTCTCAAAAAAAAAAAAAAAAAAAAAAAAAAAAAAAAAAATCAGTGGTGTCCAGGGGTAAGGAGGGAAGGATGAATAGGCAGAGCACAGAAGATTTTAGGGCACTGAAACTACTCTATAGGATACTATAATGGTGGATCCATGTCTGTACATTTGTGTAAACCCATAGAATGTACAAAATCAAGAGTGAACACTGACATAGCTATGTACTTTGGGTGGTGATGATGGGTCAATGCAGGTTCCTCAGTTGTAACAAAGGCACCAACCTGGTGGGGGATGTTGGTAATGGGGTGACTACATGTATGTGTAAGCAACAGGAGGTATATGGGAAATCTCTGTATCTCTTGTGAACCAAAAACTGAAATAAAGTCTATTTAAAAGAAAAAAATGCAATGGAGGAGAGGAGCAGATTACATGAAAGGAATGAGCGTGCTGGCACTCAGCGCACGTTTGGTGCCGAGGCCTCACTCTCATTCTCTTTAGAGTAAGTCTACACTCTTTCTTCTGAGCCTTGAGCTGCCCCTGGAGTTTAGACAATTATCTTCCTTTGAGGATTTGAGAAAAGTTTTCAAATTGCGACAATTTGGGGGGATTTTATTTTTTATTTTATTCTTATTTCTCACTCCTTACTTCTTCCTGCACCTGGAATTGTTAACTTGTGCTGAGTGCGGCCGCCAGGCCATCACTGCTAGAAAAGACGAGAGATTCTTGGCAGTAGTCAGAGAGCACCCGTCGGGACCAGTCCTTCTAATTCTCAAACCAAATGAGGTTGAACAAACCTGGGTAAGTTTTGGCGCTTCCGGCTGGTTGTTCCAAATCTTTGAAAGCCCTCTGTGCACTCTCCGTCATTCATATAATCATTTAAAATATGTCTTCCTGTAGAGGAACTGGGTCCCAGCCGCAGGGTAACCAGAGGCTGCATGAGTCACTGTGGTTAAGACAGATCATTGAATTCTCAGCGGGTGTGACCTCATAGCTGGGAAGCCAGAGGGCCTGAGCCAGCCAAGAGGAGCTAACTTTGCTGATGGTGTGGTGCAGGAAGTGACTCTGCCCCACACCTGAGTCCTTTCCATAGGAAGTGAGCTGAGTGGAGACAACAGAGCAGATTGAGAAAGCAAGAACAGAATCTTTGATTCTTGAGCTTTATTCAGCTCAGGGAAAGACTGCATTCATACCCGGATAAGTCATTGCACCTAAGTTGACTGAGCCTTATCACTTTCACATCTCAGGGTTAAGTGTGGGGGTCCTGAAGACCTGTCTTTATTTCCTAAAGAATCAGGCAGACCGGGGGCGGTGACTTACGCCTGTAATCCCAGCACTTTGGGAGGCCGAGGCAGGCGGATCATGAGGTCAGGAGATCGAGACCATCCTGGCTAACACAGCGAAACCCCGTCTCTACTAAAAATACAAAAAATTAGCTGGGCATGGTGGCGGGTGCCTGTAGTCCCAGCTACTAGGGAGGCTGAGGCAGGAGAATGGCGTGAACCCGGGAGGCGGAGCTTGCAGTGAGCAGAGATCCGGTCACTGCACTCCAGCCTGGGTGACAGAGCGAGACTCCATCTCAGAAAAAAAAAAGAAAAAAAGAATCAGGCATTCAACCCTCATCCACAGACCATTCCCTCTTTGCCAAGAATGTAACAAAGCAGGAGGGGATTAAAATAAAATTTTTAAAAAGTTGGCAGGTACCAAATATTGATACAAAAATTAAGAAATTCGGTTGGTTGGCTATACATCTCCAGTGTGGGTGCTCCAAGCATTTCCCAGACATTAGTCATTTGGATACCACATTCAGAATTGTGGCACCATGTTATGTCAATACTACCCCGTACTCATATTTTTCTTTAATATGAGTCAGGTCTTTACTTAAATAAATTTACTCAAAAAGGAAAATTGCTGTCACTCACTGGGAAGTCAGAATCATCTGTCATAAATTGTAAACTACACAAATGAATTTAATGAAAACATACTCATTAAATTAGAAGCATCTGTCCACAAAGCCCACAAAATAATCTTAAATAACATCAATGCTATACGAGTAAGCAAGAAACATCAAAAGAACATCAATGGTATAAGTGTATACAAGAAATGTCCATGTTATAAGTGTATATAAGAAATATCGGAAATAGGGTAAAAATGTGAGCTTTAAAAAATTAAAACTCTGAAGATAGCTGGTCCCAGTTGTGTTGTTTTAACCATAAAATAAAATGATTTTTTACATTAATAGGAATATTTATAGAAAAATGTTCTAAGCCAGGTGTGGTGGCTCACGCCTATAATCCCAGCACTTTGGGAGGCTGAGGCAGGCAGATCACGAGGTAGGAGGTCAAGACCAGCCTGACCAACATGGTGAAACCCTGCCTCTACTAAAAATAAAAAAATTAGCCGGGCATAGTGGTGTGTGCCTGTAATCCCAGCTACTGGGGAGGCTGAGGCAGGAGAATCGCTTGAACCCAGGAGGTGGAGCTTGCAGTGAGCCAAGATCGCGCCACTGCTCTCCAGGCTAGGCGACAGAGCAAGACTCTGTCTCGGAAAAAAAAAGGAAAAAGTTTCTAATAGCCTTCTCTCTTTTCCATATATATTCTAAAATTAAATATACCACTGTTTTGAATAAACCAACCCTGTGTAGGGAAAATATTCATGATGGGCTCAGCTCAGTGGGTAATCTTGAAAGCAGTTTAGAATAATCATGGTTTATATATTTAACGTCTCCATATCTGAGAGAGTGGTACCTGCAGTCAGTAACTGAAATTTAACTCAGATATCAGCCTATGGAATGCTAGCCTTATCTAAACATCCTTATTCATGCAAACGATTACGTAGAGTGAATTAATAATTTTCTGCTGAAGGAATTATATTTGAAGGTTTAAGTACATAATGTGACACTCACAAGATGCTGTCCCCTATAACCTAAGAGTCCACAAATTTACTGCATTAAGATTGTCTCATGGAAATGACTATATACACGTGCATACAAATTCCCCCCACAAAAGACATCAAAAAGTTATTATAGGTTGGGCGCAGTTACTCATACCTGTAATCCCAGCACTTTGGGAGGCCAAACCAGGCGTATCACCTGAGGTCAGGAGTTCGAGACCAGCCTGACCAACATGGTGAAACCCCATCTCTACTAAAAAATAGGAAAATTAGCCAGGTGTGCTGGCGTATGCCAGTAGTCTTAGCTACTCAGAAGGTTGAGGCACAAGAAGCACCTGAATCCAGGAGGCAGAGGTTGCAGTGAGCCGAGATCATGCCCCTGCACTCCAGCCTTGGTGACAAAGCAAGACTCTGTCTCAAAAAAAAAAGGTATTATAATTTTTTCCTATATATAGGATCTATAGTAGAGTTTTCCAATTTGCTTAAAAAAATACTCTAATAATTTTGGAGGAAAATCACCAAATTCTCAAAGAAAAACCTTACAATACAATTACTTACAACTCACATTCTTTATGATGGTGTATGTATATATGTATACAAGAAACATCAAAGAACATCAATGGTATAAGTGTATACAAGAAGTATCAATAGTGTAAGTGTATACAAGAAATATCGTTCTTTATGATGGTGTTATGTCCGGTCATCAAATCATTCTTAAATATTTAAAATTAGTCTGCCGGAATACTCAAGAAATTCATTTTAGGCCTTTTTGCGGGGACTCCCAGCCCCCACCATGTCTCAAGCTGAGCACACAACTAGGACCCCTATCAGCAAGGCTCCTGGCCTCATGAAGACAGCACTTTGCTGCAAGAGGAGGGACCTAATGGCCATGCTAAGGAGACAGTAACACAAGGCAGTGTTGTACAGAGGGATGAGAGTCACCTGAGATCATCAGAAAGGCTTTTCCAGGAGGCAGCTTTTTTTTTTTTTTTTTTTTTTTTTTGAGACAGAGTCTCCCTCTGTCACCCAGGCTGGAGTGCAGTTGTGCAATCTCAGCTCACTGCAACCTCCACTTCCCGGGCTCAAGCAATTCTCCTGCCTCAGCCTCCTGGGTAGCTGGGACTACAGGTATGTGCCACCACACCCAGATAATTTTTGTATTTTTGTTTTGTTTTGTTTTTGAGATGGAGTCTTACTCTGTCACCCAGGCTGGAGTGCAGTGGCGTGATCTCGGCTCACTGCAAGCTCTGCCTCCCAGGTTCATGCCATTCTCCTGCCTCTCTCCTGAGTGGCTGGGACTACAGGTGCCCACGACCACGCCTGGCTAACTTTTTTTATTTTTTTATTTATTTTTTATTTTTTCTTAGAGACATGGTTTCACCATGTTAGCCAAGACGGTCTGACCTTGTGATCATTGCTAATTTTTCTATTAGTTTTACAGTCTTTGCTACACTATGACTGTCAGGAGGTTCTTACTTGCAGAAGGAGATTCTGCAGATGCATGTTTGTACCACAGCATTAGTAAGGCTGCATCGCAGAGTGAGGTGTGCATATCTTCAGGCTCTAAAGACTTAAGGGAAGTTCTTCGAAGCTGACAGTGATGCCTTTATGCTTTCACCATACGTATGAAATCAGTGTTTCTGGATTGGATCCCAAAAATTCATTAGTTCTCTGCTCTCAGACAAGACACTTCTCCAAGTGGAGCTTGTTTTTCACTGCCTGTGGAGAGACAGGTGAACAAGATCTCCTGACCTTGTGATCCGCCTGCCTCGGCCTCCCAAAGTGCTGGGATTACAGGCATGAGCCACCGCACTTGACCAATTTACCAATTTTTGTATTTTTAGTAGAGACGGTGTTTCACCATGTTGGCCACCGAGTTGGTCTCGAACTCCTGACCTCAGGTAATCCGCCCCCCTCAGCCTCCCAAAGTGCTGGGATTACAGGCATTAGCCACTGCACCCGGCCCAGGAGGCAGCTTTTGAATGGAGACATGAAGGACTAGGACACATCCAGCCTGTGAAAATGTCTGTGTGCATGGCTGGGGTTAAGGGGCAGAGACAGCTGGTGGCAGAATGTTGTGGTCAGAGGAACAACAAGGACAAATGTCCAAGGTGGAACTTGTGTGCAAACCTTAAAGGAACAGAAAGAAATCCAGTGGTGCTGGAGCAGGACGATGGGGTGAACGAGGGGGAGATGGAGCAGATGAGGTCAAGGAGATGGGCAGGGCTGGAGGATGAAAGGTGAGAACTCCCTTCCAAAGGACAAACATTTATTTCAAGTGCAAAGCAAATGTTATGGATGGATTTTAAGAAAAGGGAGGTCGTAATCTAATTTACCTTTTAAAAAAAAAAACAAAAAAAACTAGACTTTATTTTAGAGCAGTTTTAGGTTTGCAGCAAAACTGAGCAGAAGGTACAGAGATTTCCCATGTGCCCCCTGCATTTGACATGCACAGCCTCCTGCATTATTGACAGCCCCCACCAGTTGGTCCTTTTGTTACAACTGATGAACTACACTAACACATCACCATCACCCAGAGTCCATAGTTTGTGTGAGGGTTCACTCTTGGTGATGTGCATTCTACGAGTTTAGATCAATGCATGATGGCATGTATCCGCCATATAGAATCCTACAAAGCAGTGTCACTGCCCTAAAACTCCTCTGTGCTCTGCCTGTCATCTCTTCCTCCCCTCAACCCCTGATAACCACTGGTCTTTTCACTATCTTTACAATTTTGCCTTTTCCAGAATGTCACACAGTTGGAATGACACAGAATGTAAAGCATGTAAAACACAAAACAATAAACTCCTTGAAGATAACATAGGAGAAAATCTAGATGGCCTAGGGTTTGATTGGGACTTTTTAGATCCAACACCAAAGGCACATTCCGTGAAAGAAAGAAATGATAAGCTGGACTTAATTAAAATTAAAAAATTCTGCTCTGTGAAAGACACTGCCAAGAGAATGAAAAGACAAGCCACAGACTGGGAGGAAATATTTGCAAGGATATTATCTGAAAAAGGCCTGCTATCCAAAGTGTACAAGAACACTTAAAACTCAACAGTCACAGAATAAACAATCCAGCTTAAAAATGGGCCAAAGACCTTAGCAGACACCTCACCAAAGAAGATAGAAATGGCAAATACCTATATAAAAAGATGTCCTATGTCATATGTCATTAGGGAAATACAACTTAGAGCAACACTGAAATGCCACCACACATCTATTAGCATGGCTGAAATTGAGATCACTGACAACACTAAATGCCGCCAAAGATGTGGAGTAACAGGAACTTCCATTCATTGTTGGTAGAAATGCAAAATGGAACAGCCACTTTGGAAGACAATTTGGGGGTTTCTTATAAAACTACATATACTCTTACCATGCCATCCTGCAGCCTCACTCTTAGATATACCCAAGAGAAGAGAAAACTTATGTCTACATAAAAACTCACACATGGATATGTGTAACAGATTTATTAATAATTGCCAAAACCTGGAAGCAACCAAGTCATCCTTTAGTAGTTCAATGTATAAATAAACTGGTTCATCCAGACCATGGAATATTGTTCAGAGCTAAAAAGAAATGAGCTATCAGCCATAAAAAGGGCCTGGAGAAAACTTAAATGTATGTTACTAATTGGGGTAGGGGAAGCCAGTGTAAAAGGGCTACATGCTGTATGATTCTAACTTAAACCTTTAAATTTGTTATAATATTATCTTCTAAAGTGTCATGGCCCATTGGGAATTTCACTCCCCATGGTCTGAGGTAGTGGGATTGTAATCCGGCAGTATTGCTAATTTTTCTATTAGTTTTACAGTCTTTGCCACACTGTGACTGTCAGGAGGTTCTTACTTGCAGAAGGAGATTCTGCAGATGCATGTTTGTACCAGAGCATTAGTAAGGCTGCATCGCAGAGTGAGATGTGTATATCTTCAGGTTCTAAAGACTTAAGGGAAGTTCTTCGAAGCTGACAGTGATGCCTTTATGCTTTCACCATACGTATGAAATCAGTGTTTCTGGATTGGACCCCAAAAATTCATTAGTTCTCTGCTCTCAGACAAGACACTTCTCCAAGTGGAGCTTGTTTTTCACTGCCTATGGAGAGAGGTGAACAAAATGATTCCGTGTCTGCAACTATGACCTGTATATCAGAGAATGAATCAGTAGCTACTGTGAATAAATAAACCCCTAAATCCAAAGGGCTCAACATAGCAGAAGTTCATTTTTCTTATCAAGTCCAATCAGTGATAATGATGGCAGTGAGAAGTTTGCTTCAAGCACTGTTCAGCGACTTGGCTTCTCTCTCTGTTGTGATTTTACCCTCTTCTAGAGCAGTTCTGGCCAGTAGAATATTCTATGGTGATGGAAATGTTCTATATACTTCCTTGTCCAATACAATAGCCACTAAAGATGTATGGCTATGAAGCACTTGAAATGTGGCCTGTGCAATGGCAGAACTGAGTTTTTAATTTTATTTAATTTTGTAAAGAAGAAAAACATTGAAGAACCTTTATTATCTCATTTCAGGACTTATTTTATGGTATTTAAATTAGGGAAAGTAATTAAGGCAGCTCTATTAGTTTATGAATAGTCTACTGAATCAATGGAACAAACAGAATAGAGAGTCCAGAAGTGAATATATATGTGTATATATATATAAAATATATATGAATATTCGAAATGCATTCTGAATATATCTGGAATGTGTATAAGTATATAATTGAATATATATGGAATTTGATTAGATTAAAATATATATATTCAACTGATCTTTGGAAAGATCAATTGATCAATTGATTACTTGATCAATTTGATCAAAGTCTTCAATTGATCTCTTGGAAAAAGGTCAATTAAAGACAATTTCTCCCACTATCCATTTACCTTGCCAAGGCCAAGGTGGATGGATAGTGGAGAAAATTGTTTTCAACAAACAGTGGTAGAACAGCTGGATATCTGTATGAAATAAAAATGGAGAGAGAGAGATTTAAGAGGAACCATAACTATGCCACGTTGGTATATGTTATTTTTGTCGAACCAATTACTGAAGTGAGAAGCATTGGCTGCAACTTTAAGAGGAAGGAACAGGGGCCCGGAAACATTAAATAAAAACACAATAATCACATAGCAAGGAAATGCCAGAGGCAAGATTGAAACCCAGTTATCTGTCATCCAAAAGTGGCCCCATGATGGTATGGGAGACTTGCAAGAGAAAGATAAAGAGATGAATAAGTGAAGGGCGACAGGTTGTAAGTCAGACAGCAAGCTGAGGTCTCTCACTGCCCCTTGTCTCTCTATATATGTATTTTGGGTCTCATCTAACTTCAATTTCACATTTTATTTTTATTTCATTGGGTTGGGGAAGGGAAGAAATCAAGAGTACTTGGGACTGTGATAGTTCTTTGTCTCTCATTTTTATTTCATTTAAATTAATTCAAATTTAAATAGCCACATGTGATTAGTGGCTATTAGCAGCTAGAGCCTTGGTGCCCTTTCTCTTCAGCTGGCAGGTAAGGAAGGATGATCACAGGGTAGGTTTTTAAAGGGCCAGTCCGAGAAGTGGTGCACTTCACTTCCTTTTCCTTTCCTCTGGCTAACACCTACTCATGGCCACACCTCACTGCAGAGGAGGCTGGGAAATGTAGTCCAGCTGTGTGCTCAGAAAGATGAAGGAAAAGATTTTGGTGAGCACATAGCAATATTTATGACTCCAGGATTGAAATTTCAATGAAGACTGAAATGTGCACCACTTCCTTTTGAGGCAACTACAGAAAGCAACAGGCAAATCCACCATAAGTAGTTACATAAGAATAGCATAGATGCCAAATTAGTTAAAATGCCTGATTACAAATGTTTATTATCACCAGCAGTAACAAGACTAAGATTAGAGATGCGTATGCTCAACTACGTATAATCATCCAACATCTGTCACATGCCTACTTGGTATCAGGTACTATGCTAGGCACAGGGGATGCCATGATGGACAAGACATTATCTGCAAAAGATAATTTTAATTTAACATGGCAGGTGTAGCATTAGAGGTAAGGGTAAAGTGCAATGAAAACTCAAGAAAAGGATGCTGAATTCTTTTGGTGATGGATAGAAAGCCAATTGAGGCCAGGGTTTCCAATAGATATGTGCATGTGCATGAGTGCAGTTATACACATACCTTGAAAAACACTTTTTTGAGACACAGGAGTGTCAAGGAATGGGTGGTGGAGTGTCTTCAAACCAAAGTCAACAAGAAACACATGTCATAACTCCAACATGGATGTGCAGTTCTCCTTATGTCAAATTGGTGGCTGACCTAAATCCACTCCCGGCCTCAGCCATGTGCCCGAGGTCATCAGATACACTCCACATTCCCTCTACAGCATCACCACGATATCATCCGAAGGTTAGCTGGGCACACTGAGTAGAAACCACTGTCTCTCCTCCAACCTCCCTTGGAGCTCCTTCTTCTCCTCCCCTCTCCCATAGTGCTTTCTCTTCTTCCATGTTTGGTGGTGAGTTATTTACATGTCTACTCCCTAACGCTACATGGTGACCTGTCACTGGGCTTCAGTGTCCATGAGTTTATTATCTTAGCATTAACATGGTATCTGGCCCACTAACTATGGTGCACTTCCTGGTGGCTTGGTGACTCATAATCCCTTCACCTTACTTTCAATAATAGCATCCTAATGTCCTTCTGAAAGGTGAAATGTTTACCTCACCCTCTGTCTTGGGTCTTGTAAGACTGCAAGCCAAGGTGTCAAGAATGGGACCTTTGCAACCAGCCTCTCTTCACTCCCAGGACTTTGAATCTGGAGTACAGTGACATGAGGTCAGGAAGTGGTTGGAGCTCATGCTCCCCTGAAAGTGCACGTGGTTGAGTTTGCCTGGACCCCAGCTATACCTTGGTTGCAGTCTATTTTAAGCCAGGGTCTTTACCCTTCCCATCCATTCTTTGAGCCTCACAGAGATTTCCCATGAATTTTCTTCATCTATAGCTAGACTGTAAGAATTCCAGTTTATAGAATGTACATCTGTAAGTGCATATGGAACATGTTACTAATGAACGTCACAGAAGACTAAATGTAAAATCCCTCTTTATGGTCTAGTAGAATCTGTTTTACATAGAAGCAAAATGAAACACATCCAGTATATATTGGAGTCCACAATGGGAATGGGGTCAGTCAAACGCATGTGACCAGATGTTATTTTCAATATGCTTGAAGATATTTTCACTTGACTCTTGAGATGAAAAGAGACAAGTAGGACTGAGACTTGGTACACACTTCACAACCTTCCTAGACTTGGAAAAACTTTCAAAGGCTTTGGAGTAAAGTCAAGGTTCCCATCTTCCTGTTCCCCAGTGCTAATCAGAATGGATTCCTCCCTTCCTTCAGGACCTCCTGTCCCTCTCCAGCTGCCATGCTCTCAGGAATATTTTACCCTTAAATGTTTCCCCCTCTGGACTGGAGCTTCAGATTCAGTTCCTTTTCTGTATCTTCTACGGGGCTTAGCACAGGGACTTCCTTCATAGGAGGTACTCAGAAAATATTTGCTGAATTGAATGGAGTTAATTTGAATTATTGAATCCAGGTAAGTGGCCTTGGTAAGTCCATTAGCTTTGCCCTGGGAATCTCGTCTCCTGTCCTTCTCCATTTCTATTTTGCCATATAAACATGACAGAGAGTGATTCAGTAGTCTTCCTTATTCACTTCAGAGGGTTAGAAATGAGACATGAAAATGACAGCAAGAAGACATGTCAATAATACCCATGTGGGGTCAGCGAGCCTCCCGCTGCCTGCCCAACCTTCACAAGAAGAAAGCCATCAAGGCCACTTGAGTGTATCTCACACAATTCCCTTGACTCAAGATGACCATGGGGCTCAGGAGGTTGGCGGCTAGGATTTCTGTTGAGAGGGCATTAGAGATTCAATATCCCTGTCACACTGATGGAAGCCCTGTTTCTCTTGGACATCTGAGCCTGTAGATTTTTCCTCTGCTCATCTCATGGAGCAGAATTTGTTTTTGGTGTACACTTAAAATATTAGGGTCAGCTAATAAAATAATAAGAATCAAAGGTTTACCAACTCATAAAATATGAAGTCTTTAAGGCTTATCTGACACTGTAGAGCCCTCTGTATTTGAGGGGCCACATGTGTATACCCTCTCCCAGGTAGGTCTGTGAATGATGGACTCTAATTTTAGTTCTTATAATGTGTGTGTGTGTGTGTGTGACAGAGAGAGAGAGAACTAAATACATAATGTACATCTGAAAAGTCACCAAAGACAAGAAAAAAAGTAGGTTTATATTTAGCTAAGTGTTCTGTGGATTTTTTTTTCTTTTTGAAAAACTCCAGTACAAGTGTTCAAGCCAAGTAGAAGCCTTTCACTCTAGTTATTTATTTATTTTGCTCTCTCCTTTGGAAAGCGATGCACATGTATTATGAAAAGCAAATATTATACTCTTTATTGTCAAACAAAGTTTATAAGGTTCGTGTGTCAATGATGGGGCCAAGGACCTCACACAGAAAGTTTCCTGTCCTGGAAGAATTTCTCATGGAAGATAAAATATGGGAAGTGGGGGGAATGCTGACTGCCAGCAAATAGAATCCGCCCACTCCTAATGGCACCCGTGGGGTTGGATGAGCTCAGGCCTTGACTGTCCTAGCCGGAGCGGGGGTGGGGGTGATGGGGGTTCTTCCCTATAGACTAGCATGGGCCACTCAGTGAGGGGAAGGACCACAGTGGAAGTTGAAGGGTGTTTACTCAGAGGAGGCTACTTGCGTCCAACTCCTTGCATCTCTAACATCCAGATGCATGCAGCAACCAGGCCTTTGGACACAGGAAGTAGAAGCAAGGTGATGAAAAATGAAAGGCATTCTTTGGCCTTGGAGCACACAGGCATGGAATCCGGTAGGAGTACAGTTACTATTTACAGGAAACTGGCAAGGAGATATAACTTTTGCTAGACAGGTTGGTGCCATTGTGTTCTGGCACCATGAAAAGCATTAAATAAGGTTTAGCATTTGTCTAAACCATGCTGTATGCACTCTACTTTCTGATATGTATTGCTTTCTCCAACTGGGATTTTCACTAAAGTCCCTCCCTGGGGAGTAGAGAGCGGGAGTTATAGTCAACCATGGTTAATTTGTGCTTTGTGCTTTGTTTATCCAAACCATATGTCTAGATGGTTGTAATTCTGTGTCATTGGCTGTGTAATGCTCTCTGTGCTAAGATATCTGTAAATAGCAACAGCTCAATGCATAATCACGTTGGTATTCTGAAGGGGGAAAAGGAAGTTTCAAGTGACGTTTTCTGTGAAGACAACCACTCCAATGATGTCTCCATCCATGTCTCCCAGGACATAATCTCTTATGTATTAATCATGCAGATCTATGTGGATGGCATAGGACCTCACAGAAGCCAGATGTGGTGGGTCAATGCTACCTCCAATTCTAATACTCTAGCCTTAGGGCAGGAGGACACTCCAGATACTAAATCATATCATTGCTATTCAGCAGCCCCAGTGAGTATTTTGTGTACCAAAGAGAAATCCTTTTATGTCGGTGCTAGAAAAAATTAAAAACAATAAAACAAGGGGAATCCACCAAAATTTTCTTTTATAATATTTTCATTTAAAAACTTTATTTGATTCACCAGCTTTCTATCAAGAAAAGACATTGTGCTCAAGGGCTGGAGGTGATAAAGTCCAATGTGAATTTCTTAAATGGCAAATTACCAGCCAGGATGAACACACAAAGGCTTCAGCTTTTATGTACAGCCTAAAAGCCTCAGGGCCCCTGCTGCCTCTGAGCACCAAAGAGCAGCTTCTGAACACTGCAATGTGCTGGCTGGAGGCCTCTGGAGAAGAGGAGGCCAGACCTGTGAGTTATGGCAAATTCTACTGCACTCTGACTTTAGCAACCTGCTAAATCAGAAAAGGGGGGATTAAAAATGTTTTTCCTTCATGCAAATGCTGCCATTCATTTAGAAGTGAGGCCATGTTACTTCAGGTGCCCATAGAGCATGATCATTTGAGCATCCCGAATTGTATTATAGGGAGCCTGGCCCCAGAGTCAGCCTCAGATGGTGGAGATGTAACAGTCTCTTTGAAGTCCTGGGGAATGAAAGGAGTGGTCTGCAAACAAGCCTAGGGGGATGAGCCGAATATATTTCCCCCAGCCTTGCCAGAGACACTGCAATCCATAGCTGGCTCACATTGCCACGCACATCTCAGCCCGTCACATCGCCCAACAGTCTTGGTGCATTTCGTTCACCAACCCTTTTGCCACAGCAACATGTTCAACCCATCTTATGGCCTCAAACCCCATTCTTGGCATACAGCCTTGTCTTGCACTTTATGGAAACATGAGAAGCCATCATATAGGAACAGGAGCATCTCTTTCTTGCACGACAGAAGCTATCGGCCTGTCTGCACCTCCCCATCCTCCCCCACCTTCCTCCAGTTGCAAAGGTGAAGTTCGCCCTTATCCTTCCTAAGGGGCCTTTCCCTTCCTGCCTTCTGATGGTTTCCATCAACAGATATCCATTCCTTTGCTTACAGTTTCCACTACTCTCCCATTCTTAAAATTCATTTCCTTTGCTCTCACTCATTTTCCTCCTGCTGTTCCCTTATCTCCTTACCCTTCCCAATCTGGCTTAAAAGTGGTGTGTCAGCAGGGCACGGTGGCTCATGCCTGTAATCTCAGCACTTTGAGAAGCTGAGGCGGGTGGATTGCTTGAGGTCAGGGGTTTGAGACCAGCCTAGCTAACATGGTGAAACCCTGCCTTTACTAAAAATACAAAAATGAGCAGAGCGTGTTAATGGGTGCCTGTAATCCCAGCTACTTGGGAAGCTGAGGCAGGAGAATCACTGGAACTGGGAGGTGGAGGTTGCAGTGAGCCAACATCATGCCACTGCACTTCACCCTGGGCAACAGAGCAAGACCATCTTAAAAAAAAAAAAAAAAGGTATGTGTCCATATGATGCTGTCCCCAATTCCTCATCTCCTGTCAATCTTCAACCCACTCTTTCAACTCCTTCAATTCCACTTCTTTCCATACCATTTGATATGGTTTGGCTCATATCATTTTGAATGTAGCTCATTTTGAATTGTAGCTCCCATAATTCCCATGTGTTGTGGGAGGGACCCAGTGGGAGATAACTGAATCATAAGGGTGGTTTCCCCGACACTGTTCTCATGGTAGTGAACAAGTCTCACAAGATCTGATTGTTTCATAAGTGGTTTCCTCTTTTGCTTGGTTCTCATTTTCTCTTTGCCTGACACCATGTAAGGTGTGCCTTTTGCCTTTCACCATGATTGTGAGCCTTCCCCAGCCACGTGAAACTGTGAATCCATTAAACCACTTTTTGTTTGTAAATTACCCAGTCTCGGGTATGTCTTTATCAGCAGCCTGAAAGTGGACTAATACACCATTCCATCAGAACTTCCCTGCTAACCGCTCTAAATCCTATATTCCATTCTTGCCTTCCATCTGAGCACCAACTACTAGTCAACATCTCTACTTGAACACCCTGTGTTCAAGACATAAGGGGACCATATGTCTTCATTTGCTCTGAAAAGTCTCTGTTTACATGTGGTGTCCTGGCATGAGTAGTCACAGCATCCCTTTCAGACTCAAAAACATCTTGGACAATAAATTTTAAGGTCACATATATTAGCAGATATAGGCATCTGTGATTTGTCTGTCCAATCTATTTATTTCCTTATTTTTATTTTATTTTTTGCTTTTAGAGAACTATCCCTTGCAGATACCTTTTCTTTTTTCTTTTTCTTTTCTTTCTTTTTTTTTTTTTTTTTTGAGATGGATTTCTCTTTGTCACCCAGACTGGAGTGCAGTGGTGCCATCTCAACTTACTGCAACCTCAGCCTTCCAGGTTCAAGCTATTCTCGTGCCTTAGCCTCTCAAGTAGCTGGGACTACAGGCCTGTGCCACCATGCCTGGATAACTTTTGGTATTTTTAGTAGACATGGGGTTTCACTATGTTGCCCAGGCTGGTCTCGAACTCCTGACCTCAAGCCACCCACCTGTCTCAGCCTCCCAAAGTGCTGGGATTACAGGAATGAGCCACCGTGCCTAGCCCAAATACCTTTTCCAAATGGTCTGGTCATAGATATAGATCAAAGGAACAGAACAGAGCCCTCAGAAATAATGCCGCATATCTACAACCATCTGATCTTTGACAAACCTGACAAAAACAAGCAATGGGGAAAGGATTCCCTATTTAATAAATGGTGCTGGGAAAACTGGCTAGCCATATGTAGAAAGCTAGAACTGGATCCCTTCCTTACACCTTATACAAAAATTAATTCAAGATGGATTAAAGACTTACATGTTACACCTAAAACCATAAAAACCCTAGAAGAAAACCTAGGCAATACCGTTCAGGACATAGGCGTGGGCAAGGACTTCATGTCTAAACACCAAAAGCAATGGCAACAAAAGCCAAAATTGACAAATGGGATCTAATTAAACTAAAGAGCTTCTGCACAGCAAAGGAAACTACCATCAGAGTGAACAGGCAACCTACAAAATGGGAGAAAATTTTCGCAACCTACTCATCTGACAAAGGGCTAATATCCAGAATCTACAATGAACTCAAACAAATTTACAAGAAAACAAACAACCCCATCAAAAAGTGGGCGAAGGATATGAACAGACACTTCTCAAAAGAAGACATTTATGCAGCCAAAAAACACATGAAAAAATGCTCATCATCACTGGCCATCAGAGAAATGCAAATCAAAACCACAATGAGATACCATCTCACACCAGTTAGAATGGCGATCATTAAAAAGTCAGGAAACAACAGCTGCTGGAGAGGATGTGGAGAAATAGGAACAGTTTTACACTGTTGGTGGGGCTGTAAACTAGTTCAACCATTGTGGAAGTCAGTGTGGCGATTCCTCAGGGATCCAGAACTAGAAATACCATTTGACCCAGCCATCCCATTACTGGGTATATACCCAAAGGACTATAAATCATGCTGCTATAAAGACACATGCACACGTATGTTTATTGCGGCACTATTCACAATAGCAAAGACTTGGAACCAACCCAAATGTCCAACAATGATAGACTGGATTAAGAAAATGTGGCACATATACACCATGGAATACTATGCAGCCATCAAAAATGATGAGTTCATGTCCTTTGTAGGGACATGGATGAAACTGGAAACCATCATTCTCAGCAAACTCTCGCAAGGACAAAAAACCAAACACCGCATGTTCTCACTCATAGGTGGGAACTGAACAATGAGAACACCTGGACACAGGAAGGGGAAGATCACACTCTGGGGACTGTTGTGGGGTGGGGGGAGTGGGGAGGGATAGCATTAGGAGATATACCTAATGCTAAATGACGAGTTAATGGGTGCAGCACACCAACATGGCACATGTATACATATGTAACAAACCTGCACATTGTGCACATGTACCCTAAAACTTAAAGCATAATAATAATAAAATTAAAAAAAAGAAACCAAATGGTCTGGTCATATGACAGATCTACCCAGAATCAGATTGGTATAAAGAGAGGTACTGAGTCAAAAGTGGGTCAAGACCATTCACACCCAACATATTTTGCTGACACAATTTGAGGAGGAAAAAACCCTGTTTTGTCACTGGGATTGCTATGCTGGTAGAATAGAATAGAAGCCTAAGGAGACTGGGCCAACTCTGCCACCAAACTTAGGGAGAGCCTGCTAGAGGAGAAAGGCAGCACAGTGAAAGCACAGCTTACAGCAACAGAAGGGGGAAGAAAGAGAGGGTGGGAGGGAAGAAGAGAGAGATTCCCAATGCCAATGTTGAACACCCAGGGCGGCAAGTCTGTTCCACCTCTGGGCTTTCTATTGCATACCTCAAAACTCTGCTTTTTCACTCAGTAGAGTTGGAGGTAGATTTCTCTCACTTAATGACAAGACATCCAGGATCTACACAAGCATGCCTTGAACTCAGCACTGGGCAGTCCTATCCCTGCTGTCCCCAAATCTATTCCTACTCCACCCTACAAATCTCAGCAACCATCCAGTTTCTTTTGCCAGAAACCTTGGAATCATCTTGGACATCTTCCCTTCTCTAGCGCCATCATCAAATCTTATTGATTTATTTTTATGACCAACATATGTGTAAACTCTGGTTCCTCCCCTCCATCAGCACGGACCCCCAACAAGTCCATAAAACCATCATCTCACCTGGGCAACTCAACAGCCTCCCAATGGGTCTTCCCATGGCCACTCTCACTCCCAACATTCTCCGTGGAACATCTAGAGTCATCTTCTTAAACTTCAAATCTGCTCACGGTACACAAGGCCATGCTTCACTGGGGAGCTGGAAGGAGATTAGAGGGAGCATTGCCAAGTTCAGTAAGCAGACAGTATTGAAGCTCTTGTAATTCCTGAATTCACCAATAAAAATTCTATTTGAGGCTGGGTGCGGTGGCTCACACCTGTAATCCCAGCACTTCGGGAGGTCAAGGTGGGCAAATTGCTTGAGCCCAGGAGTTCAAGACCAGCTTGGGCAACATAGTGAAACCCTATGTCTACAAAAATTACAAAATTTAGCCAGGCATGGTGGTGCATGCCTGCAGTCCCAGCTACTCCAGAGGCTGAGATGGGAGGATCACATGATCCCCGGAGGCAGAGGTTATGGTGAGTTGAGATCACACTACTGTACTCCAGCCTGAGTGACAGAGTGAAACTCTGTCTCAAAAAAAAAAACAACAAATTATTAGAGACAATATCAGCATGGTTCCCAAGAATATGTGTCTTATTTTTCAATCATTATTTGCTTTACTGTGTTTCAATCAGAAGCTTAGGGTCAAACTTTCTTCCTTGAGCTAGGATATTTGAACACTGAGGGTTACTAGCACCTGCCCATGGGCAGATTGCAGAGAGTGGTGTTCAGATTTTAAATAAAAATCTCTACCGATGCTGCCAGGATGTTAAGCAGAGCCTGCACAGAAGATCATACATGGGTCAGTGACTGCAGGGTCATTTGTAGACCCTGGTCTTTGAAGTTTCCTACAGAACCTTCCTGGAAGTGAGTGTTCTCAAAGGAGGGACATGCACTACCTCGCCACTTTAATCTTAGATCCTAACCTCTCTCCATCTCCTCCTTCCTCAAAACAGACCTGTGGGTTCCAAATTTGATTGAAACTGAGTCCAGTAATATTAGTCCTACCTGATTGGGATGCTGTCCTGACCCAGTGGTTTTAGAAGGGAGTTTTATAGAAAGAGATATGAGAAGGGTAAAATTAGAGGGGTGCATGCATGTTCCTGAAAGAGAAGACTAAACATTGTAAGGGGGCCATTCTCTCAATTTGTGTATAAGTCTATTATAATTCCAATCCGAATTTTAATAGCGTTTTCTTTGAAACCTGACAAAATGATTCTAAATGTTGTCTGGCAGAATAAATGAATAAAATAATCAA
Source organism: Symphalangus syndactylus (assembly GCF_028878055.3). Taxonomy (NCBI): domain Eukaryota; kingdom Metazoa; phylum Chordata; class Mammalia; order Primates; family Hylobatidae; genus Symphalangus; species Symphalangus syndactylus. Next base: position 54,816,874 of record NC_072435.2, read on the forward strand.
GTAAAGTTTGATCAAACAGAAAGATTAGAAACATTTGCACGGACATTAAGATAGATTCTAAAACTACGACAATTAAAATAGAATGTTATTGGACCAAGGATGGGCAGGTAGAAAGAACATTAGGAATCTATTCCATAATAGGAGAGCTTTTTCAAGTCTCTGGGGGAAATGATGCGGGGACAACTGTGAAACACTAAAGATAAATTGATTCATCACTGCTTCACACCACGTCCTAAAATAAATGTCAAGTGGATTATAAATTTAAAAATACATATACAAATGAACTAGAAGGAAATATAGGTGCATGTTTATCTGATCTTGTAATGGGAAAATCTTTTAAGTAGTGTATTACCATAAAGTAAAATATTGATGAAATTGATCACATGTAAATTCAAATATTCTGCCACAACTATACCTAAGAGCAAATAGGAAACTGGAAAAAGAAACTTGCAATGTATGTAACAAAGGGTTTACATTCTTAAGTCTCTGAAATGTCAATGTGGACAAAAGACATGATTAGAAAATTCACAAAGGAAGTACTAACGGCAAAAATATGAAAAGTGTTTAACTTTGCAAGCTGTCAAAGATGTGCAAACTGAAACAATAGTGAAACACAATTTTTCAGCTATTACACTGACATTTTCTAAAAAAGAAAAGATTATGTAGAGCCTGGGAAAATGGGCACCCACAGATTGCTAGGATGATCCTAAAGTGATACAATTGTTCTAGAGGGTAACTTGGCAAAATTCTTAAAAATATGCACAGCTCATTTACACAGCAATTCCTCTTCTAGGAATTTATCCTCAGAAAATAATCATAAATAACTGCAGAAATTTATTTAAAAATGTTCCCTGGAAGGTTGTTTATAAAAGCAAAAATTAAAAACAAAATAAACCTCTGAAAATATGCAGCTGCTTAAATAAATTATGGTGCATTATAATCCAAGGTCATAAAAAATCTCATACTGAGAATTATGTAGTGACTTCAGAAAAGGTTCACAATATATAGTTAAATGGGGAAAAAAGTTGCAAACCCATCTGTACATCTCATTTTTTTGTTTTTAAAAAATGTATGTATGTAAATATATGCATAGAAAAAGACTTTAAGAGGATAACCAAAAAGTTATCAGTGATTATCTCTGGGCAGCAAAAGTATTGGTGATATTCATTATTCCTCAACTATTCTGCAATAAAAATATATTACTTTTTGTAACAAGATTCTTAAAAACATTAACTTTTATTTAAATTCTGCAAAGAAGTCAGGTATCAAAAAATGGTCTTCAGGAAGCTTTTTCGGGGAAATTCTTACAGCCAAAAATTGGGGAATTGCTGGCGAAAGTAGTCAGACCTAAATGCAGCTGAGTTAGGAGAGGACAACCCACCTCTCAGGGCCACGGTCCTGGAGTCAGCAGCCCCATCACTACCCCTGCTTCCCATCACTGCTTTTTTTTTTTTTTTTTTTTAGACAGAGTCTTGCTCTGTTGCCCAGGCTGGAGTGCAGTGGCGCGATCTCAGCTCACTGCAAGCTCCGCCTCTGGGGTTCACGCCATTTTCCTGCCTCAGCCTCCCAAGTAGCTGGGTCTACAGGTGCCTGCCACCATGTGTGGCTAATTTTTTTGTATTTTTAGTAGTGACGGGGTTTCACCGTGTTAGCCAGGATGGTCTCGATCTCCTGACCTCGTGATCCTCCAGCCTGGGCCTCCCAAAGTGCTGGGATTACAGGAGTGAGCCACCGCGGCCGGCCCCCATCACTGCTTGTTTTATGAGTCATGGGATGGAAAAGTGATATGGACTAAAAATAATAATAATGAGGATGATCACAATAATAATGCAGATGATAATATATTAATAGAAAACTGACATTTATTAAGCACTTGGTATTTTTCAGACCTCAAGCTAAGTGCTATACAGATAGTATCTCATTTAAAGCTCACAACAATCCATTGGCAAAGAGATTATTGCCTGGGACTCATAGAGAAAGAAAACTGAGAGCTGGATGGTGGGATGGTGATGTGATTCTCCCACACTTTCAGCTCTCAGGAGGCTGAATTACAAACACACCTGAGTCTGATGCCAAAGTCCCTGGCTGATCCACATTGATTAGGTGCTTACAGGAGCATTTTTGCAAACCCACATGCCCCGATCCCGACTTCACCACCCAGGCCTCAATTTCCTTTGTGATTCAGCCTCGTACTATGTAGCCTGACTCCACTGTGAAAGATTTGTGGCAATTGCATGATGTATGAGGTGCCATTTGTAAAAATATTATTTAGTGTAAAACATGATGTTTTTTCTCCTGATTTACAAGTTGGATTTATAAATCTGCACTTCTCACTATCTGAGTTATATATCTTCTTACCTCTGATTTATAAAACTTGCCTGTAAATCTTCCCAGCAAAGTTTTGATTCAGAAATCATTATTTTAAGAATTAGATTTAGTTAAAACATTCAGCTGCTTTATAGGGGAGGAAATGGATTTACATAACTCCAACTGGAGCTTACGGATCCTATAGCAGCTTCACAAGTCGTGCCTAGGAATTCCTAAGGAAAATATTTTGATTTAAGGGCATTCACTTCACACTTTAGCTACACCTGACTGATTTATATCACCAAAGCCATACAATAATGATCCATTTTATAAAAATCCCACTTTTCTTTAATTCCAGACCCTGATTTATATGCCCTGATTGGGTCTCTGTAATGCTCTCAGTCACAGGCTCCTCTGCCCTAGAGCTGGTCTTGGGGAAAAGGCCTAAGAATCAGGGAAGGTCAGAATAAAGGGAAATGTCACCTCCTTCTTGGCTTATCTCCCTTATTCCAAGGGAGCCAAAGCAGTTTGCCTCCTGCCCCTGAGCTAGACCCAGCTAAGCCTGGGGGAGCGTCTATAAGATGCCACAGCCTTCTCCAAGAATGTGGTGGGTTCTCTCCATCCCTGCTGCTCAAATGAAGAGGGGATTGTTCCCATGTAGAAGAAATCGCCAGTCCAGAGAATCGAGGACATGTTTGATGAGTAATTGCTGGCTGAAAAAAAAATCAATGAATAAATGGACGCTTTTTAAAGAGCAGAGGCCAACAAGCAGTGATCTGACAGATAGAAATGAACGAAAAGGGAGGGTGTGTGAGAGCCTGGTGAGAGGCTGGTCCAATCTGAACAGGGTGGCTGTAGCTCAGCTCTACCTGGCCGTGGTTAAGTAGGATTACTTGCCCAGTATTCCCACATGTGGCTTTCCACGGCAATCCTGAAATTCAAATGTTTATTTTAAGTGCCTTATTTTAAAAAATCAACGTTGTGCAGGTTTAGTTTAAAATAGCAAAATACACACATTTTAAATGTACAGCTCAGTGGCATTCAAACAAAGTACACACTCGTGCAACCACCACCCTGATCAAGACATAGAATGTTTCCATCTTTCCAGAAATCATCCTCTTGCCTCTTAAAGTCAATGACCTCCATCCCACCCCCTGCTCCAGTTAACCACTGGCCTCATTTCTATCTCTGCAGATATGGTTTTTTTTCTGTTTTAATATAATTGGAACTTAATATAAATTGAATCATACAGAATGCATTTGTTTCCTGTCCTGTTTCTTTCATTTAGCATGACTGTAAGATTCATCCATGCACATATCCAGCGTTTATTCCTTTTTATGGCTGAGTAGTATTCCGTGGTCTAAATGTATTATAGTTGTTGATTCATTTCCAGTTGGTGGACATTTGAGTTCTTTCCAGACTTAAAACTATTATGAATAAAGCTGCTAGGAACATTCCTGGACCAGTCTCTTTATGGACATATGTTTTCATTTCTCTAGGGTAAAAACAGAGGAATGGAGTTGCTGAGTCATTTGGTGAGTGTACGCTTAACTTTCCATAAAGCCGCCAGACAGTTTTCAAAAGTGATTTTGCCATTTTACACTCCCTCCCCTCCCCAGTAAAATATATGAAAGTTCCAGTTGCTCAGCATCCTTAACAATGCTTGGTCTTGTCAGTCTGTTTAATTTTAGTCTTTTAGTCATTTTAGTCATAATTTTAGTCATTTAGATATAAAGTGGTATCCCGTTTTAATCTGCATTTTCCCAATAACTAATGGCATTGAGCATCATTTCATTCACTCATTGGCCAATTGTGTATCTTCTTTTTGAAATGCCTATTCAGAACTTCTCTTATTTATTAGTTGTTTGCCTTCTATTATTGAGTTGTAAGAGAACTTTGTATACTCTGGATACTAGTCTTTGCCAGATATGTGCATTGCAAATACTGTCTCCCAGTCTGTGATTCGTTATTTCTTTTTCTTGTCAATGTCTTCAGCAGGGCAAGCAATTGTAATTTGATGACGTACAACTGGTCATTTTTCTTCTTTAGTTAGTGCTTTTTGTGTCCCTAGAAATATTTGTCTACCCCTAAATTGCAGTTTTTCTGCTATGCTATCTCCTAGAAGTTTTTTTTTTTTTTTTTTTTTTTGAGATGGAGTCTTGCTCTGGCTCCCAGGCTGGAGTGCAGTGGCGCATCTCGGCTCACTGCAAGCTCCGCCTCCCGGGTTCACGCCATTCTCCTGCCTCAGCCTCTCCAAGTAGCTGGGACTACAGGTGCCCGCCACCACGCCCAGCTAATTTTTTTTTTTTTTTTGTATTTTTAGTAGAGACGGGGTTTCATCGTGGTCTCGATCTCCTGACCTCGTGATCCGCCCGCCTCGGCCTCCCAAAGTGCTGGGATTACAAGTGTGAGCCACCGCGCCCGGCCTCTCCTAGAAGTTTTATAGTTGAAGGCATTATGCTCCAAACCTACGACTCATTTCAAATTAATTCTTCAAAACAACGTGAGCAAAGGATTGAGGTTCATTTTTTTTCTACACAGATAACTAGTTCTTATAGCACCATAGAAATCAGGACGTGTGAGTCCTCCAATTTTGTTCTTTTTAAAGATTGTTTCAGCTATGCCAGGTCTCTTGCATTTTCAGATCAGTTTAGGGTAACTTTGTTAATTCCTACCAAAAAAAAAAAAAAAAAAAGCCTGCTGAGATTTTGTTTGGAATTTTGTTGAATGTATATATCAATTTGGCTACAAAGAACATCTTAACACTATCTAGTCTTCCCATCCACTAACAGGACATATCTTTCAGTTAATTTAGATCTTCCTTAATTTCTTTCAAAAATGTTTTATAGCTTCCCATGTAGAAATCTTGCACAGCTTTCATCAAATTTACTCCCTTCTCATTTTGAAATTTCATTTTCTAAATATTTGTTGTTCATAATAATTAACTTCATAGAATATTCATCTTGTATTCTGTGACCTTGCTAAATTCATTTTTAGCTCTAGTAGTTTTGTTTGTAAAATCCTTAGGATTTTCTATATGGATAATGATAACATTTGTTAATACATTTTTATTTCTTCCTTTTTTAATATTTCTGTCATTTCTAAATTCATTTGTTTATTTATTTTGCCTTATGGCATTGGCTAGGACATCCAGTACAGTATTTATGGGAAGTGAGGAGACTGAACATCTTTGTCTTATTCCCAGTCTTAGGGGGAAAGCATTCTGGCTTTAACCATTAACAATGATGGTTGCTGTATGATTTTCATAGATGCCCACAATCAGGTTGGGAAGGTTTCCTTCTATTTGCAATTTGCTGCGTGTTTTTCATCATGAACGAGTTTTGGATTTCATCAAACTCTTTTGCTGCATCTACTGGGATTATTATATGATTTTTCTACTTTATTCTATAATGTGTGAAATTGCTTTGATTAATTTTTCCATGTTGGAACATCTTTGCAATACTGAGATGCAGTCTTCTTATAGTGCTGAATTCAGTTTGCTAATATTTTGTTGAGGATTTTGCTTTGTGCGTTCATAAGAGATATTGACCTGTAATTTCCTTTCATTCCAACAGCATTGTCGGCTTTTCATATCAGGATTGTGCTAGCCTAATAACATATGTTAGGAAGCAGTCACTCCTATATTTTTGGAAAAAGTCTGGGCAATATTGATGTTATTGCTTTTGTAAATCTGTGATAGCATTCATTGGTGAACTCATCACAACATGGAGTTTCTTGTATGGGAAGTTTTTTTATGATAAATTCAATTATTTTATGTTTTTCCAGCTTTACTGTGGGATACCTTACAAATAAAAATTGCATATATTTAAAGTATATAACGTGATGTTTTGAGGTATGTATATATCATGAAATGATCCCCACAACCAAACTAATTAACATATCCTTCACCTCACACAATAAAATATTTTTCGTGTGTGGTGAAAACACCGAAGATTAATTCTCTTAGCAAATTTCAAGTGTATGATACAGATTACTATTGTCACCATGCTGTACATTAGCTCTCCAGGACTTATTTATCCCATATAACTGAGCCTTTGTGTGCTGTGACCAACATTTCCCCATTTCCCCCCAACCCCAGCCCCTGATAGGCAACATTCTACTCTCTGTTCCTATGAGTTCAACTGTTTTAGGTTCCACATATAAGTGAGATCATGCAGTATTTGCCTGTCTGTCTCTACCTGACTTATATCACTTAGCATAATGCCCTCCAGGTTCATCCATGTTGTCACAAATCATAGAATTTCCTCCAATGTGTGTGTGTGTGTGTGTGTATCACATTTTCTTTCTTTCTTTCCCTTTCTTTTTCTTTCTTTCTTTCCTTTCTTTCTTTCTTTCCTTTATTTCTTTCTTTCTTTTTTCTTTCTTTCTTTTTCTCCTTCCTTCCTTCCTTCCTTCCTTCCTTCCTTCCTTCCTTCCTTCCTTCCTTCCTTCCTTCTTTCTTTCTCTCTCTCTCTCTTTCTTTCTTTCCCTCCTCTTCTTATTTTATTTTTTTTTAATTTGAGACAGAATCTCGCTCTGTCGCCCATGTTGGAGTGCAGTGGCACAATCTCTTCTCACTGCAACCACAGCCTCCTGGGGTTGAACAATTCTCATGCATGCCTCAGCCTCCAAAGTATCTGGGATTACAGGAATGCACCAACACACCTGGCTAATTGTTTGTATATTTAGTTGAAAAGGGGTTTCACCATGTTGGTCAGGCTGGTCTCAAGTGATCCACCCACCTCAGCTTCCCAAAGTATTGGAATTACAGGCGAGAGCTACCATGCCCAGCCACGTATTTGGTATTCATTCGTGTGTCAACGTATATAAGCTTAGGATGATTTCACATCTTGGCTATTGTGAATAATGCTACATGGGGGTGCAGATATCTCTTCAAGATACTGATTTCATTTCCTTTGGATCTATACCCAGAAGGGAGACAGCTGGGTCATGCGACAGGTCTATTTTAGTTTCTAGTTATTTTTAGTTTTTTGCACTGTTTTCCATAACGGCCATACCATTTACATTCACACCAACAGTGTACAAAAGTTCCTTTTTCTCCACATCCTCATCAACATTTGTCATCTTTTGTCTTTTTGACAATAGCCATTGTAACAAAGTGTCAGGTGATATCTCATTGTGGTTTTAGTTTGCAATTCCCTGATGATTAGAGACACTGAGCACCTTTTCATACACCTGTTGGCCCTTTGTATGTCTTCTTTGGAGACATGTCGGTTTAGGTCCTTAGCTCATCTTTAATCAGGTATTTGGTCTTTATTGTTAAGTTGTTCGAGTTCTTTTAAAATTTTGGATATTAATCTTTTATCAGATATACAGTTTGCAAATATTTTCTTCCATTCCCTTAGGAGTGTCCTTTCACTCTATTTTTTTCCTTTGCTGTAATGAAATCGGATCCTTATCTCACACCATACACAAAAATAAACTAAAAATGAATTAAAGACTCAACTGTTAGACCTGAAACTATGAAACTCCTGGAAGAAAACACAGGGAAAAACCTTCTTGACATTGATCTGGGCAATAAGTTCTTGGCTATGACACCAAAAGCACAGGGAACGAAGGGCAAGTAATAGGTAGAATTGAGTCAAGCAAAACCTTTTGTACAGCAAAAGAAACAATCAACAGGCTGGGTGTGGTGGCTCAGGCCTGTAATCCCAGCACTTTGGGAGGCCAAGGTGGGAGGATCACCTGAGCTCAGGAGTTCGAGACCAGCCTGGCCAACACGGTGAAACCCCATCTCTACTAAAAATACAAAAATTAGCCGGGCGTGGTGGCACATGCCTCTAATCCTAGCTACTTGGGAGGCTGAGGCAGGAGAATCTCTTGAACCCAGGAGGCAGAGGCTGCAGTGCACGGAGATTGTGCCACTGCGCTCCAGACTGGGAGACAGAGTGAAACTCCGTCTAAGAAAAAACAAACAAACAAAAACAATCGACAGAGTGAAAAGGCAATTCTTTTAATACATTGGAGACTGTTCAATTTTTTATTGCCCCTTGATTCAGTTTTGGAATACTGTAGCTTTAAAGTAATTTGTCTCTTTCACCTAAACTGTTAAACTTATCAGGCTAAAGTTGATTGCAATGTGTTCTTATGATAATATTCCTCATTATTTCTTACTATTATTATTGCTTCTTATTATTCTTTAAAATATGCATATATTTTTAATTCTTCTAGATATGTATTAACATTCTGCAGGATATGTATTAATATCCCCACTTGCACCTCTAATACTGTTTATTTGTTTACTTTTTCATTAATTTGTCTTCCTAGAGATTTACTAATTTTATTAAGTTTTTTTCAAAGAACCAACTTATGGCTTTGTTAATTTTCCCCATGTGAATGTTTACCATTCATTGATGTTTGTTCTTAATTCTGTCCTCTCTTTGCTTTGAGCTTATTCTTTTTCTATCTATAAAATAGAAACATCAATAATTGGTATTAAACCTTTTTCTTTTCTAAAATAGACATTGAAAGCTATACATTCTTTTCAAAGTATTGCTTTAGCTGAACTCTGCACCCAACAAAGTTTGAAATGTTAAATTTTCATCTTCATTTGCTTCAAATATTTTTAATTTATCTTGTAATTTTCACTGGCTTCTGAGTTATTGAAAAAACTTGTTTTAATCCAAAATGTTTAGAGATTTTCTAGACATGCCATTTATATTGATTTCTAATTTAATCCCATGTGGTCAGAAAACAACTCTATATGACTGCAATGTTTTTAATTTTGTTGATATTTATTTTATGACCTAGAATATTAGCTATTTTGGTGACCATTCCATGTGCATTTGAAAATAATATGTATTCTGCAGGTGTTTGTGGTATTTCTATAAATGTCAATTATATGAAAATTGTGGATATTGTTATATTAATCTTCGACATCTTCACCTATGGTTTGTATATTTTTATTAATTACCAAGAGAGGAATGTTAAAATTTTTCTGACGATCATTGTGGCTTTGTCCATTTTTCCCTTTATTTCTGTTAATATTTTCTTCATGAATTGCTTTTTTTTTTTTGAGACAGAGTCTTGCTCTGTCACCCAGACTGGAGAGCAATGGCACAATCTTGGTTCACTGCAACCTCCACCTCCCAGGTTCAAGCAATTCTCTTGCCTCTGCCTCCTGAGTAGCTAGGATTACAGGCATGCACCACCACACCTGGCTAATTTTTGCATTTTTAGTAGACACAAGGTTTCACCAGTTTGGCCAGGCTGCTCTCGAACTCCTGACCTCAAGTGATCTGCTCACCTTGGCCTCCCAAATTGCTGGGATTACAGGCGTGAGCCATTGTGCCTGGCCATGAATTTTAATGCCCTATGATTAAGGGTATACATATTTAAAATTGTTCTACCTTGCTAGTGAATTGTTCCTTTAATCATTGTATAATGCCTGTATTTATCTTTTACTCTTTGTCTTGAAATCCACCTTCTGTAATACCCATATAGCCATGCCAGCTTTTTGCTCTTATTGTTTGCATTGCATGTCTTATCCATCCTTTTACAGCCAATGTCTTGTTATTTATTTTTAAAATGCATCTCCTACAGATAGCATTGAGAGCATTGAGTTGGATCTCACTTTTTTTCCTAGTCAAAAATCTTTATTTTCATTGGAATGCTTAGTATATCTGCATTTTATTATTTGATGAGTTGAGGTTTAAGTTCATCTTATAATTTGATTTTCCCTAGCATGTTTTATAAAATTATTTCCATTGCTTATTTCCTGTGTTCTTTGATAAATATTTTAGGTATCTAATACATCTTCTCTTTTTTGTACTTAATTTTTGTGTGCTTGATGTAGGGCTACTAAAATGTGTTTTTTAAATTATCAGTCTATTTAGAGTCAATATTATACCTCTTCACATTTCACACTTCCCTTCTGATACTTTATACTTCCTGTTTTACAATAAATATTTTTCCCAGGATATGATTTTTTACTTCCTTTTATCCTTCCTACAATTGCTATCCTATTTTTTACTTATCTATATATGTTAAAGGTCACTCTACAGTGTATTATTTATGTGATAAGTAATTAGTTTCACCGTGAGTAATTTAAATAAATTATGAGAATAGAAGAGAGGCTTTTATATTTACAGACTCATTTCCAATTTCTGATGCCCTTTATTTTTTACACAGATCTAAATTTTCATTTGCTGTTATTTCTTTCAGCCTGAATGATACTATTCACTATTCCTTTTTTGCAAGCATCCTAGTAATAAAATTCCTAACTTTCTTTGTCTGAAATCATCTTGATTTCATCCTCACTTTCAGAAGCTATTTTTGCTGGATATAGAAATCTAAATTGACCAGATTATTTTTCATTTACACTTTATTTTTATTCTTACTTTTTGGAGACAGAGTCCTGTTCTGTCAGACTAAAGTGCAGTGGTGCAATCATAGCTCACTACAGCCTCGACCTTCTGGGCTCAAGTGGTCCTCCTGCCTCAACCTCTCAAGTAGCTGGGGACTACAAGCATGTGACAACATGCCCAGCTAATTAAAAAAGAAAAAAAAACTGTGGAGATGGGATCTCACTGTGTTGCCTAGGTTTGTCTTGGACTCCTGAGTTCAAGTGATCCTCCTACCATGGCCTCCCAAACATTTATACTTTTAAAATGTAATCATATTGACTTTTAATAGCCTCCATTGTTTGATACGAAAAGTCAACAGTAAGTTATTTTTATCCTTTTGTTTCATGTCTGTAATGTGTGTTTTCAATATGGCTGCTTTCAGTATTTTCTTTGCAATTTGACTCTGATTATTTATTTTACATTTATCTTGCTTGGGATTGACTCAGATTTTTGGTTTTGTTTTTAATCTGAAAATTTTTTTCTTGTTTTTCATTCAATTTGTTAAGTTTTTAGTCATTGTTTTTCTAAATGCTGGTGTGCTCATTACAATTGTTTTCTGAGACTCAAATTTCATGTATGTAAAAGCAATAGTTCTCATATTTTTTGGTCTCAATACTTCTTTACACTATTTAAAATTTTCAAGAACCATGAAAGCATTTGTTTATGTAGTTATATCTATCAATATTTATCATATTAGAAATTAAAGCAGAGAAATTATTAAAAATATGTATTTTGACACACATAAAAAAGAAAAATACCATAACACATTAACATAAAAAAGACAGACTTATTGAAAAAAATCAAAAGTTCTTAGTGAGAAGAATTACACACTTTCACAGAGTGCTTTTTATGGCTTAATAGAAGACAGCTACAGTCTCATGTTTGTTTCTGCATTTAATCTGTTGTTATATCATTCATCTTGCAGTCTATGGAAAACTCCACTATACACCTATGAAAAGATGGACGTGAGAAAGGCAAATAATATCTTATTTATAATAAATATAGCTTTAGTAGTGCAGATTTTATGAAGTAATCTTGGGGACACTCACACTTTGAAAACTGTTATTAAGTAATTAAATATTTTCACACAGGTCCATAAGGTTCTGTTTATTTTTTTAATTCCTTTTTTCTGTATATGTTATTGAAAAATGCTATTGATTTATAAACAAGATCCTTCTTTCTCTGCCCAGTTATAAACTTCTGTTATATTCATCTGGTAATTTTTTAAAAGTTTCAGTTATTATAATTTTCTGTTATTGAATTTCCATTCGGTTGATTTTTTGTATAGTTTACATTTTTCTGTTCAGATTCTTTTTCTATTCAATCATTACGACCATATTATTCTTTAATTCTTTGAAAATATTATACTTGTTTTAAAGTCTTTGCTAGCTCCATCATAGGAGTCGTCTTACATTTAGTTTCTTGATTATATTTTCTTTATCCCTGAATCACATTTTCATGTTTTCATTTTTGTATGCCTAAGTGGTATTTGATCGAATACTGCACACCATAGATTATATGTGGCAGAGAATGTGGATTCTGTTATCTCTTCATAGGAATGTGTGCACGTGCTTATTAGGCAGATCAGTTGCTTGCACATCATCTAGTAGGCTTGGTTTTGTTTTTTAAATAATAAATGGAAAGTCCAAGGTTATTTCCCAAGCCCCTCTAATTTGACAGGACTCAAACTGCAAACTCTTGTTGGGGCTTCAATTTGGACTCTGTTGGGACAAATTAAAAATAGTTCTTATACCTTAGACACAATTTTCTGTTGTCTTGAAGGATGCCCGAGATGTTAACCATATGCTCAAGAGATCTCTTCACTCTAATAAGGTTGAGAATCAAGCATCCAGTCCCACCACATTGCCTGTCCTCCATCACTGTCAAAGCTTTAGTCTCTCTGCTCTGCTTTCAATCTCCCAACAGCTTAACTCTGGTAAGCACTAGGTAATCTCCATGCATGTGCTGTCTGGTTCTCAGCCATGGACTTGCAGGGAACCACCTACACACCTCCCTTTCTCTGATGCGCCATTGTGCAGATTCCAGCCATTTGAAGTGACTCAAACTCTGACCTCATTCTCCTCAGTTCAGCGTGCCCACCATCCTCTGCCCAGATATCAGCTTGCTCTGCTGTGATTGTGCTACTATTATAACCCAGGCAGGGGACTGAATGACCAGAAGGCTCCTCACATGAGCTTCCCATCTCTCTGGAATCACCGTTTGCGTTATCTAATTGTTATCGCCCCAAATCACTTGTCATATGCTGTGTCTAGTTTTATAGTTGTTTATGACAAGAGAACCAACTCAGCTATTCCATAAACCTGTGAGGTTCACTGGGCCCACATACCTCACTCTGATCAGGAGTCTGCCCCATCATACTACCTTCACTTGATGCCTAGTAGACAATTATTCAAGGGATGTAAACTATATAGATAATTAAGTGTGTAATTTCATTTCCTCAGTGGATTTTCAGGCCATATTTTTGAAATGCACACTTCTCTACTTAGCCAGTGATTTTCCTCTCACATATGGCAACCCTGGTCTTCGAATTTTCACTTAAAATTTGTCCCTCCCAGAAAAAAGTTTTAGTATTAGTCAGGGTTCTTCAGAGGGACAGAACCAATAGGATGCATAGATAGATAAGTGAGAGGTTATTTATGAAGGGAATTGGCTCACACGATTATGGAGGCTGAGAAGTCCCACAACAGGCCATCTGCAAGCTGGAGGCCTAGGGATGCCTGCAGCATGGCTCAGTCCAAGTCCAAAAGCCTCAGAACCAGAGAAGCCAGTGGTGTAGCTTGAAGTCTGAGGCCAAAGGCCTAGAGTACAAAGGCCCAAGAATCTGGAGTTCTGATGTCCAAAGGCAGCAGCAGATGGGTGTCTCAGGTCTAGAAGACAGAACCTGGAGTTCTGATGTCCAAAGGCATCAGAAGATGGGTGCCTTAGTTCTAGGAGAGAGAAAGCACAAACTCAACTTTCCTCTGCCTTTTTATTCTATTTGACACCCCAGCAGATTGGACGGTGTCTGCTCACATTGAGGGTAGATCTTCCCATCTCAGTCCACCAATTCACCCTCCAATCTCCTCCAGAAATACACTCACAGATGCACCCAGAAATAATGCTCTATCAGCTATCTAGATATCCTTTAATCCAGTCAAGTTGATGCCTAAAATTAACCATCACGCCCTCCTAAACCAACCTGTCTGAAGCCCTCAATGAAAGGAAAGATGTGCATATATCTATAGCTGTAACTACTGACTGTTTATATGGATTAAGAGAAGTATAGTACTTTATACCTGTCATCAATGGATTTTTTTTCTCCACTGCACTTAGAAGAACCACAACCCCAAATTCCTTAGTCTGACCTTGGCACAATTCCATGCTTGATCCCTAGTCATTTATAATCCATGTTGGTAATTCAACCTACAATTATACTGTTACACACTTACAGACATCACTTAAAACAAGTCTGTGGGATTTTTGCCATAGTCACTCCTAACTATTGTCTATCCACTCACCCCTGTGTAGACCGGGTCCCACTGTATCACACCAACCCATGCATGGTATCCTATATCATATAATGCCCTGAACTTTCCTGGGTCAGAGGGAGGTGAGCCCGGCAGGCTGGTATTATAGTGATGACCACCCTGCCGCCTGCATATGGGATGAGTCCTCTCAAATAGCAGAAGCAGAGGGGGTGGGGGCAGATGCATGTCCCACCGACACAGGATACCATCTTCAGGGGCTCCGTGCCTCCCCTGCCAAGGTCAGGCCTGTTCAGATGATATGGGGGAGCAGTGGAGTGGTGTCCATCGAGCTCTGGGAATGGGAGCTGGGTCCCCCCTCTGTGACCTTAGAAAGCTTATTTAACCTCACTGATTCTGTTTTCCTCATCTGCATTTGGAAACTTGATGTAACAATATCAAATCATGATTTCTCATGTGGAATACACTTGGAGGAGGGCGGTTTGCACTGTGGTTGCTCTACCCTGAGGGTGGTTATCAGCAAGGCCTTTTTAAAGTAGACTTGAGCTTTAGGTATTAAGAACCTAAAACATGTGCATAACTTTTGGCCTGGGATTTCTCTCCATATTTAGGTCTATGTTCCAAGGAAATAATCAGTGATATAGTTAAATATTTGCATTCAGGGATGTTATTTGAAACTTTATATATAACAATGACAGTGTATGATATAATTTGCATCTCTGTCTCCACCCAGATCTCACGTCCAATTGTAATGCCCAATGTTGGAGGTGGGGCCTGGTGGGAGGTGATTGGATCATGGGGGTGGATTTCCTCCCCATGCTGCTCTCTTGATAGTGAGTGAGTGAGTGCTCATTCGATCTGGTTGTTTAAAAGTGTGTGCACCTCCCCACTCTCTCTCTTCCTCCTGCTCTGGCCATGTAAGACATGCTGGCTTCCCCTTTGCCTTCCACCATGACTGAAAGTTTCCTGAGGCCTACTCAGCCGTGCTTGCTGTACAGCCTGAGGAACTGTGGCCAATTAAACCTCTGTTATTAAACAAGAAGCTACTTTTATAACAAATTCTTATAAATTGCCCACTCTCAGGTATTTCTTTACAGCTGTGCAGGAATGGACTACTATAAAGTATATCAGTATAAAATTAGCCTACATCCAAATATGGAAGATTGCCCAAATTGTGATTTATCCACATAATGGGATATGTATACGGTCATTCAAAATCGTTTCTTTTTTTTTAATTGACACATGGCCTGGCTCTGTCCCCCAGGCTGGAGTGCAGAGGCATGATCTCAGCTCATTGCTGCCTCGACATCCCGGGTTCAAGTGATGCTCCCACTTCAGCCTCCCAAGTAGCTGGGACTACAGGCACATGCCACCACACTTGGCTAATTTTTGAAAGTTTTGACGAGACAGGTTTTCACCATGTTTCCCAGGCTGGTCTTGAACTCCTGGGCTCAAGACATCTGCCCACCTCAGCCTCCCAAAGTGTTAGGATTACAGGCATGAGCCACTGCTCCTTGCCTAAAATCTTATAAAGAAAATTTAATATCATTGGAAAATGCTTACAATATAAAGCAGTCAAATAAATAATCTATGTAATTTGTTATATATGTATAAAGTATATAGGAAAATATTCACAGTGCTATTATCTCTGGATGATACTGTTGCTTACAGGTGATTTATTATTTTTTTCTTTATTATAATGTTCCATATTTTTCAATTGTCGCAAGTCAATATACAATAAACAAAAATCTTACTTACGAAAAAATGTTGGAGTTAAAATCTGGGGTCTGGATTTGAGTCCAGGCCCCAACATTGGCTGTGCAACCTTAAGTAGGAGAAAGCTGAAAAACGGGAAAAACTTGTCTCACCTTTCTCATCGGATAGGCAAGGAACTAAAATAAGATAATGTGCACAGGAGTCATGTGGAAGGAAAATGGCAAAAAAGATAGAGGGGCTATTGCTCATATGAATCTGACTAGGAAACAAGAAGCTACTCTTAAAAGAAATATTGATGCTTACAAGGTTTCAGGTCACCCCTATCTCCTCCAGCCTATCTTTAAAATAGACAAAATTCAAAACAAAACAACACAAAATCTCACGCAGAAGCTTCTTCTGCCTGGTAACAGAGTGCTTCTGTGTAGTTAAAACACAAGCTACTGTAGTTAAAACATCTGACAACTGCACTATCAGATGGGAGCTCTGGACATGTGAGAATCATTGCTCCTGTACTGTAAGACCTGAGAGAGCCCTCCAGCCAGCCACCAGCAGAGGATTATATGGGGTCTCCATACAAAGCTGGATGCTTCAAGATAGTTGCAGTCTCAAGAGTGCATTCCCTGCCTCTGACAGAGTTCTAGGGGCTGTTACAACCCATCCTGCGGTGCCCAAGAAGACACTCAGCATTCATTGCAGGTAGTGTGGCTCCCAGTGCAGCCACATTGGAATCCATTTGTAATATTTATTTAACTACAAAATATAAATGTACTAAGTCCCAACCATCCTACTTCTCTGCAGCAACTCTAGGGACATATTCGCTGATGTGCATGAAATGGCTGGGCATTCCTTTTAAGTACTACATGATATTCCATAGATGAGCCATGCTAAAATAGTATTCAGACCTCAGAGACTTCTCTTATTGTTCAGCACCTCGAGTTAAGCTGCAATGAAGTGAATCGACATGTCACAACATCGAAAGTCTCCAAGAGTTTGTTTTTTGTTTTTTTTTAATTTAAAAAAAGTATGTTGCTAATCAGAGTATACACTATCAAATCATTTATATAAAAACAAGTCAAGACACTACAATTCTAATTTCTGTGAGTGTATAAGGCTCAGAAAAGTGTCTGGAAAGATTCATACCAAATTGATCATATTGATTAGACCTGAAGGTATGGGAGAATGTGGAGGATACAATCTTCCTTACCTGTATTTAAAATTATTTTTAAAAAGAATATGTTCATGTATTACTTGTGCAATTCACATAAATTTGACATTAAAAGTTAAAATAGCTGACACAAAATAATTATGAATAGTTGACAATTGAACAAACAAATAAATATACTATAGTCATTCAAAGCCAGGTTTCTCATTGTTGGAGAAAGGAGTATAAAATTGGAAAGGGGAGGAGGAGATAGAATAAGGCCTATGGTGCTGGATCGAAATTGAAGGTGTAAGTAAAAACTCATGGTTTAAAAAGGGACAGAGGAAGGGATGAAGGGAGAGAGAGGGAAGTCAGGAGAGGGAAGGAAAGAGATAAAGAAATTGTTCATATGTATATGCACAGAGGACCTGGAAACAATGAAACTCCACTAGCAATGAGCATACTTAGCATGGAGGCATTTGTTTCCATGTCATTCTCCTCTAAGAGAAAACAGGGCCACTTACAAAATGGTTATTGCAGGCCTGCAACCGAGAAAGCACAAGATGAGCCTGAAACTTCTAGTGCCAAAAAGTAAGGAAATGCTCAAAGAATAACAGGGACATATCAAAAGGACAAAGAAGCCAATTTGCAGACTTCCACTGGCCAAATATGAGGCAAATTTAGCACAAAAATAAATAATGATTGAAAATCATGATTTATTGAATGAAATAAGCATCCGCCAGTTACATGGATATAAATAAATAAATGAAAAAGGAGGAAAAGCTCTTCCTTGCAGTAGAAAGACAATTAGTAAATGTAGAAGGAATACTATAATTAGAAAAAATTCCTCTTGGCAACTATCATCATCATCCTTGAATCAAACAAGAATCGTCAACGGATATTAAAACTACTGAAGGGATGTTTGAGGAATAACAGGGGATATTTACATAGTCTTGAAATATCTCCCATAAGACGCTTACTTATTTCAAAGGAAAAGGACATTTTCCTAAGAATGGAGAAAGCTAGCAACACCACTGTCACCAAGACATCCAGATTAGCAACTCCAATCATGGGACAAAGCTACATCTTGTGCCCCCTGACAGGAAGAACCGAGGAGACCAAGGCACCATTTTGGTGGCATTTCTGCCAGAAATGCGTAATGCAAACTTAATCCTCATAAAATGTCAGGATTTAAAAAACCCAAGTTGAGGACGATCCACACAATAGCTGGCCTCCAGCCCTCAAAAACATCAGTGTCGTGGAACACAAAGGAAGATAAAGGCATAAAAGGAGGCCAAGGAGAGATGAGCACCGAAGGCAACTCACGATCTGTGACTTCCTTCCACCACTAAGGAGAGTATTAGGATAATCAGCCCCATCAGAACAAAATCTGTAGATGATGGGTTATCCTATCAATATTAACTTCCTGATTTTTGTGTATTTTCTAATTCCTGTGTTTATGGAAGTGCACATCTTTGTTTATGGGAAATGCACGCTGAAGTATTCATGGGTGAAAGAGCATCAGGTCTGCAGTTAATTCTCCAATGGTTCAGAAAAATTAAAGTGTGTGTATACACATAATTACAGTGTGTGTGTGTGTGTGTGTGTGTGTGTATTAGTCTGTTTTCACGCTGCTGATAAAGACATACCTGAGGTTGGGTGATTTATAAAGGAAAAGATGTTTAATGAACTCACAGTTCCACGTGGCTGGGGAGGCCTCACAATCATGGCGGAAGGTGAAACCTACCTCTAACAAGGCAGCAGGTAAGAGAAAATGAGAGCCAAGTGAAAGCAGAAACCCCTTATAAAACCATCAGATCTCGTGAGACTTACTCACTACCACGAGAACAGTATGGGGGAAACCTCCCGCACAATTCACTTATCTCCCACTGGGTCCTGCCTGCAACACATGGAATTATGGGAGCTACAATTCAGATGAAATTGGGTGGGGACACAGCCAAGTCATATCAGTGTGACACACAAAAAGAGAGAGGAAGAGAGAAAAGAATAAAAGCTGGTAAAATGCTAACAATTAGGGAATCTGATGAAGAGAATATGAGAATTCTTGCAACTTTTCTGTAAGCCTGAAATTACAAACTTAAAAAGAAATGGCAAGTTTAAAGGCAAAATAAAGGGGTAGACAAAACAACCTGCAGCAAGCAACCAGGGTCTCCAACCAAGATGTCAGAGTCAACAACCTGGCCAATACTGCGGAGAAGCTGTGTATACAGAATACTCAAAACTCTAGGTCCAAGGCTGAGACAGTGGTCCCTGCCTGTCATCCCAGCACTTGGGCCCAGGAGTTCCAGACCAGCCCAGGCAACACAGCAAGACCTTATTTCTACAAAAAAAAAAAAAAGTTTAAAAGACTAGCAAGGCATGGTGGCTTGTGCCTGTGGTCCCAGCTACTTGGGAGGCTGAGGAGGGAGGATCTCTAGAGCCTGAATGGTCGAGGCTGCAGTGAGCCATGATTGCAGCACTGTACTCCAGCCTGGAGAGACAGCCAGACCCTGTTTGAAAAAAAAAAAAAAAGAAGAAGAAGAAAAAGGAAGAAAGAAGAAGAAGAAGAAAGAACGAGAAAGAAGAAGAAAGAAAGAAGAAGAAGAGCAAGAAGAAGAAGAAAGAAGAAGAAGAAGAAGGAGGAGGAGAAGGAGAAGGAGAAGAAGAAGAAGAAGAAGGAGAAGAAAAATCTGGGTTCAGGTTCAAATGTCAGCCAAGAGAAAGGAGGACAGTAAGGCCTTTCAAAACCTTCATTTCTAAAACAGGACTATGAATCCTAAATCAAAGGACACTGGGGTGATGGAGCAGGTTTGAAGTAGTTTTGAGTGGAGAGCAGCTAGCATTGAGCCAAGCCCCTAGAACCTGCTCAAGAGATGAGAGTGTGACTAGTCCCTCTATGCTCGCTTGCGACCCCCAAGACCATCACTGAAATACACAGGGAGGTGAGGGCCTCAAGTACCTGAGACGCTAAGAGTAAGCACAGAGTGGGTGAGGAGCCTCTGCCTAGGGGCCAAGTCAGTGTCCCGTTGGGTTGCAGAAGCTTGTCAATGCTGCACCTGCAGCCTGAGGAAGTAGGAAAAGCTAGGTGTCCGCTTATTCAGAAGGGCAGGATAGCCCGCCCAATGCTTGAAACGCATGTGCCTTTCCAGCGTGGTTGGATCTAGCTTTGGAAACTTGGAGGACTGATATGAAGACGGTCCCAGGCTGCTGCAGTCTTTGGCTCTAGAGGGCAGGCCAGCAGGTTCCCTGTCTGCCGGGGTCAACTGAGCAGGGACCTTGGCACTGACTGCAGAGTGGCTACTGTCAACTTACACACACACTCCAAAGGGAAGCTTAATATATAAAAAATATAGAATTCATAGAATCAAAGTAAAATTAATTCCTCAGGCAGTTTAACTCTTTCCTCTTGGGCAGGAAAATGTTCAGTTTTGACAAAACCCCTAATACGCCTCCACTGAGACCTGCTGTCACAGCTCTGGGTTTGAGCATCCACAGTTCAGGATGGAGAGAGAGCCCAGAGATAGGGCCAGACAGGCCTCCGCCCCTCCCTCTGGCAGGTCCTCCATCTCCCCAGCCCCAGCTTCCTCCAAGGTGACATATAAAGACAGCACAGTCCAGTTTCTCCTGTCATCAAGGAGATAACAGATAACATGCAGCGTCCTGGAAGACACTCCGTGGTCAATAACTAGCAGCAATGACTGTGATTATCATCCACATTTGCTTCCTGGGGGTACAGAAATATATCCTCCCTGGGGCCTCAGTTCTCCTGGACTCAGAGAGGGACATGAGCTGCTGCTCTGAGCTGTTCCTGGTGCAAGAGCTCCCAGGCTGCACGCTCCAGGCACACAGCACACGCCCGGGACACACCTGTTGAGTGAACACATGGACAGGCACAGCCAAATCTTTCTGACATCTTAAAAGCACTGAAGGAAATTCTAAGTCCTCTTAAAAATATATCTTTAAGCACATCTGTGAGCATGACTTTCCTCGCGCCTATACCTGCAAGCAGACATTGTGTTACCCTTGAGTCTAAATCATCTTTTCCCTTCTGCATTGCAAAAATTTTCCCTGACAGCCAACAGAACACATTCTTCTTCTAATTGTTGGTTTACCTCTCACAAATGCTGGTGGATCTCCCCATCTCTAATCCTCACCCGCTCATTCATTAACTATCAAGTGTGGCTTTTTGGAACAATTATATTCTGTCCTGCTGTCAGCTCTATCCACACAGGTAGAGGATACATCCCAACTCCTTACACAGGATGTAAATTATTGCTGGCATACCAGTACCTGAAGAATGATTACACCCAGTGCACAGTTAAATAATGGATGCTTAGCACGGTGCATTGTAATAAGCAAAAGATATGAAATATCTACAATTCTAAGTGGAATATGCTAAGTATTTTTTTATAATAAAACCGTTTTGGGGGAAGACAGGCTATTGAATCATGGTCTCCAGAAAAGACACCCATGTGTCAGTTCATTTGCAGAAGCCGGCTGGCGCTGTCATCTCATCTGTGAAGTGGGGACAAGAATCATATTTTTCATCAAGTAGAAGTACTGCTTAGCACTGAGCCTGACACATAGTAGGTGCTCAGTAAATGGCAGTAGCTGCTGTCATCTGAGGAATGGCTGCCCTGGCTAGGCTAGCAGTAGGCTGGGGCAGTGTCTCCTCATGGGAAGAGCAGCTGGAGTGCTCACCACCTTGATGTACCTGTAGTCAGGTTTAGTGTCTGACCACAGGGAGGGGCAGGCACACCACCGCCCCGCCCCACCCACATTTCCACTGGGAAGCCGAGGGTAGAGCCTGCTTTGCCACCAAACACAGTAGAAGGTTCTGGAGGGCTGGGAGAAAATGGAGTTAGGGTGGCTCTTGAAGACTTCTCTCTGCCTTGGAAGGCTTCCAGAAATAAAACCCTGGAACTCAGTGCAGTGCTCAGGCCTGAGCAGTAGGGGCCTCTTCCTGAGCCCCATGCTCTGTAGGGCCCTTCTGTGATCTTTGTCCCAGGTCAAGGAGTAGGCAGATACAGGGGACATCCCTGCCTGGGGCCTACATTCTTCCCATTTCAGAGCATGCTTTAGCCCCCTTAGGAAGTCCATTTCACAGCAAAGGAAGCTGAAACCCAAAGGATACTGGTTTCCCTGCAAAGCAGAAGAGGTGGTTTTACTAATTCCAAGCCAGTGGTTCCTTATTCCAAAGCTGTTCTGGCTTCACCCTGCCTCCTGCTCCCTAGTGACATGGGTGCCTGGGATCTTTTGCACCTGTGCAACAGGCACCTCTTTGACCTCCTTCACAGCAAATGAAGCTGAGACCCAGAAGATAAAGAATTCCCTGGGAAGCAGAAGAGGTGGTCTTTCTAATTCTGAAGGTGTTCCAGCCCCACCCTCTCCCCACACCTCCCAACCCTGCCGTGATATGGGTTCCTGGGACCTTTGCACCTGTCCAGTGGGCACGTCTTTGGCCACCTACACCAGTCCATCTGGTGTTCTCAAGCCAAGGCCCCCAGAAGATGCAGCAGGCTGTGCTGAGTGGGAATGAACCCTTCCTGCTCTCATTCCTGCCTGGGGAGGTGGAGTGGGACCTACCACAGAGCCAGGGCTGAGAGCAGCAGAACTATCTAGAACACTCACCCCAGCATCCTGCCCACTGCAGTGCTGATGCCGGAGCAAACCGCCTCTGCTCACAGGGCTTCTCAGCAGAGCTCCCCCCTGCAGTCCCCACAGGAGGCCTAGAGCTCGGGTGGTTTCCCAGGGCTGGAAGTTTTTTCAGGGCTGCATGGTTTTCCTCTGTATCCCTAAGCACCCCAGGGCACTGAGGCACAGGGCGTAGTGCTGGGGTGCTGCGTAACCTGCAGATGTTTCCAACCTTCTAAGTCTCAGTGTCTAAATTCGTTTCCTGAGGCCATGATATTAAACATGGTGGCTTAAAACAACAGATATTTATTTTCTCACAGCTCTGGAAGCTGCAAGCCAGAAATCAAGGTGTCTACAGGGTCCTGCTCCCTCAGGCTTCAGGGGAAAATCCGTTTCTTGACTTTTCTGGCTTTTGGTGGCCTTCCTGAGGTTGTGGCTGCATCCCTCTAATCTCTGCGTCTGTCTTCGCGCCACCATCTCTCCCTATGCCAGCTCCCCCGTGTGTCTCTTGTAAGGACACATGTCATCAAAGTCAGGGCCCACCTGGATAACTCAGGATGATCTCGACATCTCCAGACACTTGATTCACTTATATCAGGTGATATGGTTTGGCTCCATGTCCCCAAACAAATCTCATCTTGAATTATAATCCCCACGTGTCAAGTGCGGGACCGGGTGGGAGTAACTGGATCCTGAGGTCAGTTTCCCCATGCTGTTCTCATGATAGTGAGTTCTCAGAAGATCTGATGGTTTTATAAGCATCTGGCATTTCCTCTGCTTGCAGCTCTCTCTCCTGCTGCCATTTGAAGAAGTTGTCTGCTTCCCCTTTGCCTTCTGCCACGATTGTAAGTTCCCTAAGTCCTCCCCAGCCATGTGGAACTGAGTCCATTAAACCCCTTTCCTGTATAAATTACCCAGTCTCAGGTATTTCTTCATAGTAGTATGAGAATGGACTAACACATTGGCAAAGACCCTTTTTCCAAATAAAGTAAACATTTACAGTTTCCAGGGATCAGGATGTGGACATATCTTTTTGGGGATCACCATTCAGCCCACTACTGTGTCCTCAGTTATTAAGGCACAAATAATAATAGCATTAGCCTCATAGAATTATCGTGAGGATTTAACAAGACAATGTATATTAGACAAGTGCTGAAAATATTCAGTATAGATATTTTAATTTTCCCTGCACATACATTTGGGTAAAAACATAATATATAGATCTTGAAAATAGAGTCCTAGTGCACGTCAAACATTTACTTGCTTAGTTTAATCGAAACCATCTCTAAATGTTATTTGCATATTCAGGGTGAGGTATCCTCGTGCAAATCCCAGGACAAGGTGTTCCCAGGGACAGCGGTAGTTGGGGTCATTAGAGGGGCTTTAAATATCACTGATGAGTCACTTTCATTGTACTAGCAAAATAAGGAGTTCAAGTACAAGAGCTAAGGTTTCTAAGACACACATAGACTTTTCAGAGAAAAATGCAGCAAATGGATCAAGAGAAGAACAAGAAAGAACAGGAATTTTTTTAAGATTAAAAAAAGGAAAACAGTCATAGATGTCTTTGGCAAAGAAATGGCTGAACGCCCAAAGTTGCATCTCAACTGTGTGCCCCTCCACAGGGGTTAACAGAAAAGCTGAAGGGCCTGAGAAAACCAAGTCTCCAACAATATGTGCAGAATAATTATTAATTCTTTTTAATCTTTGTAGAGACGAAGTCTTGCTATGTTGCCCAGGCAGGTCTCAAACTTCTGGCCTCAAGCAATCCTCCCTCTTCAGCCTCCCAAAGTGCTGGGATTACAGGCATGAATCATTGCACCCAGCCGCAAAATGATCATATATGTAAAAAGCAATAGTCTGTGCATGCATGAGTACGCTTTCCTGTGCACATATAAGCATGGAATGATGACATACTTCTACCTCGCAACCCGGGTAGAAAGGGCCAACTCCCCGTCCCCCACCCACCAGTTCACCTCTGTCCCTTCAGCAAAGGGACAGGAATGAAGAGGGAGTTTTACTACTTCTGTAATGTGTGGCAATTTCTCAGCAAAGATGGCAGCAGGATTTGCCAGTGCAATCTCAAAATTAAGGAAATTTCACATCCAGCTGTCAAAGGCTGTCAAAGGACAGCTGGGTGTGACTAAGGCAGAGGAGCTCCTGCTCTTGTCTGAACACTACTCTCCTCCCCACCCCCATCTACAGAACAGACCGGCTCACAGACAACCTCCCATACTAATTCTGCTGCAAGGATTTGGGTACCTTGCCAGGCAGGTCCTGGGCACCTGGCAGATTTTGAATAGGAGACAGTGACCTGCTGACCAGCCAGCCTCCTGAGACCCACTGGCAAATACCCTGTGGTTTTAGCATCCCCTGGTCCATCCACTTGCATGAGGACAAAATGAAGAGCTTCAAGGCCATGCCTGGTTAGGGATGCTGGGTACCAGGGTGCTGTGCCCTAGGGTGTACACGCTCTGGTCCCCGGCACGGCCAGGCCTGCAGAGGAGGCAGGAGTGAGTCACCACAAAGCTATGCTGCACAGGTGCAGTGAAACTATGATACGCTGGGAACTGAGCCCAGGCTGGGCTGTGGGCCCTGGAGGAAAGGGGGCCGGTCAGCACCAATCCCCAGGGCTGAAATATAAAACACGCTATGGCTCGCCCTCTCTGAGAGTACACTGGCTTTCATATTTCTGAGGCTTTGTTTTGCCACAATGGATGCATTTCTGAGTTCCTGTCTTTGTAAACAGATACTGTTCATTGCGGCGGGTGATTTTCAGGCCATCCGCCTCTCTGCTTTCCCACATTTTGGAAGAGGAGAGTTCAAGTTCTAGTTCTTGCCCTAAGCTGTTGTGTGATCTACATGGGCCGAGTCACCAGTCTGGGCTCCGACCTGCTCTGTGACACTGCAGTCAATGAGGCTGGTGCTTGTCCAAGGACAGCAGGAAGCAGCCTGCTCTGAAGTCACCCATGAAACCTCTTAGTCATTCTCCGGGGTGCCCTGATGCTGATGGACAAGGCCACACTTAGATTCAAGTCTGCAAGGAAGGACTGCAGCATCTAAAAGCTATCACCTGGCCAGCATCTGCAGGTGCCTCAGCAGGAGTGGGGAAGGAAGGAAGTCACTTCAGTGAATGATAATGAACTTTACGCAACATCCTCCTAGCTAGAGGAGAGTCTGGGTTTCCTTTCCGGAGACTCTGATCAGACAAAGAATCAGCTTTTGGTTCCATGCTTTCCTGGCTCTCTGGTGACTGGAGGAGGAAAACGAAGGAGATGAGGTTTCCACTGTTGATCATCAATGGGGAACGCCAACCAAATGTTGCAGAGTGTTTTGAACTCCCCCAAAACCCCTCTGCAGTAGGCAATGGTGAATCCAAATAGCACACATCTGGGGGCAGTGAGGATGGGCTCTGCTTGCTACGCTCTGCAGGGCGACACAGTGAGCTGCTCTGAAACCCCAGCTGCTGGTTGGAGGGGGAGGCAGCCTGGATGCTCCAGAAACTCCAGGCCTCCTTCACAACTCACCATGTTGCAGGAATGTGCCATCCTCCGAACAATGTCACTGGGGGATTTGCATCTGCCTCAAAATCATACCCGGCCTTATTTTCAAATCACTGCGCTTACCACCAAGAGTTGTGCCCTTTCTTTTATGCATGGCAGGGGCACCAGGCTAACACGACCTGAGCTCCCTTCCCATTCAAAGCCATGCCACGGACACCTGTCACTACAGCTGCTCCCCAAGCAGCTGTGTGTAGTTTTCGCTGGTGTCACAGTTACTCAAGCACCCCTGGGGTTTCTGGGGGTGGGGTCAGCTTGCCCTAAGACAGGCATAGCAGCAGCAGAGGGGTCTGCGTGTGGGAATTCTGTATCCTTCTCTGCAGGGAATGGGGAATCCCTTGTCCTTAGAAATCCGGGGGCATCTCATGGCCTCTACATCTAAAAGAACCAGGTAAGCCCCCCCTTACTAAGTGCCAGTCCTGTCCAAGTGTTGCTCAGGGGCTAGTGTTGGGGTGATGAGTGAGGTGTTTGCAGTCTTGGGAAGAAGCTCAATGCGCACCGTGTAACAGAAGTTGAGATTGCCCAGGGCAGGAGGGGACGGTCCAGTCACTGGGAGGGGAGGGGTGCGGGGTGCAGGGGATGTAGTAGGAGAGCGCAGGGGTGGCGCCAAAACTGAGTGCATGGTCATTCTCCACCAACACAAGCATGCAGCCTTGGTCCCCATGTTCAGCCTCCCCGAGGCTCACTTTCTCCCCTTCTGTGAAATGAGATTATAAAGTGACTTTCCCCTCATAGGGCTGCTGCGGGATGGGGAGAGACAGGGAACACAGAGGAATCCACTCAGGGCCTGGCTCCTGCACACCCACCATGGTGGCCTTGCTTTTAGTCTTCCCTGTCTGGTGAAGAATCCCTTTACATCTCATCAGAATCCAACATACCCTCTGTGCACATGCCTGCCGCCCAGCCACATCAGCTCTCTCTCTGCGGGGGCCTTTTTCCAGGTGCAGTAGAGAGAGAGAAAGATTCAGGTCCCAGGTGCTCCCAGGCTGGGGCGAGGCTCACCTGTAAGCAGACTGCAACATGAAGTAGTGACAGATGTTTGCCCAGAGGGCCTCGGGAGTGACTGTCTGTGCCTGGGGGTATTCCCCAGGGCATATGAGGCAGAGGTGCTCTGATGCTGTAACACACACAGCAAACAGGTACGGAGTATGTTCATTCTTTTTTATCATACATGCCTTCATTTTCCATTCATTCATTATTTCTTGGTTATCTACTATGTGCCAGGCACAGAGAAGTTTCCCAATATGGGAATAGCCCTTCATTCAGAGGAAGTAACGGCTCCTGACAGAGGGGCCTTCCCTGCACAGGGTCACTGCCCTGCCCGCGTGCTCTCACAGCGCCACCGTGGGCCTGAGGCTGCGGCTCTCACTGGGGTTCGTGCCACTGGACAGTCTGCCTGGCTGATTCCTCTGTGTTCCCTGTCTCGATCTCCATCCCACAGCATTGTCCTACTCACAGCACCAAGGACAGGACTGGACAGGCTACAGGTGACTGAAAGCAAGGCTGCCATGGTGGGGGTGCAGGAGCCAGGCCCCGAGTAGTGAGTTCCTCTGTGTTCCCTGTCCCTCTCTATCCCACATCAGCCCTGTCGGTCAGTCCTGTTGACGGCTATGGCCTTTGGTGTGGGGAGTGGTCTGGGGAGGGTGTTCCAGAAGAGGTGTTTCCTCCCTGGCTTCAGGGAGCACTTCGTAGGAGAGCCAGAGATGGCTGCACAGAGGCCGTTAGAGAGAATGGACATTGTAAGCAGAGGGAAGGATGTAAGCCAAGGCACAGAGGGCTGTGCTACTCAGGGTGGTGAGGGAGCAGGACGGTGCCGTGGAGAGCTGTGTGCTCAGAAGCTAAGCCCAGA
The DNA here is from genome assembly GCF_028878055.3 of Symphalangus syndactylus. NCBI lineage: Eukaryota > Metazoa > Chordata > Mammalia > Primates > Hylobatidae > Symphalangus > Symphalangus syndactylus. Next base: position 54,844,932 of record NC_072435.2, read on the forward strand.
CACCAGCCCCAGAGGGCTGGCCTGGGAAAGCCACCCAGAGTGTCTGAGCGGCTCTCACTCCCTTTGGTGCCTTAGCCTGAGTGTTCTGAAGGCAGAGCTGAGGCAAAACAGTATGTGTGAGTAGTTTATTCCGGAACATGACCCCGTAAGCAGGCATGAGGGAAGGAGGGGCAAAAGCAGCAGATGCCCAGCCAATCGAAGGACACACCATCAAATTCACCACTGCTGTGGGCAATGGGGGTCCACCCCAGGACCCCTCTGGAGGACCCCGTGAAATGACTCCAAATTGTCCACTCTGGGGAAGTAAGGCTCCTCTGCTATTGGTCAGGCTGGCCCCAGGACCTGCTAAGTCACTGCGGTTTGAGATTGCCTGGGAGCACAGACTGGGCAGGCTGCACGGGGTGGCTACGCTGCAGTCTCAGACCCTCCTGGGGAAGACGCAAGGGGCTTGTACCTGGGCCTGACCTGCCGCCTGCTCTGGTTGCTTCTGTATGGACTAGTCAGCACCTATGCAGAGTGGTCCCTATAAAAAGGCTTGAGTCTGAGAGTTCTAAGTAGGGCACGAAAGGAGATCTGACTGGGGATTTAGGGAAAAGCAAAAGCCATCAGCCCCAGCTGTCTGACGTTGGTCTTTGCCGAGGGCTAGATTTTCCCAAACTTGGAGCCAAGCATTCCAGGGCAAGTAATTGATTTGGGAAGTGCAAGGGAGACAGTGAGGGGACTGAGTGAAGGATGGCACCCAGTTAAGGGGGTGAGACTGGGGCAATTGATAAACTGGGTGACTGCAGCTTAATCCTATGAGAAGACTCCCGGAAACATGCATTCCGGGCTTATTCCCCGCTACAAGAAGCGAGGAGCTGGGGTTCAGACCCATCCATGGTGTCTTACAACACAATTGCCAGTCCCTGCCCAAAGTCCCTGTCTGTCATTGGTTGGGAGCAGCTCCCAAGGGTATAAGCTCCCTGGCTATTGGGGCCTGCCATGAGGGTGGAGTGGCTTTCTCAAGTTTTGGACAAAGCTCTCAGACACAGGAATGCAGATTCCAGCTGTTCTGTCCAGTAAAGCCCTTGATCCAGGCCTCAGCCACAGGACATGGAACAGGACTGCTGCAGGCTGTCTTGATGGCCAGGAGAGGCCACTTGCAAACCCCTGCTCCAAGTCCTCAGCCAGGGAAATTGCCCTTCTGTTCAACAAGCACTTCCTAGGAGTCCCTGGCTCTGTTTTGGTTTTCTCCGCAGCCAGCAGCACCCTATCAGGCATGACAGTAAATGTTTATTTGCTTCTTGGATTACAGTCTGTCTCCCTCACTGATCTGATCAGCTCTCCAAGGACAGGGACTCGGTCATACTGTTTTATCTCAAGTGCCTAACACAGTGCCTTGTCCGTGAAAGACGCTCACGTATCTGTTGAATACAGGAAATAAGGGAAGGAAGAACCAATGCCTGAGATTCTCAGAGACTAGCTGTCAATCAATGTAGTCTCCCGGGGAGAAATGCAGGTCCCTTGCCACAGCTTAGCATAAGTGCCTTCCCTTGGCTTCCCCTGGGCCCTAGGGCTGGCTTCCCAAAGCTGCTGTTCAGTGGCCCATTGGGGCGATTCCTCTAGGCTCCATCACAGCCATTTCCAGTAGAGTGTGAGTCCTCTGTGAGTCCTGGCAGGTCTGGGATCCATGCCCCGGCCCACCTTCCCTATCCAACTCCAGCCCCACGGTCTTCCTTACACATAGTTGGTGGTGTAAAGTCATGGCAGTATTCAAAAGGTTAAAGCAGAGTGAACTGTTAATTTTAATGCTTTCTCTAAGCTTCAGTTTTAATAAGCGAAAATGATGTTCTTATTTGCAGTAAAGTGGTGTTATAAAATTCTGTCTGTCAAGCTCATTTTAAAACCATGGAAATAAATGATCTGACAAAATCAGGCTATTAGACAAGTGAGGAAGAGTGATTTCCATAAAAGTAGAGGAGCTGTTCCTTAATTTCACACTTGGTAGTCTTTTGGGTCGACTAAATTTTTAAATAAGTGATAAAATTATATTAGCGCAATTGCATTTTTATAGATTTTTTTGGTCATTGTACTCTTTTTCAATCCCTTTATTTTAACTCAAACTGTTCTGCTGAAAGGTTACTCTCAAGTTATGTTACCTCGTAACAGTCTTCAGCCCACGACATGGCCTGAAGCTCGCAAATCCTCAGACTGTCCTGGTAGGGTCCAGTCGAAGCGTGCGTCTGAGAAATGGCCGTTCCCTGCTAGGCACATGGGCTGGGGTCTGTGGTCCTGGGTGCAGAGGGAGGGCAGGGAGGCCACTGAGGGTATCCTATGGGGCTGGGAGCTCACCTGTCCCTGGGTATCTGAGCTCACTCAATTTTTGCTGGAAATTAAAAAAAAAAGAGAAATAGGAGGTCATGTTCTCCAGAAACCCTCATTCTTCCAACTCAAGATGCTGGGTGTAGACGGCAGCTGTCACTGTTTGCTGAAGGAGCTGCATTTAGGGAAGAGGAGAGAATGGTGGTTCTTTTGTGATCCGTCACATGCCCACCTTCTAAGAACCCTCAAATCATCACATCTCCAGCCCGGGCCAAGGATTTTGTCTCAGTCACTAGGAAAATCCTTAGAGAAAGCCCAAGATCCCAGGTCTCTTGTGGGACCGAAATATCACTGATGGGACAGACGTGGGCCCAGTTGTGCTGGGGAGAGGAACGCTTCAAACTTGACTTTTCATCACTAGAACAACTTCTATGATGTGCATCTTTCATACTTCCTTCTGCTCTGCCCTGTGCTGATTTTCCAGGTTAATTGTTCAGAGGGCAGACATGGGCCTCCTGCAGGCTCAGCCTCAGCCCTGAGCCATCTCCAGGCCATAGCTCAGGGCCTGGGGTCTGAGTCCCTTTGCTGTTGTGCTTTTGGCTAATTCTGAGACCCAGCCAGGAACCCCTATTCCTCTCTGCAGCCTGAGTTCCCCTCTTGCTCTGTCCGACCCAGTTGCCCCTGCCTGGGTCTCTGTCAGATTCACCATCCTCGTCCATGTCTGGTCATCTCTTGTCCGTGGTGCCCTGCCTAAGTACAGCCAGTCTGGTGATACTACATAAAGCGTAGTTTGGCAAATTAGCGCCCCTCCTCTTCAGTGGTCAGGTCTGGGTTTAGAATCTGGGACCTGGGGCTGTGCAGAAGCTGGGAGCTCAGCCTCGGCACCCGCCTGATCTCTGGGCTCTGTCCTCCTGGCATGCATTGAGGAACTCTGGGTGACAGGCTATTCTCTGGGCTTCCCAGGGCAGCAGTTTTTTAAAACATGTACTCATTTCCAGGTAGTCTTTTTCCAGGAAAAATATGAAGCTCCTTAGTGGGAGAAAACGCACCTTTGTTGAGCATCTACTATGTGCCAGGCACAGGGCTAGGCTGTCAGAGTACAGTCAATTTGTTTATTTGGACAGGAAGGGTGTGGCGCTCACTTGGGAAGCACAGCTCTGAGAACAAAAGAACATTTTGTCCCAGTTAGAGAATGGCCTCCTCTTCCTGAAACCCAAGTACCAGGGAAAAGGAGAGGCAGGCTGTGTTAGCACTTAGGAAGGCACTGAGCTTGAACTCAAAGGTTATGAGAATCCATTCACCACATGCATTTTTAAAATTATGAATTTAGCCCAAGTTTTCTCAGCACCTTCTGTGTGCCAAGCACTGTGCCGGTTCCTATAATATTAAATCGAAGGTCCATTTTGAATGCAGGGTGTGGTGGCCGGGGGTAGATGCCTGCATTCTCCTAGAGGACCTTTCAGGCTGCACTCTTGGCTCAAGAGTAAGAGAAGCAACCTGGAAACTTATATCCTCCTGTGCTTCAATCTCACCATTAGTACAATGGGTGCTCAGGGTGCCCAAGGGCTCTCCCACCCCTGGCGTCCTGTAGGCAGAACATCTGTGGGCATTAAGAAGCCAAGAACTGCAGGCTCGGTCTGTGTGCCCTCTGCCAGCCACTGAACACTGCTCTGATATTCAAAGGAGCATCTTCAGAACTCAGAAGTCAAAAATCACATTCTCCAGAGTCTCTGAGAGGCAATGCCTGAGCTTAGGGGAATGTTAAATTTCCAGTGTTTCCTGCAAAAGAGGAAGAAGCGCCGATAGGCAAAGCCCGAGGGGTGGCCTTGGAGGGACAGGGCTGTCTCTCCCAAGGAAGGAATAAAGAAGTCCAAATTAGTCATGTTGTATTACTTCTTTTTATGGCAATGCTCTGAAAGTCTGCAAATGTCAGCATGTTAATTTACTGTCACTCAGTGATATTATTTCATCCTTTCAAAAATGTGTTTCTTGCATTTTCAGTAGCATACTCCAAGTGTTCTCCATCTCAAAGTTTCTATAGATAGTGCGACTACTTTCACTCTGACCGTTGCCAAAATGTAGAAATTCATCGTTGACTGCAGCCACATATACGTTACAAGTGGAGCTGGGACTCGGGTTTCCTGCTTACAGAAACTGGGGGAGAGGTCTGAATTTTCTCTGTGTTCTCGTTCTATCACCTCTTGTCCTCGAAAAGTGCTCTGTGGTTTCTCTCTCAAGGCATGTGCAGAGATAAATTTCATAGAGAGATGTTAAGCCATCAGTCACGGCTAAGTTTGTATATGAAGTCGGAACCCTCCCTGTCTGCGAGCCCAGCCCCCTCCACCCCAATGATTCTCCTATGGTGGCAAACTTATTTCAAAAATTCTGATGAAACACTTTGTAAATTTTGTTATTCTGTGATGATAATAAATCATTATAGCCTTAAACACTTCTCTAGCTTGGAGCCTCAGTCACAAATTATCTTGTCATTCTGACCAAAACATTCTCCAAAAAAGCTTGACAAGTGCTAAAACCCAGAACATGAAACCATGTGTTGTTGTGAAAGCAAGATTCAGAAATGTCAATTAATTAGATTAAGAGGCTACTTTTAGCTTTACCCATGTTGCCAAATAACCCTTAAAATATGCATAGCAGTGGAAATCTACCTCCGCGGTACAGCACTTCTGTGCTGAGGGAAGACAATGGCTCGGACTAATGGACAAAATTGTTGTATCTGTCAGTCAGCTGCAAAGAATGATCTAGAAGCAAATGTCTTGCTTCTTTTTCCACAATGTGGTTTCACGAGCTGGGTAAATGCTACCATTTATGAATTCGAAGAGTTCCCCCCTCCCACTCCACCTCTTAAAAATCATACACAGATCAAGAAGAAAAAGTCAAGTCGTTTTCATATGTCTTTACTAGTAAGATAGGTTTTTAATGTCTTTCTGTGCTTTTTTGTAAAAAATTTGCATTTGCATTTTGAAGTTCACTTTGTAAAAAAAAATATATTGTGGAGAAATTATTTAAATGTTTTTTATCCCTGCTTCTTGAAAATCTTATCTTTAAATAATCTATATCCTCAATTTTATTTATGCCATAAACTGTTCCTATATTTTAATGGTCTGTTTGCTTTAAAAGGGGTTGTTGGTTTTAATAGCTCAGTTGCTATCTTTGTAAACTAAACTCCTTCTGACGAAATTCAAGCAGATCATCTCTGCCTGTGAGTGGAAGGCACATTCCAACCCCTGAAAAGGAAATTTAAGCCAAATAAATGTTCTGCCCAAATTAAAATACATAAAATGAATAGTTAACTCGGACAAGAGCTGATGGACGCAACAGTTGGGCTGCGGACATGTGGGTGTCGAGGACGCTGACTGCCAGGCAGGGCCTCAGGAGAGAAAACCCAGATGAAATTAATTTCCTGTAACCCCCTTTGTCCATTCCTCAGGACTAATTGATGGCAGTGCTGGCATGGACATCTTGGGTGAGCAGAGCAGAAATGGCCAGGGCAGACAGCATCGTGAAGGGTGGTGTGTGTCTCTGCCCTGCCGGGGTCTGAAGATGGATGGCTCAGAATTGCAGCCACTGAGCCTGGACTTGGAGGTCCCAGAGGACAGAGACAGGAAACTCTCTTCCAAATTCTCAAGGCCATTGAACCCACCTTGATTATATTAGAATCCATGTGGATTCTGGCACTAATTTTAGGACAGGTCATTTTCATGGAGGTAGGACAAAGAAATGGCAGGGGGTGGGGAGTGTGGGCACTGGATGAGAATCCTATGAAGCTTTGCAAAGCTGCATGGAGCTGTGACAGCAGCCCCTCTCCTCTCGGCATTCACAACCTTGCCACCCGCTGCCCACGGCTGCCCCCCAGCAGCGAGCACGAGGAGCTGCGAAGGCATGAAGGAAAGGTGCCTTCGCTGGTCAGGGCGAGATGTGCCCTGTGGCAAGTGGTGGACTTAACTGGGGGAGGGACTTCCTGCATGGGGCCACTTCCTGCGTGATGTCATTTTGTGTGGTGCCAAGAGACGGGGGACAGTGTGCCCTGCAGCAGGCCTCCAGGTTTCCATGTCTCACAGATCCTGTGGGTCCCCCCCGCTGCTCTCATCCCCACCCCTCTCAGCCAGTCCCACTGTTTCTAGCTAGCAATGAGGCAATTAATGAGCTGTATAGAAGCCCTAAGTTATCTCTGGAACTAGATGGGTAATAAACACATAAATAGGTAAATAATTAAATAACTAAATAAAATAAAATGGATGAGTGAGGCACCAGAGCTCTAGTCTCCGTGGAATGAGTTGTATGGGGTAGCAGAAACAGCGCGGGAGGAGGGGGAGGCCCATAGCTCCAGCCTTGGCTCTGCCGCTGACATGAAGTGTGTGACCTTGGGCAAGTCACTCCTCCTTGCTGGAAGCTCTCCCACCCGATCAAAGACCCCATGTGGAATAGGTGCCAACAGGAAAGCAGCGTGGGAGATGGGAGCATGAATGTTTAATGCAGCAGGAGGCAGGGGTATCCATATGGCCTCACATTCCTTCATCTTCCCAGTCTGCATCTGGCCAAAGGCTTCCTCCTGCAAGCCCTATGATTGTGGGGACATATTCCACCTGTGCACAGGGAAGCCACCCTCAGCCAGTGACTGGCAGGAGGTGGTGGACCATCAGCTGCCTTATCCTGGGGTGGGGCCACTCAAAGATGAGAGTTTCCTGCACAAACCTACAGAGGTTCCTGGGGACCAAGTACCAGTGGCCTACAGTGGCAGCTTGTTCCTTAATGCATTGGGAATTAGCTTCCTTTTTTTCCCCATCTGCCTCCTCCTCCCTCCTATCTGAATGTTCTGGGCTCCTTTGTCAAATGAACTACCTGCCCTCAAATCCTCATCTCAGTCCCACTTGTGGGAGAGCCCAGCCTACAAAACAGATAGGGAGGAGCAGGGCCCGGGGCCAGCCAGAGAGCGGATGTCCTGTCTAAAATGGGTGGCTGCTGCCCGGTTCCAGCCACCTGCTGTTATGCAGGAATGTGGCATCCGGAGATGCCAGAAATCTCACTGTTGTATGAAATCTCCCAATCTTCAAAGTTTGGCAATGAATTCAAGTTTTGTGGGTTTTTCTTTCTTTTTTTTTTTTTTTAAGCGGTATGGCTCAAGCCAAACAAATCAGCAGGTCATATTCCGTCCATGGGTCACATTTTGCAACCTGTGCCAGGTAAAATATTCACTGTGCAGTTCAGGTGCCAGAGACAGGGCCAGTCAATGAAGGTTCCTCTTTCTAGTAAATTCTGGTCTGCAGCCATAACAGGGTTTAGGAAGTCATGACCAAAAGGACCAGCAGTCTTTGGGCAGAGAGGCCCACTCTGACTCTGGGGTAGGGGTCCCCAGCTATACCTTGTGGAGAGTGGCCAGGAGGTTCTCAAGGTCAGCATGGCCCACCCTATACACTTCTGGCCTAAGGAGGAGGAGACACTGCCTGCCCCATTAGGAGAACCTGCTCCCAGTGGGTCACAAAAATCCCATAGCCGGCTGGGTGCAGTGGCTCATGCCTGCAATCCTACCACTTTGGGAGGCTGAGAGAGGTGGATTACCTGAGGTCAGGAGTTTGAGATCAGCCTGGCCAACATGGTGAAACCCCATCTCTACTAAAAATACAAAAATTAGCCGGGCATGGTGGTCTATGCCTGTAATCTCAGCTACTTGGGAGGCTGAGGCAGAAGAATCACTTGAACCCAGGAGGTGGAGGTTGCAGTGAGCCAAAGTCACGCCATTGCACTCCAGCCTGGGCAATAAGAACAAAACTCTGTCTCAAACAAAAAAGAGAAAAGAAAAGAAAAATGAAAAGAAAATCCCATATCTTGGTTTCTCATCAGGATTCTCCCTATTGTAAATTGAAGTCCTTGAATCAGGGGTGCCACTCCTTGAGGAATCTGAGAAGGTCATACCAGGGCTCACTCCCCCTTTAGCAAACGGAGGCCAGACATTATTCGAGATGCACAGAGAATTACCTACCAGCCCTCTGCATCCTGGACTGGAACCCTAAACATATGGCTTGAACCTGACCTTCAGGCAGAGCCAGGCCTGCTGCTCTGGGCCTGAAAGCAGGTAGGAACACACCTGCTGTCACTATTGTGAAAGGAAGCCCCTTTCCCCTGAAGGTGGCTGAGCCACACAAGAATGGGTCACCCACAAAGGGAAAAGTGCCTGAGGACAAGGCAAAGTCAGAGTGAGGTGGGGTGCTGAGAAGGGTGGAGGGGCAGGTTGCTGGTGACATCACTGAGCACCCATGTCCAGTTGGGCCTGAAGCCCCTTATCCTGGACTTCAGCCACAAGAACCCAAATCCCTTTCTTTGCTTAAGATCCTGAGCAAATTCCTGCTGACAGCATCTTGATGAGCACCCCTAGCCCCTGAGCCTGGAGAGGAACAGGTGTCCTGTGAGTTACAGGTTCTGCAGGGCAGTAGAGAGCAGTGTTTGTTAACTGGGATCCACCACGAAGGCCTAGAGGTGGACTTCAGGGAGCCCATGTCCCCCTACACTTAAGCATCTTAAGCAATACTTAAGTGGTGCTTGCATCCACTTTCTCCTGAGGAGAGAGACTGTATCTCTCAAGGGGCCTGTAACCCCTAAATGGTCAAGAAACTGGTATACCCAGCCTGGTCAACATAACGAGACCCCGTTTCTACCAAAAAAAAAAAGGATTAGCTGAGTATGGTGGTGCATGGCTGTGGTCCCAGCTACTAGGGAGGTGAGGCAGGAGGATGACTTGAGCCCAGGAGTTCAAGGCTGCGGTAAGCTATGATTGCACCACTTGAAATCCTTGAATCAGGGGCGCCACTCCTTGAGGAATCTGAGAAGTTCACACTGGGGCTTATTCCCCCTTTGGCAAATTGAGGCCAGACATTATTCAAGATGCACAAAGAATCACCAGCCCATTAACAGGACTCTTTTCATCCCAGACCATAACCCTAAACACACGACTTGAAGCTGACCTTCAGGCAGAGCCAGGAAGGCAACAGAGCAACACCCTGTCTCCAAAAAAAAAAAAGGTTGTGGTATAAAGTTCTAATAAATCCCCATCTGAGACACACTGGAATAGAATAAAATGCATTTATCTCTAAAATGGTCATGGTGATATTTTGCCTTGGACGATTCAGAAGGCACTCCCTATGATGTGACAAGTGACACCATGAGTCTCACCATCTCAAAGCAGGGCCAGAGGGACATCTAGGGACCAAACCCCTGTGGTTTCCACCAAGGACAGGGCCAGCCCTCCAATGCTCTCCCCTCTCTGCAAGCTCAAGTGGCGTCCATCCTTCACAGTCCACCTGGGGCCCTGTCTGGCAAAAGGAAGCGCTCCTGGCCGGCCCACTTCAAGTTTCAGGGTTTGAGCCTTGCAATTTCACTTTGTTTTCTGCCCAATCGTGTTCTTCATTCATTGTGTGTTGTCATTGACTTGGCATGATTGTTGACTACATACATGTCTCCTCTCTCCAGCTTGAGTCCAAACTTATGAAAGGCCAAGGCAGGTCTTAGGAATTTTCTTCTTGTTCTTGGTGATGACACAGGACCTCAGGGCCTTCTCTCAGCCTGCACAGATGAGATGAGAGCTCACCCTTGCCTGAGAATTGCACAGGGTCCAGGAGAATGACCTGGGCCCCCACATGTCTTGGGGGAAATCTCTTCAGACCCTTTCTCAGAACAAAACCATAGGCCTTCCATGTTCAAATGGGCCATGGTGGTCAAGTCCCTTGCAGGCCCTGCCCTCACTCATTCTCTAGGAGTCCGGAAGCCCCCTCGACCTCCCACCACTCCTTCCCCTACCTGTGCCCCCAGAGCCTCCATCAGGCCCAAGCACAAGGCACCATCTCCTCAGTATCTCCTTCCTTCCCCTGCCCCCACTCCATCCACCCTTCCCCCATCTCTTGGCTGCTAGAAAGAGATGGAAGGGTCTTTCTTGTGGGTGCCTCACGTCTCTGGCTTTTAGTTCCATTTAGGAAAATAAGCCCATTTTTTTTTCCTGGACTTCAGAAGCTTTTTGTCCCCACTTGCCCTTTGGGAGGGAGTCACACAGGGGTGAGGGTAGAGGGCATTTAGAGAGCAGAGGCTGTGGCCAGGATTTCAGAGCACCTTCTCCTTTGGGATCATTGCCAAGCACTATGCTGGGCTTGTTGAGAATGGGGATATTGAAAACATTTGAGAAGGCTGAGATGAGAAGCTGGAGAGAGCAGAGTGAAGGTAGGGGTCATCTGTTCAATGGTCACACCTTTGACAAGTGCAGTAAGAAGGCAGGTGATATGGTTTGGCTGTGTCCCCACCCAAATCCCAAATCTCATCTTGAATTGTAGCTCCCATAATCCCCATTTGCCATGGGAGGGTCCTGGTGGGAGGTAATTGAATCATGGGGGTGGGTCTTTCCCATGCTGTCCTTGTGATAGTAAGTCTCACGAGATTTTATGGTTTTATAAATGGGAGTTCCCCTGCCCATGCTGTCTTGCCTGCCACCACGTAAGATGTGTCTTTGCTCCTCCTTCATCTTCCTCCATGACTGTGAGACCTCCCCAACCATGTAGAACTGTGAATCCATTAAACCTCTTTCCTTTATAAATTACCCAGTCTTGGGTATGTCTTTATTAGCAGTGTGCTCTCTTTCTCCCTGGGACCACCCACTGGTGCAGTACCCCCAGGAAAATCAGGGTTGGCAGGGTGCCTCTCATGAAATCAGAGCCCCAGGAGACCCAAGCCCTAGTCTCACTGAAACACAAGAGCCAAATGTCAAACTCCTTCCAGAACCATGGCCCTTTTGGAGATAGGGGCTGGGAGGGTTGGGTAAGGCTGTCACTGGGTGGATGCTCCGTGTTTCTAAAGCTTCTGAAAACAGAAGCCTGGCTGATCTTCCTGATTGACACAGTGGGGCCCAGGCCAGGCCACTGATCCCCCAATCCTCATCTATGAATGGGTGTCACAGAGATTACAGCCCTCCTCCCTCCTAGGATGGCTGGGGAGACAGATACAAGAAGAAAGTAGTGAGGTGAGCTTGTGCCACCCAAGAAGAATATCAGGACATGACTCCTTGGGTTGAAAGCAATGTGGGAGAAGGCCTCTGCTTTCTTGGGTTGCCAAAACATAAGGAAGTTTTCAGTGATTGACTATAAAAAATAAAATAAATAAAAATAAAAAATAAAAAAAATAAAAATAATAAAAATAATAAAAATAATAAATAAATAAAATAAAATAAAAAAAGAAATGTCAAAAACAAACACACAAAAAAAAACACAAGGAAGGACCTCCTGTACAATCTTGACTGGAAGGCTTGCTGGAGAGATGGGCTCTGAGTCTCACCTTTATGGCTGTCTCCCCGGGCAAATCCATCCATGTGCCATTTCAACACAGGGAGGGGAGAATTCCTGAGACCCCAGTTCCACAGACACAGTCTCTTGTGCCCCAAGCTCAGTGCCCACTAGAGAGAGGGTGGGTTGGGCAAAGCGAGGTCCCCACAGGTGCTATCCCCAGTAACCTTAGCTGCACGGAGCAGCCCCTGCTGCCCAGCAGGTCCACACATTGCAGGAAAGCCGCCTTCCTCTATCTCCAGCCACATGCACTTCTTTCTGAGGGCTGTCATAGCAGCCCTTCAAACTCATTTGACTGGGTTGCAGCTCATCACACTGTCACCAACTCAGTTTTCATTAGGCGGCTGCTTCTCTGTTAGCCTAGCCAAGCAGAAGAACTCAAACACATGCACAAATTAAATCGACATCCAAACTCCACCAATATACAAAGCAATTTAAATGATATTCATTAGAGCAATGACAAGCCCTGATGAGGCTTTCAGGAGCCGGGTCCTTCAGCTTTTGCCGACTCGGTTTCATGGTCACTGAGGCGGAACTCCGGCGACTGTACCTCCATTTTTTTTAAGCTAAGAAAATGACTCCTTCCCGACAGACACACCTATCTCATTCTCTCTCTTTTCCTCCCAGCTGTCTCTTGGCTCAAGTTTACCCAGCCCTGGTTTCTGGACACAGGTATGGCCACGAACAAGAGAGTCATATAAAGGAAAAAAAAAGCAGACACACTGACTTCTTTTTTCCATAAATGCTCCAATTAAAACAGATTTCAGTTTCTCATAATTTCATTTCACTTGGCCTGGGAGATCTCTAACTCACAATTATGACGGTCATAAATGTGTCCCTGGATTCCTGCTGTGGAAGAAAAAAGTGAAAGTGAAATATTGAAATGCAGTAATTTAAAAACTTAACCCCCCCAAATTTAAGAAGTCATTTCCAAAGTCCCATTTATATATTTTAATTTCTAAAAAGAAAGCAGGATGGCCTCCCCCGCTGATGCCTGGGGCTTCAAAGGCCAGAGGCCTAATGGGGTCTGCAGTGGTGCCTGGGCAGGGAGTCCCAGTATCCCTGCATGGAGGCTGACAGCCACGCCAGCCACGGAGCCAAGTCTGTCTCCAAGTCGTTGGGTGCAAAGAACAGCACAGGGACAGCCTGATTCATCACTGACTAAGGGCAGAGCAAGGTCACGACTACATCCATCAGATCTGTGGGCTTTGGTGTTTGCAGCCCAGATCATATCCACAGCAGGGAGAATGATCCGCAACTTCATACACCGATGCCTGCACTTGTTTATAATTTTATGCTCAAGGTTAATTATGTGTGTCCTTGGCTTTGATCAGAGATATTAGCATGTGAGAATGTTGCCTGTGCCCATATTGGCAGGATAAGGATTTTTAGAAATACCCATGAACTGGAAACACACTTACATCACTGAGGTGTGAGCTCTTACCCAGGAAACTGATTTGTAAATCATGGTATAGAAAGCACTGTCCAATGTCCAGTGGAAATTTGTTTGTTTGTTTGTTTTTTGAGACATCACAATCTGCAGCCTCAAACTCCTGGGCTCAAGAGATTCTCCCAGTCCTGCCTCCCAAGTACCTAGGATTACAGGTGCATGCCACCATGCTCAGCTAATTTTAATTTTTTATTTTTTGTAGAGACAGGGTCTCACTATGTGGCCCAGGTTGGTCACTATGTTGCCTCTGGCCTCAAGTGATTCTCCCACTTCAGCCTCCCAAAGGGCTGGGATTATGGGCTTGGGCCACTGTGCCTGGCCTTCCATTGGAACTTTCTACAATGATGGGAATGTTTTGTGTCTGCTGTCCAAAGAGTAGTTGCTAGTCACATGTGGCTAGTATGACTGACTGATGAACTAAATTTTAATTTAATTTAAATCTGGATAGCCATATGTGGCTAGTGTCTACTATATTGGACAGCACAGGTTAGAAGGTAAGTAAATGTATCCTACTTCCTGAGTTGGCTAATTGTGGATGTTAATCTCTGGAAAAGGATCACCTTTCTTATCACCTTAATCATCAGGAATGATTAATTAAGAATATATTGGTACCTGACATTATACAAACGTTGCAGAAAAGCAGTGTCTCTGATCTGCTATCATTAGAATTTAATTTTTTTAAAACCTGGATTTTTGGACCAGAAGTGGGGCACTGACACCCCAACACTGAGCCTCCAGAAGCCGTGGACTTATCTAAGCCACCCCTGGTGTCCACAGCAGTACTGGGACTGAGTCATCATTAGACTGCCTGGTACGGCTCCAGCCTTCATGGACTGTCAGGCCGCTAACCAACAATTTGGCTAATCTATTGTCTTGGCAGGGCAGGGGATGTGGTTCTGAATCATCCAGTGCTTTGGGATGCAGGCCCTTGGAACCATGAAAGCCCACCAGTTCCAGGGTTCACTGGCCTTTAAAATCCTCCTGGGGGTCGCCTCCTGTCAAATCCTTAGGGACAGAAAAATGGCGCCTGTGAGTCAAACAGCATCTCCCTCTGGCTTGTGGAAACTCAATGGAGTGCGAGAAAAATAAGCAAACTCCCTGGAAACCAAAGCCTGGGTTTGATCGCTGCTCTGCAGTGACACCCGGAATCCAGCCCTCGGCTGCAACAAAGCTGCCATACGGCACGCGGGAAGGTGAGGTCGGTTCTGTCACAGAGGAGCTTGTCTTCCCTGAAGCTTTATGCTAAGACACAGCGCTGAAGCCCTACCCAAATGAGCCAGATTATTTCCAGAGCTAACTATAGCGTATTTTGCAGAGGCCGGTGAGCCCTGGCACTGCATGGAGGTCCAAGCCTGAGCACCTTTTCTGTGTTTTCTGAGGTCAGCTAAATGCTGAAAGGCATCTACCAGCACAGGGTCCCGGGGGAAATGTATGTTCAGGCTGCCTTTGCCAAAGATTACACGTGCTCACTAATAAATCTCCAGGGAGAAAGAAGGCTCGTGTTTCTATTACCAAAAGAATAACTATCTGGCAGAGTAAAGATGGTAATTTCTCCATTAGCTAAGACGATAATAGCTATTATTTTAAAGTTAAAGTATTTATTATTAAAGAGCGGTGTTGGAGTTTGCATGTTTTCAGTGGTATGATTGCTTCCTCTAATACAAAGTGTATTATTTTCCTGCTAAATAGTCAACAGAATAAAATGCGATTGCAATTTTCCAATCTCAAAAGGACTGTGGCAGATGAATTTGAAAAATATAAAATCAGTGGATTTATTAAAAAAATTTTTTTTATTAGATGACTTGGAATGTCTAAAGATGATAGTTTTCATTCTGAACTTGTTCGATGCAGCCTGGCTTCCCGGCAGGTCCTGTCTCTCTGCCACTCACGGGTTTCTGTCTTCAGAATTCTGCTTCCTCAAGATGGAGCTGGACGGCTTAGAGGGCCTTTCTTCCTAAGTATTTTGTCACCACGTCTGTGGAACTGTAGGTGGTCAGAGGTTGGGGAACAGTGAAGTCACCTAGCTGGAATGGTCTGAACTTGAGGAAGAAACCACAGAGACTGCCGCCCTGAACTCAGCTGGGAAGGCTGTGGACACACAACCTCTGTCTGAGCGCAGGGCAGAGGAGGGCCTGTTTGGTGGTTATCAATATATATATTTTTTCCTTTTGCAGAATGAAAATAGAATAGAGATGCCAGGGAGATTGGGTCCTCATCATAACCAACCCTCTCTAACTTACATGTAAGGATTTTGGTTAATTATAGAATTCTTGCTGCCTAAAACTTAAAGATACATCACTGATATTTTTGCTAAATGTTGACTGCAGCGAATTGCTAAGATGTGGCATATTGATTTCTTGTTGTGAAGTGAGCTGTTCAAGCTCCATTTAAGATTTTCATCTTGCATGTAGCCCTGAGCACAACATAGCACCATAAATTAGTTAAATTGCACATTTATCACAAATGTTATTTTAAGATACTGCGTAAATGTGATGGTCGGAAGATATACAGTAGGACTGCAGCAAGCTGGGGCTTGGGCGGGGTGAGGTCAGGGTCACCTGCGCACCTGTGATTAAAACCGCCCTCCCTTGGCAACATCCCCCCCTCCTTCCTGCACCCATTTAAAGGCCTGACTTGGGCGACCAATGCCTTCCTCCCTTCACTCGCAACAGCAACCACAGAACATGAGCACTACAACAGACACGGAGTGCGACTTTACATCTTCCTGTCTTATCTCAGGGAAACCAGGGCCATTCTGGGCTGGGGTGAAAGGTTCTCCGGACAGGGCCCAATCTTTAGCCAGGCAAAAGTTTGGTAACCTCAGGACAAAATGGCCCTGAATTTCCAAGTAGGGTGAGACCGCAACAAGCCATATCCGCCATGCTGCCTGGTTTATGGGGTTATTTTGCCAAGTGAGGTTTGCATTCATGCCTGGAGCCCTACCGCCCAATTCTGATGTTTCTCTAGAGGTAAAATTAATTCATGGACCCCCATGAATATGAGCAGTCCTTTCCTGGCTAAACGCCCAAGGTGTCAAACAAGGGAGAGAACCTGCGGCCTACCTTGGCTGGTAAACCCTCACACCGACCCCCAAATTGGAAAGCCCAGAAGATGATCTTGGGAGTGGGGTGAGGAGGAGATGGGCAGTGTGTCGAGTCCTTCTCCCAAACTGCCAAGAGCGGGGTTCCGCCGTCACTTGTACAAATCCCATCTCCCTTCAAGCCACATGGGCCCTGGTGGTGATGGAAGTGTTGTCAGTTTAATCTGTTAGATGCAGGACTTTGGATTCTAATAAACCGATGCTATATTTAACCTGTGAAAAATTCAAGAGTGGAAATCTGGGCTCCAGGATGTGAAGATGCGGAAGGCATGGGAGGGAGGATGTCTCTGTCCCCTGAGACGCGTTCTGTGGGGAGCCGGTCCTGAAGGGAAACATATGTGTCCTTCAGCTCCTCCCAGGTAAAGGTCAGTAGGACAAAGAACAGGCCAGAAAAGAACCAGGGCCGGCCACAGAAAAGATAGGGCCTGGCACAGGCCCTGCACCAGGAGGGGAACCTGCTTTCTTCCCTGCCTGTCCATAAAACCCACCTGTGTGCCCACATCCCAAGGCAAGAGCTTAGCTAACACAGCACTCTCTATTTGCCAAAAAACTCATTTTAAATTGTAGTGAGTTTCTCCCTAAAAACCCGGAGAAAGATGGAATGCCGAGAGAAAACAAAGTAGACAGAAAAATTTGGACTCCTCTTGAGAAAAAGGGGTGGGGATGAGCGGAAAAACCGTAGGCGTGTTGCCGAACATCTCTGAAAGGGCTTAATTTAAATTTTTAATAAAAGAGGTTGTTTTTTTTTTTTTTAAGTTGAGGTGTTTTATGTATTACATGGATGTAATACATCTCTCATTTGTATAATTCTAGGTTAGGAGCTATGATTCTGCATAACTGCAAGAGTAGTTTGAATATAGTAATAAAGGTATTTTACAATTTTACATGATGTTCCCAGCGTTTTGTTGGCATGATTTGCTGGGGCTAATAAAAGCTTGTGATTATCATATAAATGCTCTCCCCCTCCTCCCGTGGATGGGTTCAGTCTCCTCCCACAATCCCCCTGCCTGCTTATCTGTGGCTGTTTTAACACAGGAGGGAGAACCTTGGGACCCCAAAGTCTGTCTGACTCGATTGGTTCTGTTTCCCGCTGTTTGAAAATCCTGAGTCAACAGGAAGGAGTCACCCTTCCAAAGCTTTCTTTCCCATCAGCCTCCTTGACAGCGCAGGGCCCTGAACTCCGTGCATCCAGAAGACAGATCAAACCCCAGACCCCCATGCAGGTCACCAGGTGTGACCGGAAGCTCTGATCCTGGGGGTCTGGCAATATCCCTTCTGCACTGAGCATCTAACCTTATGGGCATGTCTTCCTTTCTTGTGAATGTTTATTCTCGGTGCAGATCCTATTTGAGCTGCCTCTGAGTAAGTGCTCCCTGCTCTCCAAACGCCAAAGTTCACTAAAACTCCCCCTGATTTACGCACAGCTTCCGACTGCCAGCACCTGGCAGCCGCAGCAACCAGCTCCGTCATAAACAGATCGCATACAATTTAATTTTAATGTGCTCGTTAGTCGTAGCACATTTCAGACATAATTGTGAACGCAACACAAAATTATAGCAAAAAGACAATTTTAATGCTGCCGTAGAAAAAAGGGTTATATGAAGAGTCACATAATGGTGCTTCATTGTCAACAACCAAACAGGGCACAGAGTGTGTTACGGTGTCTGTGCTGTTTACATGCCAATATTTTATACAAAGGTTCTCATATGGTGTCAGCTGTCAGTTACTTCTGCAAATTAACTGCCAAAAATGGAGAAGAACAGAATCACTTGGAGAGCCGGTAACCACGGGTTACCTTTCATAAGCCTAAAGATAAAGCTGCAGTGTGGGATCTTGGGAGAATAATTAGGAAGAACAAAACAGAAAGTTACCAATTGAAATAGAAAGGCATCCTACAATATGGAATAGCAACCAAGAGGGCTTATAAATAAGTGAAAGAGGTTGGATCACAGAATGCCTCATGACTTTTAAGCAAAGTATTACAGTACAAACATTTTAAAGGCTTTATCAATGTTTAGGAAATACAGTACAAGTTCTTTTTTTTTGTTCTTTTTTTTAACCTTTTCAAATAGACTTAACCCTTTGAGCACTGAGTTTATTTTGAGCGTTCTTTGATTTCTAATAAATACCTTTAAAAATCATGTGCAAAATAGTTCTGATGCCTGCCAGGGATGTTTTTCCCGGTCTCGTTTATTCAGACTGCTCAAAACAAATGACAATATGATGCTAATAAATATGTATAATTTAAACATGAACCTCTATCAATATAGATGTACTGTATAGCAAAACAAACTATCATACTTTGCTTTCAGATAATGTTTCTGTATATTTTATAAATGCTATCTGTGGTATCTTCTGTATAATTTACAATGTTTGCATGTAGAAAACAAAACCCATAGACCTTAAAAAAAAGAAAAAAGAAATATACACTATACATAGGCACAGCTTATGCCCAGAGCATAGCAGGTGCATAAAACACTGTTGCTATAAATGCAAGAAAAAGGTCATTTAACCACAATCACATTTTTTTCATAAGAGAGTCTGAAATCTATACAATATATACATCTATGTTTCAATGTGAAAATAATATTCTTTTAAATTTCAAGGCGTGTTATACCCCTGCAGACCTGCATAAATGGAGGTTCATATTATTCATTATAACTAAGCTGGTAAGGAGTTTAAAAAACAGAGCTTCATACATTATTATTATTTTATTTTATTTTTTAACCAAATTAATGCAAAAGTGCTTCAAAGTACTCAGAGGGCTAAAGATGAAAGGGTGAGAAATGCCAGCACACTCGAGTCTCGTGGAAAAAGTGTGCCTGATTTCGTTATAAATGCTTAATTAAACTGTCTGTTAATGCATGCAGCTTGAAGCATCGGGAGGATGCTCACAACTAAATCCCATTTACACAAAGTTCCAAACACTTACCACTGCATTTTAACCTTCATATTTTACCAGTAACAACAGCTGATTATGCACCTCTATTAAACACTGTACAGTTATACAAAACAGTCCAGCCCAGAGTGATTCTCTGCAGTTAAAATAAGAACATGTGCCAAGAACAAGAAGTCAGGGGGGCCTGAAGGTGCCTTCCACAGTTTCCCTCAAAGCAAACTGCAGTCCTTTCTATCAAAAGCAAATGCTACTGCTTCTCTAACTCAGAGACATACAGAAGGTGGTCTTCTGGAGATTTCCCGTGTGTTTTGCTAAGGTGAAGTTTAACAGCGTGCTTGCTGGCAAAGGTCCGATTGCAAAGTTTGCACTGATAGGAGGTCCCCAGGTCCTCCTCGGGGGAGGACGTCACCATTTTTTCTGACGGTGACTTGGTTTGTGCTATCTGACTGTTAATCTGTTCGGTGGACAGTTTGGATAAGTCCCGTAGCCGGAAGCCTAAGTGTGACTCTAGGTGACTGATGTACGTGGAAGGAGTCCTGATTTGGGACGCACAATCATTACAAAAGAAGACGGGGTGGCCAGTGTCCAAGTTTTTGAGGAACTTTGTTCCACCTGTCCTTCGAAGCTGGTATTTCACGTTGGCCAGCCAGTGGCTGATGGTGGTCATGGACAGCCCGGTGAACCTGGAGATATGCATCCGCTCCTGGGGGCTCAGGTCTGACATGATGTACTTCCCTTCCGAGGTCTGCCGGAGGCTGGCGGCAAACTGGGCCTGGAGGATCAGGAGGTGCTGGGGGTTCCAGTTTGACTGGCGGCCCTTCCTCTTCTGGGCAGGCGTCGACTCCTCAGCCTCCTCCAGAGTGGCCCCGTCAATGTCAGACTTCTCGGAGATGCTGGAAGGAGTGGAGGATTTTGACGTGTGGCTCTCTGTCAAGTTCTTCAGCATATCGGATATATCTGACAAGGCATTCTCGCGTAGCGGCGAGTTTGACATGAATGATACGACGGCAGATGTCTTTGCCGTTG
This sequence comes from Symphalangus syndactylus, assembly GCF_028878055.3. Classification (NCBI taxonomy): domain Eukaryota; kingdom Metazoa; phylum Chordata; class Mammalia; order Primates; family Hylobatidae; genus Symphalangus; species Symphalangus syndactylus. Next base: position 54,865,043 of record NC_072435.2, read on the forward strand.
TCACCGTGGATGAGGAGGTTGCCGGGGCTGTGGACGTGGGTGACAGAAGCACTGAACCCAAGGAGCAGCCTTTGTCACTCTTCCCTTTTGTCAAGTCTATGGGCTGGTCGTTGTTGACGTGGTAGAAATAGCGGTCGAGGTGGTCTGCCTTCTTGGACTGCAGGGGCGGCGGGGTGGCCACGGCGGCCTTCTCTGCCAGGCTGTTGCTCATCTTGAAAAGCATGCTCATAGGGTCCAGGGCAGGCAGGGAGGGCTTGGCGGCCTTGCCCAGGTGAATGTTCATGACTGACTGGAGGGCGCTCAAAGGGTTAACAAAAGGCTGTTCGGGTGGGTGGTCGGTGATGATGGCCGTGCTGCCACTCAAACTGCTGGCTAGGGGCTTCACCAGCTCCTTGCCATTCTCCACCGGCTCAGCCAGGGGGCTCCCATCCTTGCACCCATCCCGCGGGGGGCTGGGGCTGTTCTCCTGGCTTCGGAAGCCCCCGTCACTGGATGCCTCCATCTTGATGGGTTCCCCGATTTCGCTGCTACATGGGGAGGGAGTGGCCCGCTTGGGCGGGGAAAGCTTCCCATCCGGCTCCTTCATCTTCTCCTCCACTTTGGCAACTTTCTCAGTGACCTTTTTCACCAGCTCCTCCATGGCATGAAAGTTTGTCTTGGGCATGGGGGACGTCTGGCTGCTGGGTGGAGAGACCAGGGTCTGGTTTTTCGTCGGGGAGACAATCTCACTGTTGCCAAACATGGGTTTCAGGGGCGTGCTCTTCCCCGACGAGCCCAGGGACAACTTCATCATGTTGGGAAGTTGGTAGGCGGCATGGATGCTGGGATAGCCCCCCCAGCTAGGAGTGCCGTTCTGGGCCTTGTTGATTGCGGATGTCACTGTGTTTTCCAGGGATTTGAGGATATCGAGCCCCCCCTTGGGACTCTCTTCTAAGTCATTTTCAGTCAAGTAATGGTATTTGGAAGAGATGTCACACTTCTCCTCTTCTTCACCAGGCTTGTCCTTTTGCTTAGGTTTGTCGTCGGTGACCACTTTCTCCTTGTCGACTTCCTTCTTGACCTCCACATTCAGTTTTGGGGAGATACTGGCAGGTGTATTGGAGGGGGACGTGAAGGTGGTGGCGGCCAGGGGCACGGACTGGACTTTCTCGTCCAGCAGGGTTGTGATGGTAGGTGTGACAGGCGTCTCCACAATGGGCTTCCCCTTTTTCATAGCCGAGTTGGTGACCTTGATGAAGTGGCCAGTGACCATCATGTGGGCCGTGAGCTCCTGCAGGGTGTCGTGCGAGCTCCCACACTCCATGCACTTCAGGATCTGCGACTTCCGGGCCTCAAAGTGCCATGCATAGCTGGCCCCGTTCTGGTGGCCATACCGGTTATTTGGCGTGATGTAAGGGTTGGAGTTCTTCTGAAGTGCATCGTTGGTGTCTGAGATGGTGGCTTTGGGGGTTCCACCTGTGGAATCCGGGGAGCTGGGGAGCTCCAGCTCCAGGGAAGCTTTCTTCCGAGTGGCAGGGATGATTTTGGCGGCGACAGGAGTGACAGGTTCCTTCAGAGGCACTTTTTGGTAGTGTTTTGTTTTGATCATATGGACACTCAAATCCTGCAGGGACTCAAAGGAGTGGCCACAGTACATGCACTTCAGCACCTTCTGGGCATCTTCCTTCCCTTCCATTTCCAGCAAGGAGCGTTTGCGAGGCTTGGACCAGCGCTTGGGGTTGTTGTTATCGGTCTCATGGTTGTCGTCGCGGTAATGCCCCGTCTCGTTCATGTGCACCGTCAACTCCACCAGGGTGTCGTAGGCAGCGCTGCAGTCCTTACAGCGGAATTTGCTGGCCCCCGTGAAGATGGAGCCGTAGAGCTTGCTGCTCTGCCGGTACAGCTGCACGGTGCTGAAGAGGCTGGGCTCCGGGAGCATGCGGCTCTGCGACACCTGCTGCAGCGTCTTAGCCATGGCGCTCTGGTGCCAGTCGAAGCTCCCGCTGCCACAGCTGCTGCTGCTGCTACTGCTGCTGCTGCTGCTGCCGTTGTTCTTCTCCAAGGAGGGCTGGTGCAGGTTGAGGTTGAGGTTGGACCAGTAGGAGTTGGAGAGGAAGTTGTTGTACACGGCCTTCATCTGCTCCAGGCTATCCGACACAGTCGTGTCTTCCAGTGGGACCGTGACCTCCTTGGTCTCCTCTTCGTTCTTGATGGAGCCGCTTTCAAAGTCAGCCATTCGGTCACTGGTCTCACTGATGTGTGACTCGCTGTCCATTTCGTGGCAGGAAAACTCAGCGGCCGGGGAGTTCTGGTAGCTGGGGCAGGCCCTGGTGAGCTCCTTCTCCGGGCACATGTACTTGGCCGAGGGCTCTCCATCTGCCGTATGCTCCTCTGGGTCTAAACCTTCGTCCACCAGGGCAGCAGCCTTTAACTCTTCAGAAACATAGGCTGCCATGATAACAGGTGGGAAAGAGAGACAGGTAGGATGGAATGAAGAGAGAGAGGGAGAAGGAGAGAAAGAAAAAAAAAAGCATTAGTATGTGTTGATCTTACCTAGAATATGTTCTGGGCTCTCAGGAAAACACAGCAACCCAGATGGGTACATGTATTTGTAAAATTAAACAGTTAAAATGTGGTGTTTCTTTGGAGCAAAAAAAAAAAAATCTGCTCTTCAAACATAATTTGCCACCTTATTCTTCTCAAGGGGCAACAGCTTGAAATTAAAACTAAATTTGAAATTAATGAAGCACATTCTGGAGGTGGCATTCATTTCTAAAGTAATAAATTACTTGTATCAACCTCAGAGACAGCAGTTCCTGTCTGTCAATTAATATGTCTTATGCTTCTCCTACCCCTAATGCATTTCTTAACAGACAGATTCACAATTTAAATTAAGCAAGCATTTTTTACTCATTACATTTTTGAGGTTCAATCTTTAATAAATATAAAGTACAAAAACATCAATAAAATTTTTACCAAGTAAAAAGAAAAGTACGTCCATTGTAATAAAGGAAAAACAAGATTTTGTGGCTTTTTTTTTTTTCTTTCTTCCTTCTGGAAAAGCAGGTCTCAGAAAAGCTTAGAGGTAGGTTTCCTGGCAGGGATAGGTGTGGGTTTGTTCCAGTTGAGAGGAGATACCCTGACCAGCTACCACGCAGCCCCCAGCCCTGTCCCCCATGTGAACACTCAGCCGTTCTCAGCCACCTGCACACACACACTCTCCATGCAGAATTATGTCAGAACAAGTTCAGGAAAATTGGTATGCGGTGCTCATTCCTGCTGTATAAATATATACAAGACCTTCCAGTGGACCTTACAAATGTCAAAGTGTTTGCTCTTTAGACTACTTTGTCAATATTTACTCAGTATAAGCTTCATGGGCATCCAACAGAGATCCTGTCTTTCTGGAAGCGATGTAACTGGGATGTAAATCCAGCATGCATTCCCACGCAGGTGGAGGGCAGGCCACGCGCCTGCAGGTTCTGGAAGATGCACGTCCAGAGACGCAGAGCCCAAAGAATACTTGCGTTAATGCAACAGGGTGTTTTTTTTTTTTTTTTTTAAATTCTCTTGCATTCAGTGACTTGGGTTATTCCTTACTAAACTGATCTGCCACTGCATACTGCATCGGGGTAGTTTTTTGGACAGTGAGGCGTGGCCAGCCCTGAGGCTAGGAACAATTTCAAGGTAAAGGAAAAGGGGAAATAAAGTGACTTTGTCCTGTCAGCTTCTAACTACTTGTTTGCTTCAAAAGGCCAGTGGGGAAGTGTGTTAGGTGGTTGGAACGTTGCAGTGCTAATTGCAAGGCTGATTTCTACAAAAAGCTCTTAAGAAAGGAAGGGAAGCTTTGTTTGTGGAATTGACTCCACCAACTTTAAAGATTTGCCCCTGTTCCATTTCACATCAGAAAACAAACCAACAACAATAAACAAACAAAAACAAACAAACAAAAACAGTGAAATGAGTCCCTTGAAGCCAAGCAGCTAGGCTCCCCTCATTCCTTCCAGGACAGGTGTGATTCTTTTGCTCCTAAGCCCCCTACTTTGAGTTGCAAGATTCCTAAGCCAAGACACATGGAATCCCAACACTGATGTAATGTGAACTTGGATGGGAACTGTCCCAGGTACACACATCAGCTGCAGGGAGGGAGATACTTCTGCTCATTTGCCAACTACTAAGCAAGAGTCTTGTCCAGGAGCTGTGGGTGCTCTTTACAAATGACCAGAAGAGAGTGCCCTGCTGCAGTCAGCTGAGTGTGAAGTGCTGTGGGGAACCTCAAGTTTAAGGCCATGCACTTCGAGATGACAAATAAAGACAGCAAAAGCTCTGTTCCTAGGGCCAGGACCAAATGCTTAGGGAAATACAGCGCTGGCCAATGGAGGCTCCTGTGCAAGCCACAATGAAGACTGTGAATGCATGTGTTGGAAAAGAATAGGAAAAGAAAAAGAAAAGAAGACATTTCACTCTCCCTCACCTGACCCCCGATAGACTTCCTCGGGGTGCAGCACATTCTAGAAATCTGGACTCAAAACTCCAATGGAGTGGCAGGCCTGAAGGAAGAACAGCTGAGGTAGAATAACCAAGTGTCCCAATTTGCCTGGACCTGTCCTGGTTTCAGCACTGAACGTCTTGCATCCTGGGAATTTACTCAGTCTTATGCAAACTGAAGGATGGCTTGTTACTCTAGCTGGGACACACAGTATGACTGAGGTCAGAGCATCCAGGTGGGTCTGCAACCTCTCTTATAATCCTCTCGGGGAGCAGCTGGAGCAGAGTAGGCTGGGTTTAGCTAGACACAGCCCACTGTCTGCAGAAGTGCACCGGGTGCATGCATATATGACGTTTCCATAGTATGGTTTTATTGTAAATGGGGAAAGAGGAGGAAATCCCATGGCTGGTGTCCCTCCCACTGAGACTCAAGGAAATGCCCAGGCCTGTGTAGATGGGTGAAGATATCAAAGCCCCTTCTTTCCTGGAGATGCCTCTTGGAGCCACAGTCTGCAATACAAACCCCACACCCTGGGGATTTTGCTCCTATTACAGTAGCTCCCATGAAATTAAGTCTGAGAGAGAAATGGCCCCACAGCAGCCACTACAAGAGGACACCAGCAGCCAGAAGAAGCAGAGCCAATAGTGGACATGAAAGAGTCCTCTGTGGGTGAAAGCCACCAGGTGAGAGGGAAACCCAGGGGCTCTGCCAGCCCACCTTCCACCCAGGGGCAATGCATCTCCCCATGGCTAGAGCCTTCCCCACCCCCACCACACAAGCACCAACCCAGCCCAGGCGGTCTGGAGCACCCCTCCCCAGCACATGCACCATGAATGATGTGGCCAGCTCCTCTCCTGAGCTGGCCCACAACACGCTCTGATATGCTTTCTAAATTACACAGCAGGGTCAGAACGTCATCAGTCTGATGACTGAGGAGGAAATTAATATGGAAAGAAAAGGCCAACCTCTCAACCTCCCTGGTGGAACAAGATCCAACTCAGAGGAGAATTCAAAGGCTCCAGTGCCAAGGAGAACTGGGTCCTGGAGAGACTTGGCCTCACCGCACACCCCACTCCTGACCATGTCATGGTTTCTGAGGGTCCTTACAAACGCACGCCCTCATGGCTGTGACGTGGGCCTCACTCCTTGTTCAAATGACCATTTTCTTTTCCTATCTGAAGGTGAGAAGTATTTCCGTAGGTGGAGCCTAAGACTTTTACCCATTGGTTCTCCCCTCCACATTAAAATAAAGGGAAAGGCTGGGTGCTGTGGCTCATTCCTGTAATCCCAGCACTTTGGGAGGCCAGGGCAGGCAGACTGCCTGAGCTCAGGAGTTTGAGACCACCTTGGGCAACATGGTAAAACCCCATCTCTACTAAAACACAAAAAAATTAGCCAGACATGGTGGCACACGCCTGTAGTCCCAGTTACTCCAGAGGCTGAGGCAGGAGAATCGCTTGAACCCGGGAGGTGGAGGTTGCAGTGAGCCATGACCCACCACTGAACTCTAGCCTGGGCAACACAGCAAGATCCTATCTCCAAAAATAAATACATAAAAATAAAGGGAAAATTCCCATCCTTCCACCATGCTTTGCAATAATTTCACTACTCTGAGAATATTTATACTCTTGATTACTGAACTTTAAAAATGTTCTAGAAAATGGAAATGGACCCAGTGGAATGAGGGAACTAAGGGATGAAAGGCACTCCACAAATACGCATCAAGCTGCCACAGGCACCAGGCAGGTTGCCGCACACTGTGCAGTGCAGAGTTTTGTTTCTCTAGGCCTCTATTCCCTTCTTTGAATGATACGGGGCACTTGAGTAATATTTGTAAGGTCCTTCCTCAGCTACATGTCTATCATTTTATGGCCTTTCAGAGAAGGTAAAGAGCTGAGCTGTAAAATCGCTTAATCTGGTTCATTCTCTGCAAACGCCAACCTCACCAACACTCAGCAAGTGGAGTAGTTCCTCTGTGCTTTCTTCTCTAGACTGAGCTTGACACGCAAAGCCCCTGGCTGGATAGAAGGAAGGGCTCTGGAAGCTGGCACAGCGAATGCCCTGGATCAGGCAAGGAGGGGAGGAAAGACTGGGTGTTCCCAGTCACTGTGCAGATGGTGAGAAGTCAACAAGGGTGTGGGGCAGGGCTGTCGAGAATCTGGTCCCCACCAGGCTGGCTTCAGTAGCCCAGGGGCAGGCACCGTCCACCGATTCGACCCGACAATGCATCACCTATGACCTTGGGAAATTCCGCTACTGTCTCCAACAGTATTTGAGAGTATTTAAATTCCTTGTTGCTACTGAACTTTCTGCGCATTCTTGCCTGAATTCTCTAAAGGGAGGGAACCTTACATCCTTAGTCTTGCATGTAGTAGGTGACCAATGGACAGTTGCTGCCTCATTATTTCAAGGAGGTGAGTGAGGGGTCATGTCCAGGAGCAAGGAGTTGTAACAGCCTTTGTAACAGGATCCCCCCTTCTCTCTGCAGCCTCCCACATGGGCCCAGTCCAGCCACTAGCATCTCTCACCCCATCCCCAACCAACTCCCTGACTCCAGCCCCAGCCCCTTTAATCACATCTCCAAGCAGAAGCTGCTGAGATTAATATAGAATATCAGGCTGGTCATATCACCTCCCCATATAACACCCTCAGTAACTTCCCACTGGGCTCGGAAGAAGATCCAAATTCCTCAAAGCAGCCCTGAAGGAAGGGAGTCCTCCACCATTTGCCCGGTTCCCCTCCAGCCCCTCTCAGCTTCTGAGATGCACCAAGATCTCTCACTCCTCACTTTCTAGCACTGCCTCCTCTGCTGGAAACCCTGGGGCAGGTGCAGTGAAGTGGAGAATGCGGGAACCCACCCTTCCCCAGGCCTCAGGGAAAAGGCTCTTGGGGATAGCAGGGTTTTGACCCCAGCTTTTGTCCCCTTAGCCATGGGGATCACTTGTCTATGGCCAGATATTCCAACACACTGTCAGCTTTGTGTGGTCAGGACCAGACCCCACACACCCACACCCCAGATATCAGCCGCAACCCTACCGTCCAGCCCAGAGTGGCCACTCAATACATGTCAGTGGGATGAATGAATGAATGAATGAGTATCATAGACGGCTGCTTCACACCTCCTAAATAGCTGCCAAAACATCCTGAATGGATCCTGAGTCCAGCCAGTCCCAATGCAAAGCAGATGTGCTGGGGTGAGACCCAAAGTCCATCCTAGGCAAGTTCTGTCTGAGAGTGACTGGCACATTCAGCAATGCCACTTCATGAGGAAAGGTCTCCGGGGTAGACAGGATGACAGAACCCACCACCAAGGAAGATGGGAGGAGACACCCCAGTCAGTGGTCTCCTTGCATGGGAGCCCGCCACTCACAAAGCTGTGCCCACACTCAAATGCCCACACTCAAATACCCTCTTTAGGAATGCATTATCGGCCAGGTGCGGTAGCTCTTGTCTGTAATCCCAGCATTTGGGAGGCTGAGGTGGAAGAAATGCTTGAGCCCAGGAATTCAAGACCAGCCTGGGCAACACAGCAAGACCCCATCTTTATAATTCTTTTAAAAACTAACAGGGCATAGTGGCCTGTGCCTGTAGTCCCAACTACTTAGGAGGCTGAGGCAGGAGCATCGCTTCAGCCCAGGAGATTGAGGCTGCAGCGAGTTAGGATCACATCATTGCACTAAAGCCTGGGTGACAGAGTGATTCTGTCTCAAAAAAAAAAAAGGAAAAGTAGGCCAGGCGTGGTGGCTTACACCTGTAATCCTAGCACTTTGGGAGGCCGAGGCTGAGAGATTGCCTGAGCTCAGGAGACTGAGACAACCCTGGGCAATATGGTGAAACTCTGTCTCTACCAAAAATACAAAAAATCGGCCAGGCATGGTGGCGAGTATCTGTAGTTCCAGCTACTTGAGAGGCTGAGGCACGAGAATTGCTTGAACCTGGGAGGTGGAGACTGCAGTGAGCTGTGATCGTCACTGTACTCCAGACTGGGCAGCAGAGCGAGCCACTGTCTCAAAAAAAAAAAAAAAAAAAAAAAGAAAAGTGAAAGTGAAAGAAAAAGAAAAAGAAAAAGAAAAAGAATGCATTATCATCCCTCTATCCCTTTTCTCTTGAGCAAATAAGATGGGAACCTCTGCTGCCAGCTCCCATGGAGGAGGCAGCTGGACTGTGAGGGGGAGGAGGTGCTCATTCAAACCAAACCAACAGCTGCAAAGATGCAAAGAAGCACACAGGAGTGATCAGGGACTAGCAAGTGAGGGGCCCACTGGGCATTCCACGCTTCCCCAAGTCCCTCCGTTGAAAGAGTCTCTCTTCAAGATGTGAGCCCCTGCAGAATGGCTGCACCCGCTTCTCCGCACACATCTCACTTTCATTACCCCACCAGTGAAAACTGTGTGCTTAAAGCAGCAAGACAGCCATCGATCTCTCAAGAGCTGAGTGCCAAGGACACATTTCCAGACGACTGCCTGAACCGAAGAACTTGGCATGCACAGAACCAAATGTGACTCCTGGGTAGAGACACACATGGATGAGAAATAAAAGCTCCCAAACTTACAAAAGCTTTCTGCAAAGTTCTGTAGCCCAACAGCCTTGGAAGCCCACATGATGGAAAAACAAAACAAAAAACAAAAACAAATAAAACACAAAGACAAAACACGGATCCTGCCTAATATGAGCAGGTTTATGAGCTGTGTTTACATTCATACATTCATTGCATCTGCTCCTCTCAATGGTCAAGGAAGGTGGAAAAACCATCTCCATTTTGCAGACAAGGAAACAGGGATTCTGGCTAGTTCCACAGCACACTTGCACTGAGGAACCAGTTCTGACCCCAAGCCTTCTGCCGCAACCCCTCAGGATGTCACTGGAGGTAGATGGGGCATTTGCCTGAACTCCTAAGATACACACCCTGGGTCCAGTGTCAGGGGACCACACAGGAAGTGTGGGAGGGAGCACCCTGTCCCCGGAATGAGGAGTGGGCAGCCAGACAGAACCTTCTCAATTCCCCCATTGGGATCCACACCTACCCCTCCAGGAGGGTCCAGCATCCCCACCCTCAGCTCACCAGCGGTGTGGCTTTCACACCGTGGATGCAGGGATGACAAACGTATCACGTCCGGGGAGAGGAGAGCCGACCCACCATGGCCATCAAGGGTCTGAAGACACCAATTCCTTCATTAATATTTATTGTCATCATTAACGAAATTCAACCTCTAGGTAAAAAGAAATTAATATGTGTCATATAAATATAAAACAGTAAGCTGGGGCATAACGGAATTCATTTCTGGGCAAGGTGGAATTACCTTCATCACACAGTTAGGAATCTCTCCCAAAAGATGAAGAGGAAGTGTTGGCTGGGACCTGCACTCTCCAGCCACAGGGGCCACAGATGGGCAAGTCGGGGGTGGGAGGGGACACTGGGTGTGGGTGGAAAGAAAAGAAAAGAAAGCATGGCTGTGTCTCGCTCCCCAACGCAATTTCCAAGTAAACTGCCCTGTGAATGTCAGCATTTTCTGGGCTGAAATAAAGGTTCTGAAGTTATAAGCCTCCGTTTTCCCTGGGAAGGTGTTTTGCTGGCTAAAACTTTTTACAGATTCCTTTTCCCCATGTCTTCTTATTACAGATAGCCCAGAAGAACACCCCTCTCTGCAACGAGTGCCTCTGGTCATCCATCCATAAGGAGCCCTGTGACTGTGATGGAGGAAAGAGCAGAGGCAAGAGGGAGAAGAAGAGGTGGGGAAAGGAGGAAAGGAGAAGAAAGGACTGAAGAGGGAAGGGACCATCAAGTCATCCCGGGTTGGAGAAGGGTGCAGAGAGAGAGGAGGGGGCCCAGCAGAGAGAGGACAGAGGGAGAAAAAGAGACAGGAGAGGAAGAGAAGAATCCACTAGGGCTGGGGTGGGGGAGAGAGAGGCCACCGAAGGGCAGGGGAGGTAGGAATGGAGAGAGAGAACACAGGTAATGGAGATTTGAGAAGAGACAAGGACGAAAGAGGTTATTTTCTGGAAAGGACAAAGAGGGCCTGGAGCCTGTGAGTTCTGGTACAGAAGCGGCCCTCAGGATGGCCACCAAGGTAAAGGAGGATGGACCTACGGAAGCCGCTATGGGTCCGTTCCAATGCTGGGGACTCCGGGCCTCCTTTCTTCCTGCTTCCCTGAATACTCAGATTTTCAAACGACACAGGGTGTTTTTTTTTTTCTTTTGAGACAGGGTTACGCTCTGTTACCCAGGCTGAAGTGCAGTGGTGCAATCACAGCTCACTGCAGCCTCGAACTCCTGGACTCAAACTATCCCCCTGCCTCAGCCTCCTGGGTAGCTAGGACTACAGGCACTAGATACCTCACCAGGATAAGAGTGTTTTATTGTTTTTTGTTTGTTGATTTTTTTGTTTTCTGTTTTTAATAATAATTTAACTAGCCGAAGGAGATGGAGGAAGGATGATGGCTTGGGAAGGTGGCTGTTGGGTGTGTTTTCCCAAGCAGGCTCTCCAGGACTCACGCACACCAGTCTCTGCAGACCCTCCTACCCTTTCTTCAGAGCCAGAATCAACTTCAACACATGCCTAAGCCCTCAGAAGGCACGAAGTCCTCTTCTCTGCTGCAGAATGTGCTTGGACGAGGAAAAATGCCAAGATGCTCACAAAGCATCTTGACCACTTCTCACTCACCACTTACTTGCCTCCCTCACACCTGGGCCCACAACAGAGCAGACCCCAAGGAAATGGCAGGAGGAGATAGGAGGGGACAGTTCAAAAGCCACAGCAACCCAATGTGGCGAGCCGTCCAGGAGGGCAGTAGCTGGACTCTGGAGAGGACCTGCCGATTCTCTGCTCTGTTGCCCAGCCTGGAGTGTAGTGGTGTGATCATGGCTCACTGCAGCCTTGAATTCCTGGGCTCAAGTGATCCTCCCACCTCGGCCTCCCTAGTAGCTGGAACTACAGGTAAGCACCACCATGCTAATTAAAAACAATCTTTTTTTGGAGTTGGGGTCTTGCTGTGTTGCCCATGCTGCTCTGGAACTCCTGGCCTCAAGTGATCCCCCAGCCTCAGCCTCCCAAAGCACTGAGATTCCAGGCATGAGCCAGGCAGGACCTGCTGTTTCTGCATTACATTTTTCTCTGGGAAACAACGTGATGTTAGGCAGGGAGGCCCTCGGTCTCAGCTTCTGCCCTGCCATGGATTAGTCCTGTGGCTGTGATGACTGACTTCACATCTGTGAGCATCAGTTTCTTCATCAACAAATGGGAGGACGGAATGGGAAGAATGCAACTGGCCACATCCGCCTCCCAGGTGTTTGCAGGCAACCAAGGATTTCATAAGGAGTAGGCATAAAGGACTTTTCCAAGTTAAAGAAACTCTGCAAATAGAAGTGCACCAACTGCACAGGGACTGTGTTCCATGGGAGCACAGGAGGCCGCCCGCTGTCAGGAATCTGGGAGGCAGGGCCAGGGGATGGCCCCTAGGCTCACCCCTCCTCTTGTAAAGGCCTCTGGGTCTCCCAGACCCTCCACGCAGACCTCATCAGGAAAGGAGGAGGTGGGGGGATGAGCACCAAGCCCTGCTGGGGTGAGAGCTCCCACTGGGGCTTGGATTCTGTCCCTCCTCCCTCTGGGCAGCCTTAAAATGGGGGCTGCAGAAAAGGAAGAAAGCCAGACAGAAAGGAGAAAAAAAAAGGGAGGGAAATGGAGGGCAAGGAAAGGAGGCGAGGAAGGAAGAGACGATATCAGACGCACACCTGCAGCATTAGCGCTCCTGACCAAGCACAGCTCTCCTTCCCAGGCCCCGGCCCCTGGTATAGGAATTCTATGAAGGTAGCGGGCAGGACCATGCATTCAGTCCCGCTCCACCCCACTGCATGGACCTGACCAGAGATCCCCAGTGCCCCACTCCCAGGAGTGGGGTTCAGAGCCAGATGCCCTGCAGCACAGTGCTGGCTGGGGCGGCCACCTCAGACACTGGCTCTCAGACTGGCTGCCATTGTCCCTGTAGCCCCCAGCCCCCAAGATGGGCCGCGTTCTCCTCCAGGCTGAGCCCAGTCCCCGTGTCCACTGGGCTTCTGCCTTGAATCACCTTCCTCTGTGTCAGGGAAAGAGCTCAAAGTCCCCAGAAAATTTCACCTAAATCTCAGCTTATTCTCAATACACCTAGAATATCTGGATGAACTGATCCATTTGACACAAGAATATCTGCTTGACAAAGGACTCACGGAAGTGCCTTACACACTGTGCCCCCTAGGTTATGCTTATACAGGGCTCTCTGCTGTACAAACGTGTTGCACACCTTGCTATGATGAAGCAAGGGGATTCCTTTCTCAGGGGAACCACACCTGCCATATCAGCTGTGTCTGACGCAACCCAATTTGGAGCCTAGAGCTATCCCCAGATGTCCTGAGGTCCCACACAATGGGCTGCTCAGAGGCAGCTGCCCCTAGACCTGGCCCAGAGCCCTGGTGGGTGTGAGGGATAGATAGACAGGGAGGAAGCTCAGGCCTGGATTGCCCCTAAGCAAACACATTCCCCCTGGCCCTCAGAGAACATGACAAATCAAGATGGAGGTGCACCCTCCTGGCTCTTGACCGGGAGGGGCTCAAAGCAACAGCATGAAGGCAGGACTTCCCTTCTGTGCAAAGAGAGAGAGGAGATCGCAGGGGGAAGTGTGGGATGGAGTGGAGGGGGCTTAGCTAAACACACACTGGGGGGTACCAATATGACTGGATTGCATGTTGGGCCTCTGTCTAGTTATTAAATAAGCAGGGAGAAAAAAAGGTTCTAGAGGACTGTTTATACCTGGTACCGAGGAGGTGAAAATTCAGTGGGGAACAAAAGTCTTCTCCATCTATCCACCTGGGCACCCGGAGTCACCTAGAGATGCCACCTAGGGTGATGGAGGTCATGGCCTTTAGGGACAAAGAGAGAATGGCATTCTTGGATGGTACCAGGGAGACCAGGGGCCTTCCAGGCATCGCTGCTGGGCTTTGGAGCTCCCCAGAAACCAGGGGAATAACCAAGTGCCAGAGGGTCCAGAAGGGCATGGTTTGGCTCTGGGGGAAGGAAAAGTGGCTGAAGCTGTAATGGCCAGGACTTATGGAGAAGGCTGGCCATGGTGGGATGACAACGTCCCCTAGATTGATTGCTGTTCCCACTAGCAAGGTCAGGAATATTAATTTTGTACATGCTAATTTGATGTAATGTGCGAGATGAATGTTCAGTTGGGTATCCCTGTGTTAATAAAGCTGCAATGCTTTCATGCCAAGAAAAGCATGGCATTAGCTGACTGGTGAATAAAGTCAGTGTGAATAAGGAAACACCATGCTTTAGCACAGCCAGAGTGGCCAGTGGTGGCGCAAGCCAATGACAGGCTGTGGCCGCTCCTCTAGGGAACCCAAGGCAGCAAGGCTTCCCAGAACACCTCCCAGCTGCTGGAAGCCCCAGCCAGTTCAGAAGACTCAGAGCCCAGGATGAGTCCTGTTCCTCCAGCGGTGATGGGAAACAACAGTCCAAGAGTTCCAGAAGCCAAACCTGGGGCTCCCAAAACTGAGTTAAGAAAGACACTGTCCGAAGCTTCTCTCTTTGAATTCTTGCTGCAATGAAAGAACCCCATTGTGCCACCGTCTCAGCAGCTCCTCCCCAGAACAATCTCCCTCCCTTCCCAGCACTCTTCATGAGGGGGATGGCTCAGAAAAGGAGGAGGCCAGAATGTCAGGAGGCTCTCCAAGATCAGAAAAGAGAAGGCAGCTTCCCTATCTCTACAATGACTCTCTTCCAATGCCTTCTGGGGGGCTTGCTCTGCTGCAGTTGGGGCGCCAACCCCAGTGCAAACAAAAATAAATGTATCAAGGATGCATTCACAGGACAAAAACCACTGCTTCGGACAAATCTTCAGATAACAAAGAATAAATAAATACTCGCTTCGGGACCATCTGAGTCACCTACTGTCCTTGGCTTCAAGCACATTTAAACCGACTCGGCACCAAACCAACCGTGGAAGCCCACACCAGTCTGCTGTCATGGGGAGTCCATACACTCACTCCCTGTGCGCTGGAGGAGTGCTTCACTGCTGAAATCACCTTAATCCATTTAAGCTACAGGGCAGAGTCGTCATTCAGCCAGCCTGGTGGTGGGCCCATGTCTGGGTTGACAGCAATCAGTTTGTCCTGGTAGCCGGCGATGGTCTATACAGTGAAACATGGCTTCCGGAGCCAGGGTGCATTTTTGCAAGACTGGTGAAGGAAGTAAGCTGCCTGTGGGTGCCGTACTCCCATTCCTCTTTCTGAGTTCAATACAGTTCCAGAACTCCTTTATTCTGAGAGGGCAGAACTCCTGGACTCAAACTATCCCCCTGCCTCAGCCTCCTGGGTAGCTAGGACTACAGGCACTAGATACCTCACGAGGATAAGAGTGTTTTATTGTTTTTTGTTTGTTGATTTTTTTGTTTTCTGTTTTTAATAATAATTTAACTAGCCAAAGGAGATGGAGGAAGGATGATGGCTTGGGAAGGTGGCTGTCGGGTGTGTTTTCCCAAGCAGGCTCTCCAGGACTCATGCACACCAGTCTCTGCAGACCCTCCTACCCTTTCGTCAGAGCCAGAATCAACTTCAACACATGCCTAAGCCCTCAGAAGGAATCTCAGTGCTTTGGGAGGCTGAGGCTGGGGGATCACTTGAGGCCAGGAGTTCCAGAGCAGCATGGGCAACACAGCAAGACCCCAACTCTAAAAAAAGATTGTTTTTAATTAGCATGGTGGTGCTTACCTGTAGTTCCAGCTACTAGGGAGGCCGAGGTGGGAGGATCACTTGAGCCCAGGAGTTCAAGGCTGCAGTGAGCCATGATCACACCACTACACTCCAGGCTGGGCAACAGAGCAGAGAATCGGCAGGTCCTCTCCAGAGTCCAGCTACTGCCCTCCTGGACGGCTCGCCACATTGGGTTGCTGTGGCTTTTGAACTGTCCCCTCCTATCTCCTCCTGCCATTTCCTTGGGGTCTGCTCTGTTGTGGGCCCAGGTGTGAGGGAGGCAAGTAAGTGGTGAGTGAGAAGTGGTCAAGATGCTTTGTGAGCATCTTGGCATTTTTCCTTGTCCAAAGAGTCCAGGAGTTCTGCCCTCTCAGAATAAAGAATCCAGGGTCTGAACCTCTTCCCAATGTCCTTTTTACCTTTTATTCTACAAAATCCATAAGGTAAATCCTGGCCTATATTGGATCCAATAAATTAGAAGAATAACTTCATCCAAAGAAAGGATTCTCTCATTTTGGTAGAATAGGAATTGGGTAAATTATTAGGGGCAGGGGATGTGCTTGACCTTCTCAAATTGCATACATGAGCAGAGGGATTCTCAGGGGGTAGCTGATGTCTTTAACGAGGCAGCTCATTGAGGCAGTTTATGGAACCAAGGAACTCTTGCCTGCCTATACACTTGGTGATCTAAAAACCTGGGAAAAGCACAGTTGAGAATTGGGCAGCAGGCTGTGAAAATTTGGGAACAGTCCTTAAAATGGGCCTCTTCAAGTGGCTAAACATGTACAACTCAAACTGTCACTGGGACTTGCTGGCTTTCCTCCAAAATACTAAAAGAGCTATATCCAAGGGGAAGGTAAATGGATGGCTAACATGAGATGGGAGCTAAGATTTACATGGAAGAGGAAGCAACTGATTCACTCAACACATCTATGTATCCACCCAGCCAACCCTCCATCCATCTACCCATCCATCCATCCATCCATCCATCCATTGAAAGACTTATTCATCTATCCATCCAAAAACCTATCCATCCAAAACCCATCCATCCATCCATCCATCCATCCATCCACCCACCCATTCATCTATCCAAAAACCCATCCATTCATCCATCCATCTATCCCCCTATCCATTCATCTTTCTTCTAGCCATCCCAAACCCATCCATTCAAAAACTCATCCATCCAGGCCGGGCGCGGTGGCTCACGCTTGTAATCCCAGCACTTTGGGAGGCCGAGGTGGGCGGATCACGAGGTCAGGAGATCGAGACCACGGTGAAACCCCGTCTCTATTAAAAAATACAAAAAAAAAAAAAAATTAGCCGGGCGTGGTGGCGGGCGCCTGTAGTCCCAGCTACTAGGAGAGGCTGAGGCAGGAGAATGGCGTGAACCCGGGAGGCGGAGCTTGCAGTGAGCCGAGATTGCGCCACTGCACTCCATCCTGGGCGACAGAGCGAGACTCCGTCTCAAAAAAAAAAAAAAAACAAAAAAAACAAAAACAAAAACTCATCCATCCATCCACCCATCCATCCAACCAAAAATCCATCCATCCAACCAAAAACCCATCCATCCATCCATCCATTCAAAAATTCATCCATTCAAAAATGTATCCATCCATCCAAAAATCCATCCAAAATTCCATCCATCCATCCATCCATCCAAAAATGTATCCATCCATCCAAAAATCCATCCATCCACCCACCCATCAACAACCCAAAAACCCATCCTTTCATCCAATATGTATTAGACACTAATTACATACTCCAGATGCTTTAGGGTTAGGAATAAGTAACCAAAGTAAATAGCTCAGAATTACAGGCTATACTTTTATGTGCTCAAGGTGGCCTTGGTTAAACACAGAGCACAAGGGCGTTAAAGAGTCATACATCTGCACAAATGTCTTAGCTCGATATTCAAAGCCCAGGTTAACCAAGCCCCACTTTACCTTCTATGTTTTATCGTCCACTGCCCCCTCCACACACACAGATGCTAGTCTTCCCTGATAACTTTCCTTTGATCTTGCCTGGATTGATGCTGTTTCTTCCATTTTACATACCATGCTCAATCTTTTCACACTCCCCTCCCTGTCCTCCAAGGTCCTGCTCATTCCATGTCCCCCAGGAAGTCCTTGCTCACCTGTCTCTTTGAAAGTGATCTCTTTAATTTCTGTGATCAGACAATGAATGGGAAAGTCCCCTCTAAACTCTAAAGTCTACAGAAATATAAGAAATTATCAGCATCATTGTATATCTCTTCTGGCATTTATCTCTTGTAGTTTTAGAGTGGCTGATCCTGTGCATAAATTCTCTTTCCATATACACTACAGGAGCATTTCTTACCTCTGTGCCCTTTCCACGGCCTGGCATGCCAACTGTACTCAGTAACTTCCGGTCCAATTCTTTTAGTTTGGATGGCGCTGCTTAGGTTAAGAACCAACAAAGACCAAGGGTCACTTCAGGTAGAAGTTTCCACCACCTTCCTCAACAGCTCTTGAATGCTGGGCTGAGAAGTCCCAGGTGCTCTCTGACTTCCCATGCATCTCTTCATTCCTCATTCCCACGTCACAGAACAGAGACACTCCAGTAAGAACCAGGGCCACCAGTGTATCTCAGATCTGGCGAAGTTACTCATCTTATGACCACAAGGAAAACTTGGAGAGAAAATGTTCTCAGTGACCTCAGAAAAGTTTAGCCCTACCCTTTCTGCACTGGGCACCTGCATGGTAGTCACCATGACTAAGTGACCTTCTTAAGGTCTGCAGCACTGCCTGCATTGAGCCAGGACTGATCCAGCATTCAGCCAGCATTGACACAGTATTCAGCCAACACTCAGCAAGTACTCATCCAGGACTCAGCCAGCACTTAGCCAACACTCAGCTAGCACTCAGCCAACACTCAGCTAGCACTCAGCCAGCACTGACCCAACACTCACCTAGCACTCAGCCAGGACTCAGCCAGCCCTGACCCAGCAGTCAGCCAGCAGCACGCAGTCAGCCAGCAGCACTCAGTCAGCACTCAGCCAGTACTCAGCACTCACTCAGCACTCAACAAGCACTCACTCAGAATTGACCCAGCTCTCAGCTAACATGCACCCAGGCCTCACTAGTGTGCATGTGAACATTGTTTGGCTGGATAGTGATAATGGTCAAATGTTTCAATTTTTAAATAATTTTGACTGGCATATACATGCCTACAGATTTCAACCTCATTTCTATGTATTAAAACAGCTTTTCTCCAACCAATATATAAATAATATCCATTGACTGGTTGGCATCACAATATATGTTTCCTCTTAAGTATCCCATCTCACATTTTTATATTGCCACTTATATAGTCTGAGTTGGGTGTTTCTTATACTAGATCAGGAACCCTTAATACCTCACCATCCATCACAAGGAAGACAGACAGAAAAGAGAGAGAGAGAGAGAAAAAAAAAAAAAGAAACAATAAAATAATGAGAACAGCACTCTCACTAACTGGTTCATGCCTTGCTTGCCTTCTTGTGGAGGATAATTTAGTAGCATATATCAAAATTGAAAATATCTACACTCTGACTCAGCTAGCAATCTTTACTACAAAAACATTCATACATCATACATAGCCCCTCAACAATAAAAAAAATACCCTCTATGATTAAGGGTGTTCTCATCAATATTTCTTAGAATACCAAAGAAGTGAATAAACAAACTAAAGTATACCCATATCATGAAATACTATGCAGCAACTCACAAGGACAATAAGACAGAGACACCAGTGTCAGAGAAGATACGAAACACTAGAACTTTCAAGTACCAACTGTTAACAACCATTTTGAAAATCTGTTTGTCAGTATCCATGAAGCTACACATACACATACCCTGTGTGACCTGGCAATTCTGTTCCTAGATCTAGACCCATTAGATGTGCATATGTATTTCATCAAAAGACCTGTACGCTGATATCCTTTGATACGCTATTCACAACAACAAAGCAACTGGAAAGGATCCAAATGTCCACCACCAGTAGAGTGAAAAAATACACAGTGTCCTGTCCACACGCTAGAGTGCCATGCCGCAGACAAAATCAACTGTTACTCAAAACAACATGGGAGGATCACACCAACAAAATATTGTATGAATTCATTTATGTAAATTTCAAAATCAGGCAAAGCTCACCTGTGGTGTTAAAAGTCAGGACAGCAGTTACCCTTTGGAGGTGGTGGCTGGGGAAGGGCTGTGGAACTCCTGGAGCACGAAATGTTCTGCCTCTGGGCCTGGGCCCTGAAGGCATAGGTGTGTTCACCTGGGGAAAATTCCACCTACGCTTACATTCGTATGCTGGCCTTTTTGTATGTTATTCAGCATAAAAAGGTTTTTTAATAATAATTTCAACTTTGGGGTTCAGGGGGTACAGGTGTAGGTTTATTACATGGCCATATTGTGTGATGCTGAGGTTTGGGCTATGATGGATCCCATCACCCTAGTAGTGAGCATGATATCCAACAGGTGGTTTTTCAGCCCTTGCCCCTCACCTTCCCCCACTCCCATCTAGTAGCCCCCAGTGTCCACTGTTCCCATCTTTATGGCCATGTGCACCCAACTGCATACAAAGTTTAAAAATAATGATAATTCTCTAATTTCTCATAAGAGACGATCTCTAAGACATAGCAGAAGGTAGGGAAAGAAAATAAGTCTCAGAAACACAAACATGGTGTCTGTTTTCTGAGCAAGTTTGAGTGTATGTGATTATATGTGGGTACCCAGTGAAAGAATCCTGGCCTGGATATTAGCAGCTGTCCTGCAAGTGGAGGAGGCAGATGCTGTTGTGGGGAGTGGCATGACAAGAGGAAGGGGAGGAAACAGGAGTTCTTCCGCACCGTCTGGAATGTTCACAAGCACACCTTCATGAAGTGTTGGAGGTGCTGTGAATTTTTTTTTTTTTTTTGAGACGAAGTTTTGCTCTTGTTGCCCAGGCTGGAGTCCAATGGTGTGATCTTGGCTCACTGCAACCTCTGCCTCCCGGGTTCAAGCGATTCTCCTGCCTCAGCCTCCCGAGTAGCTGGGATTAAAGGTGCCTGCCACCATGCCTGGCTAATTTTTTGTATTTTTAGTAGAGACAGGGTTTCACCATGTTAGCCAGGCTGGTCTTGAGCTCCTGACCTCAGGTGATCTGCCTGCCTCGGCCTCCCAAAGCGCCTGGATTACAGGCGTAGGCCACCTTGCTCAGTTAGTACTGTGACATTTTAAAAGTTATAAAGGAATTTTTATTTGTAGCATGCACCTCCTGTGTGTCAGGCTCTATACTGGGCACCGTCAGCCTAGAGGACACAGTGCCTGGTCCCAGAGAGTGGGCATTTGGGGCTGCATGCCTGGGAGTCAGTGGAGAGTGGGTTCCTGCACTGGGGGTCGGTCACAAAGGCACAGGGGCCTCAGGTGCCAGCTCCACAGAATGCCAAAGGGCCCGGGACAGCTCTTCAGGCTCTCACCTTTGCTCTCTTCTGCCGGCAGCATTCTAGGTGAAAGTGTCACCCACAGTGACAACAAACTATGGGAAAACAGAGACACGGGCACACTGTGTGCTGCAGTCCTAATTTTGACCTCAGTGGGAGCGGGAGGTGGGAGCCTGGAAGGGTGTTGGGCAATACCCAAAGCATCCGGGAGGCACAGCACCCCTAACCACAGGCAGGGTCTTGTCCCCCATTGTGGGAATCAGCGGGTTTCAGGTCTGTCTCTTCCTTTCAGGTTCAGGCTTGTTGTTTGAGGCCAGCTGCCTCCTCCACTGGGCACAGTTCTCAGCTCCCCGCATCCCCTCAGAGGATCCCCCCTGCAGATCACGTCGCCAGCCTTCCCAGGTCCCTGTGGTGGACTACGTGGGGCAGGCGTCTGTGTGGCAGGCAGGACAATGGAGACAGATGCGCAGTGAGACCTCTCTGGGCCCCACCCTTCTGCTGTGAAGACTGAATAAGATAACCACCAAGAGTGAGGGTAGCTTATTCCCTTCCTGTCTCCTTTTGCCCATGCCTAAGAACCGCAGAAAGTTCTACAACCTAGATTTTCTAATGTTTTATTTTTTTAAGAGACAAGGTCTTGTTCCATTGCCCACGCAGGAGTACAGTGGTGTGATCATGGCTCACCTGCAGCCTTGAACTGATCCTCGTGCCTCAGCCTCCCAAGTAGCTGGGACTACAGGTGCACACCACCACGCCTAGCTGATTTTTAAATTTTTTTTGTAGAGACAGGGTCTAGCTATGTTGCCCAGGCTGGTCTTGAACTCCTGGCCTCCAACTCCTCGGCCCCTCAAAGCAGTGGGATTACAGGCGTGAGGCAATGCACTTGGCCTGGACTTTCTGCTTCTAATGCAAGTGCTCTAGAAACACACAGGCTTGGAGAGGATACTCAAAATAAACCAGGATAGGTACAACCCCTATCCATTTCAGCTGCCACTTGCTTCCCTGGCTGTCCCTGCCCTAATGTGTACTCACAGGTCCAGTGGTTATGCTCCTAAAACCCAGGTGTGAAATGCTCACCCTCTGCAGAGAGACCTGCTACTGGATCAGCAGACATTTCCTGAGAAAGGGTCAGTGGGCCACCACCTCGGTGGCAGGGACAGAGCTGTATGGAGCTCCTGCAGCCTCCTAGGTCACCTGTCACTCCTCAGGAGGCGCTCACGGACCTGTGAGATCTGTGTCTCTTGGCTTCCCTTGCACCCAGGGAAGGCCACTCTAGGGTTGCTCATGTGACCAGGAGCATTTCACCTCCAACCCAGCTGACGTCTCACATGACCAAGGGCTTTGCTGTCCCCTCCATCCAAAGCCCATCCTTCTCACCTCTGCATCCCCATAGCCCTGCAGAAACCCTACAGCTAGGCAGTCCCTCTTTTCCAGTGGGCTGGGTAGGCAAGGGTGTCCCAACCCTCCCCATACAGAGCAGAGGGAGGGCTTTGCACAAGCCAGATACTCAGTCAATTTCTTTGAATTAAATCAAACTTTTAAATTAAAAGTCAACCCCGTAGAAGAGCAGACTTCATCCTTATTCTTTTTGTTTGTTTGTTTTGTTCCATTTCCTTGAGACACTTCAGCACCAAGCAGCATTTCCGTAAAGAATTAAAAGCCCAGAACCAATTATGGATGCACAGAAGCCTCCCATCTACCTGCAGCAGTGCTGTCTGGGAACGATCCTGGCCCACTTTGCGGGGCCTTGCACTCCTGGGGGTACCTTCTGCACATGATCGCTGCCAAGCTATAAATGAGCCCGAGAAGGAGCGAGAGCTGTCCATGAGCTCCATGTCATGGATGAAGAGACTGAAGCTTAGAGAGACAGAGAATAGGGAATGAGATACAGAATAAGGACTGGAATTGAGAAAAAAAAGCAGCCAGCAAGATCTCACTGCCTGTTTCCAGAATACACATTTAAAATGTACTACTTAAGAGTGAAGAAACTGAGAGAAGGTCTCCTGATTCTTTAAAAGTGTGACACACAGCTGGGCACGGTGGCTCATGCCTGTAATCCCAACATTCTGGGAGGCCAAGGTGGGTGGACCACCTGAGGTCAGGAGTTCGAGTCCAGACTGGCCAACATGGAGAAACCCCGTCTCTACTAAAGGTACGAAAATTAGCCGGGCATGGTGGCGGGCGCCTGTAGTCCCAGCTACTCAGGAGGCTGAGGCAGGAGAATTGTTTGAGCCCCGAGGGCGGACGTTGCAGTAAGCCGGGATTTCACCACTGCACTCCAGCCTGGGTGACAGGGCGAGACTCCATCTCAAAAAAAAAAGTGTGACACATAACTGCATGGCGACTCTCTCTGACCGGAAAGGACAGTAGGCTGGAGTCAGGCCACGCCACCTTGGCAAGGTGTGCTTGGTGAGTCTGTTCATCTCTCAGCCTCAGTCTCCCCACTTGAAAAATGGGACAATATCATCACCTCCCTTGGAGGGTGTGGGGAGACCCAAAATATGCAAAGTAGATAAAGCAAGAAATGTCACACATGTAGCAAGGGTGCCCAAAACCCTCTGCTGGTCGCAATTGTGGGATCCAGGTGTTTTTCTTCTTGATCAAGAGGGAAAGTCGTTTTTATTTAATCTGAAAACACAAATAGAAGGGCCGCTTTCTGGATGAAGCAAAGCCTGAAGTCCATGAACACCCTCTGTGACAAGGTTATGGGGTGCAGGGGAGAAGTTGGGCCCTGGCTCAGCATCCCTTGACCATCACGTATTAATCTGCCTGTGCTCCAAAGGTCCCCGTGTCCACACATAGCAAGGGGGCTGAAACGCGGCCTTACAGCTGTAAGACTCCTACTGTGCAAAGTTCTCAGGACCAAAAAGAAAAAATACTTCGGGGGTCTCTCACTGACTGGGTCCAGGACCTGAGTCTCTGAGGCTCAGGGCAGCCCTCTCTGTTGGCAGCCTCTTGGAGGGGACAGTAGGAACAGTGTATTGTCGCCACTGTGAACATAGAATGTCACACGAGCAAAGACACTTGTCAAATGCCTTTCCCTTACACGTACCCTCATCATGACCTGTGTTAATGAAGTTAATTGAATTTAAGATCAATAATGGTTAATTATTGCAATTTGACATTCAGAGATAAATGGCTTTAAGACAGAGAAGTATGCGTGCATGTGTGAGCGCGCGAGAGTGTGTGTGTGTGTGTGTGTGTGTGTGTGTGAATTCTCTCCAAAGAAGGTGAATGCATTACAAGCCTAAGAGGGATCCCACAAGCCTTCCATTGATTCTGGTACATTGTGATCGACTTCATCCTCTGATAAATGTGGGCTTTTCAGAGCTACAAGTAAATGTTCTACAAGACTACTCTAACCCTTGTCACTGGCCAAATCTATACGTGCTGTACACCAGAAATCTATTGAGATAGATTAAAGAACTGCTGTAGAAACAAGAGCAGCTTCAATAAAGGTGAAGGTTTATTATATTGACTATTAATGTAACTTAACTGTATGCAGTTATGAATGCTTATAGATCAGGGCAGTTTAATTTGGGGCAGTTGGATATGATTATAATTGAACACAAATTTTTTTTATATCACCATAGATGAACTCAATTCAATGTGGACAAAAAGAAAAAACCAACCTAGCTTGGAAAGTAGCTAGGGTATAACCAAAGGGTGAATTCCTGGGGAGGGATGGCCCCCGGAGCACTGGCCCAGGTCCAGGCCTCTCTAACGATGCACTCGCCACACTACCTCCTTCTCCAGGTCCCACAGCGTGCACGGAGCTGATGCCCCAGCAGTCTACAGCGGCCCCACAAGCCCGGGGTCAGGGCTGCTAAGTGGCTCCTCTGATTTGATCCAAGTTGGTAAGAAGTTTACTTTTCAGGAGAGATTCTCGGTAGGAAGTCGTAGCCCCAAATGCATTAGTAATGACACTCGTCCATCCATCCAGAACCAGCTAGATGACCACTTACAAGATTGATAATGACAAAGTAAATGTTGTCAGGGAAGAAAGTCCTACTCATTGCGGAGCACTGACAATACCGTGCGCCTGAGGAGTTCTGTCAAAATGTAAGATTATGCAAAAACACCGTTGAGAACACTGCTAATCATCTGCTTGTGTCAATTACTTGAAGGGTCTCTGACAGCATATTTACATTAAACACATTTCAGGAGCAAAATCCTTAATGCTATATCAGAATATTTTTCATTACCATTAGCAAATCTTTAAAAATCGTTTTTCCCCCCCTCGGCTACAACAGGAGTGATGGTGAGACGGGGAAGGCTGGGTGGGGGCCTGTGTGGGTGGAGTGGATTGCAGGGGATTTCAGTTCATCCCTCTGCAAAGAAGCGGGTGGTGCAGACCCAGAGACGGGGTATCCCCACCACGTCTCCCTCTCAGGGCAGATGACAGGGCCCTCTCTCATCCCAAACCCCTTCCAAGCCCAGTGAACAGTGGCATTGGTTTTCTTCCTGGTTGTGTAGCCAGCCCCACACATCTAATGCCAGGCTATTTAACAGAGCAAATGACAGGTGTACAGAGGCAATTACTGAAATTAAAACTTAGATGACATCTGCTGGGGCTGTGCACTCAAACACCTCGCCCTGGTCACGCCGTCTTGTCCACAATTATGGCAACATGGACGTAACCAAAATAAACGGCCCAGGGCCTGCAGTGGCCGGGCTGCCTGAGACATGCCTGCAGGAAGGCACTGGCCCCGTGCTGGGCATCGTCACAGAGCAGGGGACATCCCGGCAAAGGGATTCCGCAATGTCCACCCTCAGGCCTCCCATGGCAGGTCAGAGAGGGTCGGGTCAGAAGGAGTCCGAGGTGCTTCGAAAAATACATCCGGATTTTTCCGGACAAGTTTGCCGGACATGACAATCATACCGACCATGGTGATGATGGCAGCCAGCATGCTTTGATTTTTAAAATGTTTTTTGAGCACTCTGCTGTACATTTTACCTATGCTGCCTTTAGTTCTCCTCACACCCGCCCCATGAGGTCCACAGGTGGAGACACCGTGTCCCAGATGCGCGTCTGATGACATGGAAAACCGGGATTTGAACTCAGGTCCCTAGGCACCTGTTACATTCCACACCGTGGACATCTTAGTTCTAATGCCTGTGAGCTGGACCTCCAAGACCCCAGCCCAGTCACACCTGAAGACATTCCTTACACTCAGAAACGCAGGCAAAGGGGCCCTTACATAAAGTTTGTAAAGCCCCAGCACCACCTTAATGTGGCAAAAGAGAAAGCTGTGGTGCTGAGCCATCTGAGACTGCCACCCACAGGGCCTCTCCAGGTCTAGGGTGCACAGGAGTGACCCCTCAGTGCATAAGCTGCTGCCAACACTTCCCAAGGGCTCAGAGGCCGGAGCTGACCCTCCGCCCTTGTGATCCGTGCCCTGGAAACATAGAGCCACAGACTCTGCCCATGTCCAGGAAGAAAGACAGCATGGTGTGTGAATGGGACGTAAGACTCCACATCATCTCCAACCTACTCAACAAGAAATTCACCAGACACGCAAAATCAGAAAGTACTCACACCTGTTCATAAGCAGCCAGCCCAAGGAATCCAGTACTTGTGGTCATTTTAGAAATCAGTGTAAGTTACATGGAAATTTAAAGCAAAATGCATTCCTTTTAAGAAATTCTATATTCTGAATGCTTTGTTTTCTAAAATTTGTCTCTTCCCATTCCAAACATACAGACATTTCCTCAACTGACCTTTATAAGTGTGCTTTTACTTTTACCTTAAAATACTTAAAAACTACATACATACAAAAATAGATATGTCTATATATAAACACACACATATATATGCATTTTTCTTATCAGAGTGTGTAGGTTAAAAAATAATGCAAAGATGCCACATTCATCCTCAAATTGCACTTCCATATGGGAAGTGAGATGTATATTGAGGAGACCACAGTTCAAAACAGGAGCATCTGGAAGCCAAAGGGTCTAGCTCAATAAGGCCACAATTTGGGGTGGATTCAGCATGCCCCATTGCTTGCTTGGTGGAAATAAGATGTCACAGGTAAACAACGTGGCTTGAGTTCATTTTCAGTTTTAATCTAGATTACATGTACATATATGTGTAAACATATACACATACTTATGCTTATCCATAAATGCATAAACACACGCCCATCCACATACGCACAAATAGACCTCTGAATGAATCTGATTGCCCTACAGAGTCATCCTTCAAATACATTTGAACAAACAACTCCAAACAAAGCTACACCAAATGAATGAATACATTGGGCAAAGGCGGTCCAGGCTAATGGGTGGGGTTGACAACATCAGATTCCTAACGTCCAAGCCTCCATCCACTCCGGCAAATCGCCCCCCATCTCTCTGGGAAGAGATTGAAAATGGTAGAGCTGCTGACCCACAGGCCTGAGTGTTGTAAAGGGACCTTTCTCCACTATGCTAAGGAACACGCCCGGGTCTGCACTGCAACATTGGTTGTGCTGCAACACAGGACAGAGACAGCAGCCTCTGAGATGGCACAGACCTGGCTCACCGGAGATGCACTTGGTCCACACAGGCACCCACAGTCACCAAAGTGGAGGGCTCGGCTCATGATGGCATGGGCCACTTGACCTGCATGGGGCCTGCACAGGGCCCATTTGGCAGCCTGTCCGTGGGGTGGCTGAGTGGACGGAATCACTCAAGCATGAGGCACAGAATCACTCAGGAGTCTGGTGGGTGCTGGTGCAGGCTCTCATGCCCACACCCCGCCCCATCTCCCTCTCTCCTCTGCTGGCATTTCTTCCCCAGCAAGGTCTCAAGGCCTCATGGGCCAGATTTCTAAAACCCCAAAGCCCACAAGTGACAAAGGGCACTGGCAAAAAGATGGCACCCGCTGGCTGAACTGTCATGGGATGAGCCATCGGCTGGTGCCAGCAGAAGCACATGGGTCTCAGAAAGACGGATTTTTTTGCGAAGATTTTATTTTATTCAAAATAAATGCTAGCTACCGTTTGGTGAGATGGATCCTGACTAGGGCCAAGTGCTATTCCAGGGCCTTCCCAGCACTAACCCACACACCTTCCACAAGGAATTCATGAAGTGCTCACTATTTTTTTTATTTTCATTTTTTTTTGAGACGGAGTCTCGCTCTGTCGTCCAGGCTGGAATGCAGTAGTGCCATCTTGGCTCACTGCAACCTCCGCCTCCAGGGTTCAAGCGATTGTTTTGCCTCAGCCTCCTGAGTAGCTGGGATTACAGGGGCACACCACCACTCCCAGCTAATTTTTGTATTTTTAGTAGAGACGGGGTTTCACCATGTTGGTCAAGCTGGTCTCGAACTTCTGACCTCGTGATCCGTCTGCCTTGGCCTCCCAAAGTGTTGGGATTACAGGCGTGAGTCACTGCGCCCAGGCCGAAGTGCTCACTCTTATAATTTGCCTTTCACAGTTGACTCTCAGAAACTTGCTCAAGGGGACGGGGCAAGCAGGGCCAGGACTGAGGCCTCGCTGTATGCATGTGGCCCCCACGCCCATAACTCTTCCTCTCCACCTTTCTTGGGGCCCTGCCTCTCCCTCTGCATCTTCAGCTGTTTAGAAAAAGAATCTCCCTTCCCCAAACTGTCAAACTGGGACCATAACAACAACAACAAAAAAAACTAATCTTGAGTTTTTAAAATATCAAAACCTGAAAATGTATAATTAAATTAATCATCATAAATTACTTTTTAGCACTGAGAGTTGGATTTATAATATCATTTTCAAACCTCTCTGTGAGATTTAAATATTTTATAGCATATGTGAGTTAGAGGGAAATATGTCTGAGGGCTTAAATATTGCTGCAGAGCAGTAGACTTTGACAAAAACTATAGCACAACTGTTTCTAAGGTAGTTTGTAAAAATTATTTATTTCCATGCCAGTTAATTATGATGGGAGTCTTTGTTGAATGCACAAGCATTAAAAAAGTGCTGATATTTTATGCATCTTTAACTGGAGCGCGATTCCCCGCAGCGCACTGGTAACTCCTTGACATTTAGCATTCACTCACAGCAACTGTAATAAGGGGTTTGATTGCTTCCTTTGCAGATGCAGTAATTTAATAACTGTGATCAGTTGCATAAATTTACTATACAACCATCTTAAGTTAGCCACATTAAAATTAAGCAAAATTGTAATCTGTTGACAGATTATTGCTACTGAACAATTCTACTAAAAGCATTTCAGATTAGCAAGTGCCACGAGCATTTGTGTTTTATAAGCTTGTAAAAAAATACGGCAGCTTCCTCTTTCCACATCCCCATCTCCAGCCACCCCCTCTCCTGCCACCCCCTCCACACACACACCACAAATCTGACTATTAGACAATTTCATGAAATTCTGTGCCTTCTGTTAAATCACCTCTGAACTGTTGATTTCGTTATTTGAAATGTGTGTGGTGAATTCTGCTGTCTGAAAAGGAAAAAAAAAAAGCCGCGTGTCAGTTTCTTCTTTCTTTCTTCCCAGTAATTTCCTTTATGCAACTTTACATCCATTGCCTTTGAAGGGATAGGAAACCTCCTAGCATGGACATCTTCTGAATAAAATGATCAGTTCCCCAGAGCAAAGGAAAAGCACTAATTTCATACCTTAGATGGAGAAAGGTAAAAGGTGCCCGGCTCCCTCTGAGATCCCTGCAGCAGGCATCCTTAATTAAGGAGACAACAGAGACGCCTTCTTGCTCAGTTGCTAAAGAACCCCTTATGGAGTTTGTGGATAGAAAGAGAAGAGGGCACAAGTTCCATGGGCAGGCTTTACCTACAGCATGGTGATAAAGAGAGGAAAACAGCGCCCCTGCCCACTCTGTTTAGAGCAAAATGGGACCCGCATCTCCTGCCTGGTGCCCTGTGAGTTGACTTTTCAGAGCAATGTTTAGCCAAGCAGGCAAGTCAGGAATAACTGTTTCTGATACTTCCCAGCAAATATCTTTAACCATCTGTTTACACTTGCCAAATATGCTTCCAAGTTTCCAATTTTATCAGTATATAAAAAGAATATCTGTTTTTAAAAAAAATCGTAAATATCTTGTGATGCATCTTTACATAATTCAAGAGAAATTAAAAAAAAATTCACTTGAAAGCCAGCATGATCACAGATTTGTTTAAACTTTCATTTACATAGAAGTTTGGGGTGGGAGCCACAAAAAGGGGGTAGGCGCTTTTTTGGAATGGTCAAATGTCAAAGTTGAGTGCCAGGCGGGGAGTGACGCACAGGTGTGCCCTCCCCACGAGACGACGGCACGCCCACCGTGTGGGCTCATTCCCGGGGTGGCCCTGCATATGCAGCCTGTCACTTCAGATGGAGTTGTGAGGCCTGTCCCAGACAGGTGACGCGGCGGGCTGGGCTGCGAGCTTCCTTCGGAGCGAGGACCACTACTGAGTGTGACAAATTGGATGGGACTTCACTACCAAATTTCCTGCCAAGAGGCCTAACAGTCAAATGTCTATCTTCTTCTCATCACCAAGAAGTGATGCTACGACTTTGACATAGTGTCTCCGTTACTTAAAGATACAGTTAATGCAAAGTGATCGCAAAACGTGAGGTCTGTAAAACTTTTAAGAGCCAAGCAAAGGCGGCTTCCATCATTGGCTCTTTTATCTTGAGAGGGCACACGTGCACGTGCGTGGGTGCGCATGTGCACTCGCGCATGGGCGTGTGTGCGTATGTATGCGTGTGTGTGTATGTGTGTGTGTAAAACCAGAATTCCTACCAGGCAGCACAGAACCTGAGTCTCTGCCATTGCCACCATTACCTGCCATTTTTTATAACATAATACACTGGAGATACCCTGGGCTAGGTTTGTTTGCTTCTAATTATAACTAATTATGCTTCTAAATATGTTCTTTAGGGTTACACGTGTATAAAAATGGAGGTAGGAAAGAAAGAAAATGCATCAGGATTATTAAAAGAAAGAGAAACATACTAATTAGTTAACTAGTATACTCATTTCAATGTTTAATAATATTTTTTAACATTCCAGCATACGCTGCAGAATTAAAAATTACCCACAGCACCACCTGTGCGTCCCCTGGGACATGAAGATTTAGAGTTCTCTCCTGCAGACTTGGAGTCCTCGTTTCTAAATATTTCTTTGACTATTTCTTTGTATTCCACCTCATTCCACCCCCACAAATTAGAAGCCAAAAAAAAAAAAAGATAGTAAATTTTGTTCCCCACCAAAGCCTTGTAAATAACATCTCTACAAAGCCCAACTTAATTACATAACTCAAGTGCTTGAGGAAAAAAAAATGCATCTATTCCCATAATTTTGGAAGCTGCCTCTACCCGTTTCTATATGTGCAGACTGCACTGGCTGTGTAAAAAGCCAAGTGCCCGCCCTGTTCTCTCAGCCTGGGTAGCAAAGAGTGCCATTGTACCCCTTCATTTTTTTTCCATCTGCTTAGTGCTCCCCCTCCCCGTGTTCTGGGAGGGTTCTGGGCTTTGTGTGGCCTACGATGGGGCCAACTGCATATGGCTGGGGAGACGGGAAGATGGAGCGGAGCTGAGAGTGTCAAGAAATGCAGGAGTGATGATATGAGGCCCGAACCACCCTCTCACCTGGAAACAGCCCCACCTCCTCCACCTGAGCAGCACGCGGCACGGGGCTGGTGTTCCATCAGGACCCCACAAATAAAACCGCGTGACGAACGGCAAAGCCAAGGGTGCCCCCCAAGCCTCTTGGGCTGGCTTTCCTCAAACTCCACTTCTGATTGTGGGTCAGTCATACACAAACAAAGCCTTAACAGAAATGTTACCGAGGAAATAATAGCCATTTCCAATGATAATACACAATTTTAGCACTGACGCTTGGCTGATTTAGGTGTTCGGCCAATGTGTCAAGCAGCCTGCCTTCCTTAGGCGGGCCTTTAATGGGTAACTGGCAGGCTCTGGCAGCCTTATTTCTGTTTTAGATTTGGTTTGTCATTGGGTATCCATTACCTGCCATTCATCTTTGATCTCTTTGGACAGGCCTGATCAAAAGATGTCATTTGACCTACTCCACTTGGCAGAAACTTGTATGACTCTCATAAAGGGGCCACCCCAGCTATAAATAAAATGACATTATTATTTTTCTGTCCTATCATGTAGAAGAGACAATTATGATAATGCAGTGTCTGTCATCGGGAGCCCAGCAAATTGCTAGCTCTCACGCAACTGTTTAGCTTTCTTATTTGTTTTTTGTCTGTTTTCCTCCATTTCAAGTTGAAAATAAAGCAGAATTGAAATCCCTAATGCTCTGCCTCCCACTCCGACAGTCTCGGGGCTGCTTCCCATGGCAGTGACGTGCAGGTGTGGCCAGCAGCTTGTGTTTGTCAATGCTGGGTGGTGGCTATGGCTGTGCTGGCAAGGCATGAACAATGGGATCAAGTTTGTCCTTCATTTAATGTTTGGAAAACAAGCTAATCTCCGAAATTAGAACTGAGAGATATTACTGCAAATAGATAAAAATCATGGCAAGGGTTTATTGTGTCCTTAATCAAGTCATAATAAGGGAAAATGTGCTGGAACATTCCCCCAACAGGCAAAATAGAGACAGCTCCAGTGTCATTGCCAGGGAGCCCACAGCTTGGGGACACAAGGGTCCGATTGTTTGTCACCGTCTCCAGCGTGGACCACCACTATGGGCTCCCTTTCTAGGAGACTGGCTCTCGATCCTTTTTGGAAATGGAGGTTTCGGAGTTCTGGGGTTTGCTTCCTTCCCAGGTGTTTTAGGCTCCACAGGTATACAGGGGTAGTGTGAAGAGATTACTAACTCAGTAGCCATTCTCTGTTGGTTAGGTGCCCTTGGGAACTAGGGGCAGCACATTCTCCGCCCACCACGTGCTGAGAACCTTCACTCAATTGATGCTCTTGTCTGGAAAGAGAGAAAAACAGGGACACACCGTCTAAGACCCCTGCAGAAATCCTGGCTGTGTCTGCTCAGATTCAGATCATCCTAGAGATAAGGAAGTGACTCCTACAGATGGGCTTCATTTGAAATGGGAGAAAATGAGGCCCCAGAGGAAAGGACTGACCAGAGGCACCACGAGGCATTCACAGCAGAGCTGAGACCAGATTCCACGCTGCCTAACTTTTTGGTGGGACCCACTTGCCATGACAGGCCACCAGCCTGCCGTCCTCCCCAAGGCCAGCCCAGGAGCTCAATCTTCTGTGAGCCAGTGACCACCGTGCTGTTGGCCCCTGGGGCCTGCCTACGACGCCCAGCTGCCTCTGCAACACGGGCTGCCTCGAGCTTTGCTTGGTGTGAAGATGCACACAGTGGTGTTGCCGGCCATCCCTTGCAGACACAATGCTGGAAGGCATCGCTTTGTACAGGGCCCTGGGTTCAGGAGTTGGGGGTCCCTATGGTCTCTCAGTGTTGCCATTTACCCACAGGATATGGGCTAACCCACTAGGGTGCGTGATGTATGAGGGTGGGTGGTAAAAGGACAGAAGGATGAAAGGGAGACAGGGAGTAGATTCGGAATTCCTTGCCTGAAGGAAGAACATGGTCTCTAGCAGGCGTAGATGGGTAGAGCCATATCTTCTGCAAAAAAAATGGACAAAACACTCTACAGGCGCAGAAACCCAAGCCAGGGCAAGTCAATCCCCGCATGGACGGAAGACACCAGCATTGAGGCTCTCTCAGTATAACATATGACACTCATTTTGAGGAAGAACACATTCTTGGTATTGGGAACCATCAAGTCAGCAAGAACAAATATTCCAGATTAGCACAGGGGTCAAGAAAGGCCTGGAAACAGGCCTCGAACTAGGAAATCAAGGTAGGTACATGAAAAGTGCAGATAAAGCATGGTACTTTAGTCATCCAAACTTGCAAAGCATTAAATAATGTGGCACAAAGGGGAAAGGCAGCTCCTAAGACTGTTGCAGGAATATTATTCCCTGAAGACTCAGCTGGGGCATCTCCACTATCAGGAAGCTGTCGCTAGCTCTCTTTCACCCCCTGGGATGGCCACAGCATCCCTCTCCATGTTCCCATCCTGCTCACAGTCATTTCCATCATGGTACCCACGTCAGAATTACGTGCATCTGAGTCTCATCCTCCACACTCCAACCCCCTTGAGGACTGCCTATCTTGGTGTCCCTGGCACCTGCCAGCACTGGCTTGAGCAGGTGCTTAATAAACATCTGCTCAAATTGTTTCAACGCATACTCCAGGAGCCTGGTGCCCTCGGAGGAATTTGTGATGATGGGAGAATGCATGCAAGTATGTTTTCCTTCCTTGAGTTTGAGCGACATCTCCTTCCCATCCCTGGAACTGTGGGGCCCATTCATTATGTTGTCATGTTGCCCCATCTGCTAAGCCTCCACTTGGTGTCTCAACCTTCTCGTGTCTCTTCCCTACTCTGGTCCCAGGTAATGAGCCTCTCTCCTCCAAGCTGCCTCTCAATGGACCAAAACTGAAGATGAAGAGTCGAGTGACCCAAAGCAGAGTGTGGAGCAGACTACAGCAGAAAAATCACAGTCTTCTTTCATCTTCCTAGGGAGATGTGAGGGTTTGGGGGCCATTCCACATGCATTTCCTTTTCTTTCTGGTATAGCACTGATCCTGTGCACTGGTGTCCAGGGTGGTCTGCAAGTATCTGCTGCATGGATGAATGGATGGACTCAGGGACCCATTGCTCAGGACAGAATCCCTTCCACCTTCTTAAAGGAGATGCAGTTCCACCAATCTATGACAAGCTAGAGGCCACATTCCTCCTTCAAGCACAGAATTCAGAATAAATGCAGGGAAAGGGGTGGGCAGCGTGCAGGCTCTGTGTGATGCGTAAGTCACAATGCGAAAGGACACTAGGACCTCACAGGCCTAGGTCCATCTTCTGTTCTGTCCTGAGCCACAGCAGGACTTCAGCAAGCTACAAAACCTCTCTACGTTTCTGGTTCTTCCCTTTAAAATGAGAAAGAAAGTCCTCTCTTTTGAGAATTGTTATTAATGGAATTATGCATATAAAGCACTTAGCACCGTGCCTGGCACGTGGCAAGCATTCAGTAAAGAACAGTTATTTTGGGGTTACAGGAATTAGAATTTTCCATCAGCAAGGAAGATTCCTGCAGTGACAAGGCCAGGATCTCTATGGTGACAGGTTCAGCCCCTCACTGGGCCCCACCCTTGCAGCTGGAAGGATCACGCAATGTCCAGGAAACTCTTGCCTGTGCCATCAGCTCAGCCTCTTAAGTCTAGGAAGAGAGGTGGTCACCTCCGTAAGGTGGCAGCCAAAAGGCCTTCAGCCATCCAAAATTCTCTCTCCATCTCAGGCCAAGGGTTTCACCAGTAGCAAGTCAGATAGACTCTGGGCTAAGCACTGCCCTGTTTTGGATACTCTTATAAAAAGCAGATAAACTTCAAGCAAGTTGGGATGGAGGGGGACTGAAGGCTGATGGGGGTTATTAATCCACCTAACACTTTGGTTGTGGATTTATTCATCAACTCACTTCCCCTATATCCCCCCCACCCCCCACAAATCTTAGGACAGATCAAGAGCATTCATGTCTGGGGAGGTAGGAGAAGCTGGGAAAGAGAGAGACAAAATAGGTGCCAATGTGCTGCTGAGCTCTGGCCTGCCTCCTGTCAAAGGACCTTCTTGGGGTGACTCTCGCCTGTGGCCTCCGACTGCACAGGGTTTGTTCCTTATGGGAAAGAGAGGTCTTGGTCCTACAGAGTCCTCCAGTACATGCAGAGATGAAGCAGAGGACAGAAGGCGCTGCACTGTGAAGGGAACTTGCCCCTTGTCCAGCTCATGGGCTCCATACTGATCAATGCTCAGGGGGCGTGGGTGGAACATGAGGACTGGAAGATAAGAATCCTGTTTAGGGTCTGTTCACTGTTAGAGTGAGAGATCTTTGAGCAGAGCCACCCCTCTTTATTTGTTTGTTTATTTATTTATTTTTGAGAGAGTCTCTCTCTGTTGCCCAGGATGGAGTGCAGTGGCACTATCTCAGCTCACTGCAGCCTCCACCTCCTGGGTTCAAGGGACTCTCCTGCCTCAGCCTCCTGAGTAGCTGGGACTGCAGGCGTGCACCACCACGCCTGGCAAATTTTTGTGTTTTTAGTAGAGATGGAGTTTCACCATATTGGCCAGGCTGGTCTCAAACTCCTGACCTCAAGTAATCCGCCTGCCTCGACCTCCCAAAGTGCTGGGATTACAGGTGTGAGCCACTGCACCCAGCCAAGCCACTCCTCTTTAAATCCTGGCTTCTCCAGGTCGTGGCCTTTGAGTCTCGGTTTCTCCATCTGTAAAATGGGCACGGTGACAGCAATGTTGCCCAGGGTTGCTAGGAGAAGAGCAATGGACAAAAAGAGTGTTTTGCAGGCTGCTCTGTGCTGTGCACACCACTGCTGAGAAGAGGCCCATCTTCCCTCCCACGGCTGGAAACTATGAATCAGCAGACGCTGGCTTAGGTCAGAGAAATAAGCACAGAACCACAAAAGAAGGATCTAGAGCTATGCTGTCCATGGGGCTATATACATTTAAGTTAATAAAAATTAAATAAAATGTAAAGTTCAGCTCCTCTGTTGCACTCATCACACTTCCGATGGGGTAGTCCTATCAGACGGCTCAGGGCAGCAAATTCCCATCAGAGCAGGACACTCCATTGCTGGCTGGAGGGGACTTCTGTTGCTTCCTGAACCCCTTGGCTTCCTAATGTCCTCTCTCTTCCTCTTAGAAAAGACACTTTCCTACAGAAACAGTTATTAGCCCTTTAGGGGCTTTCAGGGCCCCTTTGGGAAGTTAATCGCAGTCAGTGTTTGCTGAAATCCAGAATCTTTCAGAGTGTGGGAGGAGTTCCACCGGTGGTACAAGAAAATATGAGGTGGTTCACCTTGAATCACACGGTAATAAATTACTCCCTTGTCAGTTCCGTCTTTTTCCCTCTGATTGCTTCAAGGAGAAAGTATCCGGTGGGTGCTATTGGTCTTTAACACTCCCCAACACTTGCTAATCTCCCTTTTTAAAGAAGAGAGATAAGGCATCAGACTCCGGTAGGAAGGCAAGAAAATTCAGCTAGGATTTAATGACATTGTTTGATTTCACGGCGTTTATTTTTATGGTTATTTTCTCTTTATGGCAAGTGATTCTGGGTCTTCATTTATAGGAGTGACACACTTTCCTTTTAAAAATAAATTTATTTGAGTTAAAACGTCTGTAAATAATAAGTTCAGGCAGTGCATGTGGTATGCAGAAACGTCAAACAGCATGACAGGTTTGGGACTCAGGACGCCAAACCTGCTCAGGGGCAAGGAACAGTCACAGAGGCTTCCAGAGGAGACTGCGGGAAGCCCCAGGTGAGGGCTTTGCTCTGCTACCAGCGTTTGCTGTTAGCATTTCCACACCCGAGATTTGGAAGGGAATTTGTCAGGATTCTATTAAAACCTCTGAACGTCCAGTTGGAGGAGGTAGTGGTTATTAAACCTCAATGTTCACAAGTATGCTAATAAAAATGTAAAATTTGCAGTGAGCCATTATCAATTACAGACAGGATGCTTCGCCTTTGAACGATGGCCCCGTGCCTGGCTGCTGACTGGGGGCTGGAAGCCGAGTGTGCACCGCTGGAGGGCAGCGAGGAGTCTGAGCTACACGCCTGCCACGTGCGGATCTGGGCACCTGGCAGGGACTGCGGCGGCCACGCTCCTGGCACTGCATACCACCTGCCTGTTGGGCTGCGGAAATGTTTCCTGTCCCCACACATCTGCCAGTGCCTCTGTGAGGGTGAGGCCCATCCACCTCTCCCAGACACCCAGGAAACGGGCAGCGACATGTGACATGTGAATTCACCCTGACTTTGGACAGATTGGTGAGTCCCCCAAACAACGAAATGCATGGCCGTAGCCATTCAGCAAACGAGAAGGATCCCGGGACTTGAAGGATCCCTGCTCCTTGCCTAGAAAGGCCCCATCAGAGCAGAGCCCTTCGTAGCCAGGCACTGCCAGAAGTGGGGTATTATCGAGAAGGGTATGGCCCTGAGAGTCCAGGTACCTGCATCCTGGCACCAACACTCACTTACCAGGCTGTAACCTGGAGCACACGACTGGAAGTCTTTGTGCCACGGGGGTTTCACTTGTAAATCAGGCAATACCTTCATCTTGGGTAATGACGGTGAGCCTTTCTCTCTGTCTGTTTCCCAGGTCCACATTTGGGAAAGGCACATCAGAGAGCCCCTCATGCCTGCCTCTCAAGTGGCTGTTGGGCTCACCGGATGCAGTCAGAAGATGCTTGATGGATGATGATGACATGATGACACAGGGTTGCCTCCCTTGTCCCCTAGAGAACCAGAAAGGATGCCTCCCTCTGGCTTCTAAGGCCAGGACTAGAGGCCTTCTTTCCCTATAGTCTGCACGAGAGATGCTGAGACCAGGCCCCAGCCATGCCAGCTCCCTTTGCCAAGCACTGCTACATGCAGGCGAGGGTGTTTCCAGAGCCATGGGAGAGACAGCGAGTGGCAGGGAGGCATGGTCGGCCATCACTGCAATCCTGAGAAGCCACGTGGGCAGCGGCCAGGACCGTGTCTCACCTGCACGGCGGGGCTCTGCCTGCACCCCTGTTTCTGCACGAGTCTATCCCAGCTATCTGGCTGCTCGCCTCTTCTGCCCAGCCTTCTCAGGGCCAGGTTTCTGATGCATTGTGAATCATTTCTAATGAGAGGATTTCACATCCCCTTGTGATACTACATTCTTGTGCATAACTTGTAATTTGAGTGATTGTGAATTGTTCTGAGTGCCAGATTCGTATTTTGCAATAGATCACGGTTTTATTCATATGTGAGTGCATAATTTTGCCTCAAGATGCATTAGATTACATTAATTAACTTTGTAGCCAGAATGGGAGAAATTAACCGTTTGGATGAACCTTGCTCTGTAATCACCGTCATTCTCAGACCCCTTGAGTATGCACCTCCGGGGCTGTCTGGAAGAGCAGGCAGTGAAATAAAAAGAAGGGGAAGAAATTTGGGGGCACAGCTCCAGTGGAAGGCTCAGCTCACGGCCCCTGGGAGGAGCCAGGCTCCTGAGACACTGGAGGTGCTTACCTCTATGAGAAAGGATGATGGGTCCTATATCCCTCTGTGTGTTTCTTCTAAACTCTACAGATGCGTGCTGGACAGATAGACAGCATGGGATGTAATCGCAAGCAGGGAATCCTGCCACCAGGGGTTGCTGGACTGGACACTTCGGTCCTGGGCACAGATCAAGGGAAGAAAGCAATTCTGCCAAGAGATGTCTATCACCTATGCTCTCCCCGAGCGGCCAGCAGAAATGTATGAGCTACCTGGAACAGATGCTGAAAGGCGCATTGTTTGGAATGTGACCTACTGACCAATCCAACTTTCCTTTAACTATACTTATTTTTTGTTTCTTTTTCTTTTCTCTTTCCCCTTCTCCTTCGAGGCTCACATCAGCCATCCAAATTACTGACAGTACTGACCTTTTACAGAGGAGATTCCCCCAGCCCCGCCCTGTCCCAAAGCGTCCCTAGTCTGTTCATAACTTGGGACTGATAAGTCCATTTCTCCTCCAAAGGGTGGAGCTTGGCTGGGGGTACTCAGGAAGCTCTACTCCTGGGGGCGGGGTGCTGGATACTGCCAGGTGGCAGGACACATCGTATCAGAGCCAGGCCAGGCCGCAGCAGTGGGGCCCCTCCTGCCCTCTGCCAGGGAGCCGGGTGGGTGCGCCCTAGGCTTCCCTCGCTCGCCACCCAGCTTGGATGGGCAAAGCACTAAAAGGTAAATATGAGAAATACAATTGGAATTATGATAAACAGAAATAAAAAGGGGCTAAAATCAGAAAGGTTTTGTGAAAAGAAAAACGGCTGGCAATAAAGCTGAAAACAGCAGTGCTCCGAGGCAATTTAGACTGCAAAACACAAACCATTAAGTTTGTGCATTATCTTTTAATTTAATCTTGAATGATTTATAATCCATCACGCAAGGCTTCAACCATATCCAATTATTCTCTGCTGCTTGATTGACAAGAAAGGTGATTTATTAAGCTAATAAAAAGTGATGTGAGCTGAGCTCATATAAAAAATAACCAGCCGGACAAAGACTTTAAAGAGACATCGACCATTTTTTTTTTCCCACAGAGAAGGGTTTAGTCACTTTTACCCATTCAGCACTAATCAAGTAGCAACTTAGGAGAGAGTGGCAAGGTGTAATAATTACTGCTATATAAAATTAGACTTGCACCTCGGGTGGGTGTGTAAGGAGAAGGAAATAAATATTAATACAGATAGAAGAAGTCTGACGCTCCTAAGAGAGTCCAAAATGCAGGAGGATCTCAAAGTCTTCAGTGATGAAAGCAGCAGCAACACCAGAAGCTTTGTTTTCAGGGGGGAGGCAGGAGTTCCCCGCTACTTAAAATGCCTTTCCCATTTTCCAGGGGGAAATCTGCCTAAATCTCCCAAAGCCTGTTTGTGAGAACTCCATTGTGTTTTCTGCAGCAGTAACACTGGAATGCTTGTATGCATGAATTAAAGGGGAAGACGGCACCTCTAAAGTCATCTCCTGTAATTGTTTACCTAATGCTTCTCGGAGACTCTGGGGAAAAGGCAGGTTTGCAAGATGAAGTGGTGTGTACGAGGCCTCTCCTCATACACAACAGGATGCCACTTTAATGTCCAAGATGCTGGCGTGTTTCAGTGAGCACAGCACTTCAGGACTAATGATGCAATCAAGCCTCTTGCAATCAAACAGCCTGGGCTGGGGAAATAGTGCTATTTGCGGCAGCCGCTGTGTCGTGTACTAAAATTTTCTGGAACAGAGAGGAAATAAGAAAGTAAAAAAGCAAAATTCTAAATTTTCATGGGGGAGAGGAGGGGCTGTTCGGGAAGGAAATGTTCAAGTGTCTGTTTTCCACCTCATGGAAAAGAGGGAAAAACAGAGAGGGAAAGAGTGGGGAGAGAGAGAGAGAGAAGGAGAAACAGGCAGAGAGAGACAGAAGCCAACCCCCGCCCCACCTCAGCTCACTGTACGCTGTGTCACTGAACAGTCTTTCTAGTCGTTTTCCCGTTTTATTTCTCAATTATTTGAGTCACATATGCTCCGGCCAAATATTCTCTGCTTGCTTTTATTTTCTACTGCAACCCATATTACCTACAGTATATTAAGCAATCTATAAGGGCCTGGCACCTTCTATCAATTTGGAAGAAGACGAAGCCAATGATTTGCAGAGGAATTACAACAAAGAAAGGACCACGGGAGTTGAAATTTAGTCACGGGAGACTTTTTCCCAGGGACAAAATTCTCTTCTCCGGGATTTTTTTCATCTGTCAACAAAATGCAACGGGTTTTTCTTTTTACCAGCCTCCCTCCCCTCCAGCTCTCTGGGCATGCCCCCAGCCCCAGCCCTAGCCCCAGCCAGAGCCACAGCTGCCTAGAAGGGAAGCATTAAAACGCTGATATGCTGTAGTTTAATGCCCCAGCCATCTCTGGGCAGCTGTTCCAGCCGAGCCATGCCAGGGCCAGAGTGTGACCCACTGCAGCCACATCGGGACGATGGGGATGCTTAACGGTGCAGGCTCTTGATGGGGAAAGATGCAAAGAGCTGGGGGACCCTGGCTGCATCATACAACCCAGAACCTGCCAGGGATTCAGAAGCCCCCTGTGATGTCTCCTGGTCCTTATGTCCTCACCCCAAATGTACTGCCACACTGACCCTACTGGCCAAGCACAGCAAGGATCACAGAAGGCCTAAGGAGCTCCCTGCTCAGACTCAAGACAAAGGAAGGAAACAGGCTGTGTAATTAAGGTGCACCAAGCCAGGTGTGGGGAGAGCAGCAGGGTCTGGAGAGGAGGGCGCATCCCCAGACTGGCTGCAGCTGTCCCAAACGCCTGCCCCGTTACTCCCAAGAAGGGGCGGCTTGTCATCATGCTTGGCTTTCATTAACTTTCCTTCTGGAAATCTGACCTGGACATCCGGGGTGGAAAGCATACAGAATCAAACTTCATTTATAAACTTTTCCCTCTGCGCCTCTTTCATGCCTGGGTCCCAGGTGACCAAGGAGCTCCTCCAGGCACCTCCCACCCCTGGTAAAAGGGCCCAGCCGTATTGACTCATTTGTGTGTGAACATTCGGCTGCAGGATTGTAAAGGCTCCCTTTACCAAAATCAATTCAAAGATTCAAAACAATCTATTGAAGAGTTTTGCAGCTAGCTTTTAAACCACTTATAAAAGACAACACACAGGAAAAATTAACCCCTGTGGCTCTATTAGGAACAGTATAATAAATATACATTTAAAAGATCTATAAACACATATTTATCTGCAAAATGTTCTTGCATAAAACTGTTATTGAAAAGCCTTTCATTTTATCTTTGTGTTATTGTAATTTTATTGAATTGCTTATTCATTCTTTGATATTGTATTTTAATGGTATTATAAATCTGTTTTATGTCTGATAGGAGCCTCATTGTAAACTGATATAACAGATAATATGGCAATTCACCATAAAAATTCTAAACCAAAAATGCAGATCAGAACGCAAAGAAGCACTTTAATTCATTCTCGGTTTCTTTTCATTTTATTTTTTAATTATTTTTCATGTGCTGGTTGCCATCTGTTGATAAAGGATGGTTGTGTGAAACTCACTGTACAACACAATAGGAACTTTTTTGTATAATTCTATTCATAAAAAATGATAACAGTATAAAAGCATTACACTTCTCTAGACTGAGGATCATTAGCAAGTTCATTGTATAAACTGATTTAAATTAGTCACTTTTGGAACAAAATCCTTTTTTTGTAAAATATCTTATTTTGGGTAATTTTTAGTATCATGAATAAAAGAACAAAAAAACCACTTTCTAAAATGTCTCCTATTATTTTTATCCTTTTATTAAAAACAATGAAAAACAATTATGATAAAAGATGGTATCAACATGTACAGCAATTATGTCATAAGCCCAACTATGGCTCAGAAACTTCGCAGGAAGTTCATTCAATAAAAGTATCTTAACTTGCCATCTCTAAATGATGAGATTTCCGTTATCAGGAACAAACGATCCGGTCACCAATACTGTGGCAAACACCTAGTCCCAAGAGCAGGGCTTTATAGCAGCTCTGGTGCCTCTTCATGGGCTCCTCCCACGGCCCAGACAATCCTACCACCCTGGTGCCATGGCTAAAAGCAGCTCATTAATCTCAGCTCTGTCTGATCAAGGATCCTCTGGGCCAGAGACCAGGGGAGAAGTTGCTTTTCCTGGGTGAGTACATCTGAATATAAAAGCAGGCATAAAAACTGTCTCCTGCTAAAAGCCACCTAGTTCATTCCTCTATAGAGAAAAACAACAGGACTTAAGGAAAGTGTGGATCCCCACCTCACAACTTAGCAACACTACAGAAACAAGCAGGCTATGAATAGCACCTGCCAAGACGGCCGGCTCAGCTGCAGATAAAAAGAAGAACGCTGTCAACAAAAAAGCCTTCTATTACAAAATAGAGAAAAGTAGGTTTTCCTTCTTTAAGAATTTTGCACATAAATCATTGTTTCCAATAAACATTATAAAGGTTTCATCAGTAATTTAAAAAAAAAAAAAAAGCTACTCATAGATATAAAGATCACTTGGTGAGACACAAACACGTCACACTGAAGAAGTGAAAATGGCTGAAACCCTAAGGTGAGCATATCCAGGTCTGCACAGCAAAACCCAACCACAACCTGGGCTTCTCCGCTGAGCCCCAGCCCACCACTGAGGGAGACTGATGTCTCTGCAGCAGTGAGAGGCAGGCCCTGAGGAAACCCGGGCTCACCCACCATAAGCTCATAGCCCCTCAAAGCATCACCAGGCAGAAAGTTTCTACTAGAACAGTGAAGAGGGACAAATAGCCACCACGACAACGGTAATCACAAGGAAAACAACAGTGTAACACTTTTTGTCGCCCTCAAAAGCACAAACATCACTGAAACAAATTTTCTTCCTACTTAAGCTGCTTTAAAAAAAAAAAAAAGGCTGCTACTAGGGGCAGGAAGGCAGGCTTCATTAGCTGAATGACATATATGGACTCTTAAGATGCAGCCCCCCTGAGAAAGTAGCAATCGGCCCTTCCTTCCTAATTCTTTCCAACACACACGCAGCTGATAGAAGTGATGGAGAGTTTCTTGCCAAGTCATCCTAAACTAGGATATAACCGCTACAGCCTGGCTCAAAAACCAGAACTTAGAGCTGCAGATGACCTGACGTATCAGGGAGCTCACACCCTGTTTTCTCAGGTTACATTTGATCTATACAGAAACAGATGAAATATACATGTAGGTTCCTAAGTATAATAACCAAACAAATGCCTGTGAACGAGGACCCAACTTGAGAATGACAACACGACCACAGGGCTTCTCCACCGCTCAGGCAGGTGGTGAGTAAATACGACCCTGGACATGAATGCATGACCCCCAAGCAATACTAGGTTCGTGTTTACTTCTGTGCTTTGTAGAAAAGACTGATCCTGGACGTAGTCCTTTTTGACTTGCTTTATCTAATCATATAATATCTCTAAGATCCATCCCTGCTGTTGCGCATGGCTGCCATTCCTTCATTTTTACTGCTGTAAAATATTCCATTGTGTCAATGTTATTTATTTAACCTTAAAGAAAATGTCTTTCTGAGACGTGACGCCTGGAGTGACAGATGTGTTCTGTGCTCTGGGCCCACCTGCGGGGGATGATAACTGCAGTTGTCCTCGGGTTGGGGGCCACATGTTTTATGATGTGTCCTTCTGGGGAGAAGGAATGTGTCCAGGATGACCTGAGTAACTGACCTCTCC
This sequence comes from Symphalangus syndactylus, assembly GCF_028878055.3. Taxonomy (NCBI): domain Eukaryota; kingdom Metazoa; phylum Chordata; class Mammalia; order Primates; family Hylobatidae; genus Symphalangus; species Symphalangus syndactylus. Next base: position 54,909,423 of record NC_072435.2, read on the forward strand.
CTGGACCTAAGCCTTTGAAGGTTGTAGTTAAGACACGGTCAGGTGCGGGTCCAAGAGACAGCACTAATGGCCACTGCGCCTGAGTCTGCAGTGCACCCAGGCTGCAGGGAGGAAGCAACCAGGAGACTGAAGTCTCCCTGGCTCTTGGTCCCTTCCACTAAGACATCCTGGCTTCTGTAGGTCTGGGTGTTCCTGGGAGAACATCTGTATCTCTGGTTGCAGGATGTCACTGAGTCCTATGCAGTGTTGAATTTTGAGATGGCTGAAGGAGAAGGAAGCAGAATTCCCTTCCCTACGGGTCCTGCTGAGATGTTAGCAGATGTCAGGACAGGTCATCCGGCCCGGAGCCTCAAGATCCATCCTCCACAGAAGATCTGCTTCACATTTTTAAAATTGTAGCTTGGCAACTGTCAATGTATTGTCTTCCACTTTGCAATACATAAACAATGTAAAACTGTGTCCTGTTGAAGGATGGCAGTGATACCGTACAAGCAAAATACCGTGCTTTATAATTTTTTTTCCAGCATCCCTTTCCACCAAGGCCTGGCCAGCTCCTTAATGTCTAAGTTCATCCTCTGAACCTGATGAATCAATCATTCCAAGGTGGAGGTGGGTAGTGACGGTGCTGAGAAGGCCATGGCTCTCACTTAAGGCTGACATGGGAGACAGGCAGGGCTGGACGCTGCTCACTGGCCCTCCAATCGGAGCTCTACCTTCCAACTTCACAGTGCCCCTCGGACATGCCTGGTGATGTCATCACATGGCTCACCACTGAAGCACTCCAGAGACCTTTCCACGTTGTTTTTAATTGCCCACCTAACAAGTGCATTTCTAGTTACTCTTATGAAATCTAAACATGGAGCCTACGGCTCTGCCTGAAACTTCATGGAAACACACCAAGGTGTCTGCATACGGCAGATTCAAGCCAGGTTAATGCAAGGGTCCCGGCCACAATCAGGCAGCAAGGTCAAAAGCACCCGACACTAATGATTTATCCTCTTGTTTCCCCACAACAGCAGGCCCGACGTGGACAGCAGTACTTTCCATCCAGACTGTGTGTGAGACAGAGGGAGGGAACCAGAGTCGAGGCCAGGAGAGAAAGAAGGTAGTCCTTAATTGTTGTTGATTATATATTTATTAAATATATATTTTTATATATATTATGTATGAGTAAATGCATTTCCTTGAAGATGTTTTTTCTTTTCTTTTTATACTTTAAGTTCTGGGGTACATGTGCAGAACGTGCATGTTTGTTACATAGATATACACGTGCCATGGTGGTTTGCTACACCCATCAACCCATCACCTACATTAGGTATTTCTCCTAATGGTATCCTTCTCCATGCCCCCCACCCCCCGAAAGGCCCCGGTGTGTGATGTTCCCCTCCCTGTGTCCATGTGTTCTCATTGTTCAACTCCCACTTATGAGTGAGAACACGCGGTGTTTGGTTTTCTGTTCTTGTGTTAGTTTGCTAAGAATAATGGTTTTATGTTTGTTTGTTTTTCTCAGTTGGAGTGTTGCTCTGTCACCCAGGCTGGAGTGCAGTGGCACAATCTTGGCTCACTGCAAACTCTATCTCCTGGATTCAAGCGATTTTCGTGCCTCGGCCTCCCGAGTATCTGGGATTACAGGTGCCCACCAACACACCTGGCAAATTTTTGTATTTTAAGTAGAGACGGGGTTTCACCATGTTGGCTGGGTTGGTCTCAAACTCCTGCCTTTGCCTCCCAAAGTGCTGGGATTACAGGCGTGAGCCCCCACAACTAGCCCTATGTATGTATTTTTTTTTAGAGACTAGGTCTCACTCTGACATCCAGGCTGCAATGCAGTGGTGCAATCATAGCTTACTATAGGCATGAACTCCTGGGCTCAAGGGATTCTCCCATCTCAGCCTCCCAGGTAGCTGAAACTACAGATGCATGCTACCAAGCCCAGCTAACTTTTAATGTTTTGTAGAGACCAGGTCTCACTATGTTGCCCAGGCTGGTCTCGAACTGCTAGCCTCAGGCGATCCTCCTGCCTCAGCCTCCCAAAGTGCTAGGATTACAGGCATGAGCCACCATCCCCAGCCAGTACTTACTTTTTGAATGGATGAATGAGTGAAGGAATAAATTAGTGATGGAAATAATAAAGGAATGAGTGAATGAATGAATGACAGAATGAATGAATGATTGAATAACTGAAACTAATTATTTAGTTACCTTCTTCCCAGCCACAAAGCTCTCTGATACAAGATAAAATCAACATCAAGGATTAGCAATATATGCCTATTGCTGAAAATTTGGAAAATAAAGGCATATAGAAGAAAGCAGAAGAATAAAAACCCTTACATTTTAGAGTGCTTATTCCTTTTATTTTACCTTTATAATGTGTGCATGTGTGTGAATGTGTTGGGTTGGCACTGTATTTGGCAACCTGCTTTTTTCACGCAACATTGGGTCAAGAGCATTTCTCTCACATGGAAAATGTTTTAAACCAGCCTTCTGCTATCAAATGCTGAGATAACCTCAAAGGAGTGGAAGTCCATACAACCAGATGCCAAAGGCCAGGCCTCCCTCTTCCAGCCGGGAGCTGCCCAACTCACCCAGGAGCACGCTGCCACCATAGATACCTGAGTTCCACGGAGCAGCCTATGATCGTGAACTTCACTGCACGGCATTCGGCACTCTTTACTATTCAATGATTTAGGGGGCTTTAAGAATCAGAAAGCAAATGCTATGATCCAATGGTGAGCTCCCGTAAATACATTTAATTGTAAAACATCACATTTATTCCAGATGTGAAGACACATGAGTTTTGCCATTTAAGTAGAAAGACAAAGCATAATTCTATCAATGCATATTTTTCCTTTTCTTTTCTTTATCTTTGTTGTGGGTTTTGTTGTCCACCTCTACACAGCTTCATTGTCGAAGAACTCTACCAAGTGGCAGCACTGCATTTACCTCTGCTCTCAGTGATGCGGCTGGTTTACGAATACCCAGATGGTTTCACATTTGTAGACCCAGGATAAACTTTAAGAAATGTCCACATCTAGACCACAGGAAGAAGTTGGCTTCAGGTGCAGATATATCAGGGTAGACCCACCACAGTATCCCACACAGTCACCCCATCCACAATCACCTTCCCACACTGCCACACACCTTAGAAAGATGTTTTCTCCCAGGTGGTAAAGACAGCAGCTGCTGCTCTTGTACTTGAACCTGGCCTCCAACACACACACACACACACACACACACACACACACACACGATGCATTGCAGGAGAGGCAACCTCAGGCATCCCATTGCATGTGGGGCTGCCCTCATTCAAGGCATCACCGAGGGCTCAGGGATCAGAAGCCACGAAGGGCATCTTCACAATCAAAAGCAGGAGGAAAAAACGTCTCTGCAGCACCCAATTTGATGCTGGCTCTCTGCCCCTACATCAACTTGCACAGCCAAGCCCTCAAGGCTGTGCACACTGGGCCAGCCTACCATCAGTAGAGCAGGGAACCAAGCTACTAGAGAGGCAACCAAGGTTGCTTTGAAAGCATTATTATTATCATTATGATTTTAATGTACTAGACCTGTGAGTTTTCCATCATTATAAATCCAGTCTGAATTTTCATTTTTTATGTTTACAATTTGACTATTCAGAATGAAATCTTAAGCAGCAAAGTTTGGAACAAAATGAATACTGCCAGTTGACTTACACCTCCTGCATATAAACAATTGTGTCAAATTAGGAAAACTAATATAATTTATGTAAATATTCTGATTTCTTTGATATCAACATAACATGATGAAGGCTTCAAATTCAGACACTATTTTCCAACACTGCAGCATTGAGACAGCTTTCCTTCAAGCACCTTCCAAACCCAAAGGAATGGGCAAGGGGCGTGAAGCCTGAATGGGAAGTGACTTGCCACCGGGTTTTAGGTTTGGAGGCCTATGGCCTCTGGTATATGGAACTTTCCTGAAATCTGCCCCACCAGCATTCTGCACCAACTCTCTGACACAACAGTCCCTCTGAATCCACTGCCATTGCTTCTAAAACAAGGGACAACCCCACTTAGAAAGGCAAAATATCCTTGCATTATGTAGGCCAAGTCCAGAGGGGAAAACCCTTTAAAATTAGAGAATCTCTGGGCATAGTGATTCCCTGGAAGCACAGTGATTTTTTTTTTTTTATTTTTTCAATTCCATAAGTGGAAAGTGAAGAAACCATTTTCATATGAGCATATTTTTCTCCAAGGAACAGTTAGAAAAATGCTGATGTGGTGTCTCAATACGTTTTACTACAATGCCATCAATTACATAAAAACACAATTCAGTCACCGTTTCAAAATCCTTAAATATTATTCAGCTAAAACCCAAAAGGACATTTTCAGTATTCCTCGGTCATTATCTAAGAAGCTCCGTGCTGTAGCCAGCCACCTCCGCCGTGCTCCGTAGGAACTAAACATAGGTAGTATACAGGCACAGTGCCTCTGTGTCTTGGCCGTTGGGCTCTCTAAGCGACCTAAGGTAATGAGGATGCTTATGGCGAGGGCTTCCGCAGTCCGGCCACAGAGACAGGCTTTACACCCTCAGTGCTTTCACTGGTCGGGACCAGCCAGGGAATGACATGTGAACTTAGGCTGTCTCAGTTTTCCCGTCCATCCAATGAGGCTGTCCCTGCAGATGAATTTAAAAGGCTGTGATCCTATGAATCCTATGAATTTACCTATTTGCTGTCACCCAGAGACTGAAATAAAAAAGGCAAAGATGTCTGAGATGAATACAGGGACTCATACGCTTTCATATCCGTATCCTTTTTTGTTGATGCACGGAGGCTTCTGGGTGCCTGCTGAGCGAGAGAAGGGGTTGCTGACTGTGATGCTGTCCTACCTAAGCGCTGACGGCCAGAGACATCACGCGCGCACTCCCACGCAGCTGTGGGAAGCAAAATGTGTGCTATCTTTTTGGAGAGCAGTTTGGATATTTATCATTTTGTTAACCTGAACATACCTTTTGAGCTAGCAATTCCGCCTGTAGGACTGCATCCCACAAGGATGTAAGTGGAAGGACGTTACTATACAAAGGCGTGTGCAGAAGGATGTTCACTATGGTACTGTTTGTAAAAGAAAAGACTAGAAGCAACCAGAATGTCCAAGCAGAGGGTAACTCATTCACTAGAGTCAAACGTGGCCCTTAAAAAGTATAAGGCAGCTCTGTGCCACAAAATATGATAGGATATAGCAGTTGAAACCTAACATGATATAAGATGATGACTTGCCACCATTTTATTATGTACAATGTAATATACACAGCAAAGTTTAAAGAATTTTGCCTGTACACCCATCACCTAGTTTATAACTTTAACATTTCACTTTATTTGCTTTATCACATATATACCCATCATTCCATGTATCTTAACTTTTGGATGCATGTCAAGTAAACTGCAGATATCCAAAGTATATTCTTAGACAAAAACAGGTACAACATAGAGTGTAAAGTGTGGATTTCTCATTTAAAATATTTAAAATATACTTTTAAAGTAATGGCAAAACCGCAATTACTTTTGCACCAACATAAATATCTAGAAGACTATACTGCAAACTGGTATCAGTGCTTGCCCCTAGGAAGGAGAACTGAGGAACTGGGGTTAGAAGAAGACACTCTTTTAATTGCATGTCCTTTGATTCTCTTGAATATTGTATTATGTACATCATTTTGTTTAATTTAAAGAATGACAATGCATCCACTTTCATGAGAGAAAGCTACTGTCAAATCTTTCAGGGCTCTAGGTAGCTTCTGTAGAGTAGCCCTGCATGCTTAGAAGCCTGGCGCGTGTGTGTGCATGTGCACACGTGCCTGTGTGTGTCTGTGTGTGTATGAGCACGCGTACACACCCACACCCAGATGCTCGGAGCCTGCACAGAGGGTGGTGCTGACCTCCCCTCATCTATCGCTGTAAGTCACTTTCTCATGGGGCTGAAACCTCGGAGTGTGAAGCAACCATCTTCAGGAGGCTCATTATTTAATTTCCAAGTAAGCAGCTGCAAAAGACAGCATGTTTGTTGCTGTTAGGGAGAACGGAGCACATGGAAGACAGGAGGGAAAGGCAGTGTCTGCTAAGGGTAGCTCTGCACTGCGAGTGCCCATGTCTCAGTCTCCCTTACTGTAAACATTTGTGCAACTTCAAATAAATATCCTCCCCAAGTCTCACGCAGCCTTCGGCTCTAATGGAAACCCTATGTGTGCACCAGTGTGCACAGGCCAGAGAAGCATGCAAATACAGGGGAGAAGTCCAGCTCCATGTGAGGAACGCTAGAGAAGGCATCCTGGAAGGAAGTGAGCAGTCCAGAATGTAGACTCGCCTTCCTTACAGCACTCAGCCAGGCTACTGAAAGGCAGCAACTTTCTGTTTCATTAAAAAAAAAAAAAAGAAAAAAAAAAGAAAACCAGCAGAGGAGTAAAAAGCCCTTAGAAAAAACATAGAATTAAACATGATCATGGGAACAGTACTGTAAGCCAAACGTTCAAAGGGAAAAAGAATATTTCATGGCAATGCTGGACGTGTTCATCCAATTCCCTTCTTCCCTGAGATCTGTAGCTCGAGGTTCTAGACTTTGAGCCTCTGGGCTACTGCTGCACGTTTTTTGAACAGTGATCGATTTCCTTGTGTGTTTTAAACCCTGGGAATCACATTCTACATGTGAGAGATAGTAAAATGGATTTTAAAAATTGAGGTAACTGAAAACATGGAGTTATGTCAACGTGTCAGAATAAATACCTGAAATCCTTACTTTTCTACACATGAAAGGGATCTGATATCTAATGAGAGGGAAGGAAAATGCAATTTGTTAGCATTCTGCTTTATTCTTGAAAACATGCATATAAGGCTAGTTTTAAAAATCCCTCTGATAAGAATAAGACTGTGAGAACACTGATTTCCACTAGGTGATACACATACGTACCATACATATACATACATATGTAAGAATATATATATGTACACACAATACATGTATACATGCATATAAATAAACAGTGTATATGTAACTGAGCCAGGCAGTATACTTACAGGTAATAATATGATAGTATGAAGGCAATTTGTATCTTATCACATATTGAAAAAAAACCACCCTGCACAGCCCCTAAACCTCAAAATCCAATACACAAAATGAAACTAATTGTACTGGGAAAAAATAAAGAAATGAGAAAATGAACTACGATATTCTCTTATTTGTTTAGTGTTCTCTTTCTCTAGGGTTTACGTGGACATTGTCTCTAGTTGCATCTGCAAACCAATACATCGGCTGTCAGATCACTAAGGCATTTGACAACATCATTTTAGAGCCTTTAGTTACTGAGATATCAATAATTAAATGCATTCAGTTCACACTTTGTTCTTGTGGATACCAGCTATTTATCTCTGTCCTCTGAAGAAGCTAATGGTATAATGGGCAAAACATCAAGAATAATTAAGAAAAACGTTGCTACAAAGTCTGTCAGAAGAAATATAACTTTTGCCCAGGCCCCCAGCTAGAATTCATTTATACAAGATCCACCCAAAACCAAGGCACCTTTGCTGAAAAATGAAGTGCTAGGCTCATGGAGCAGGTAACTCACTCACTCTGTCCACCTGAGGGGAAGACCAGTGGGCACTTCTCTGAGTGTGAGCCTTGAAAAGGCTTGGGTGTGTGCATATAGCATCAGCTATAAAACACAGTGGGGACTGCGGGCCACACTGGCACCTCTCCCACGCCAGGGACGGGCTCTCGAAGGCCAGCCCAGGCTGACAAATGGCAGCGGGACTGACTTGCTTCAGTGGACTGGCTCCTGCTGATGGAGCCCAACCTTCCTGCAGGCCACTCACCTCCCAGTTGAGCCATCCATGTTTCAAAGCTTGTTTGCAGCATTAGCTGGTACCAAAACAGAAGTTCTGAGAACATCTTATTCAAGGAATGGCGGGTTAAATCTTAAGTTAACAGGTCTATTTTTCTTTAGCAGAGAGCGTCTCTCTCCTTTCATATCCAATAACAAATGAGAGAAACTGGGAAGTGTTTTCTTCTTTAGGTAAGGGTCAGGCCTAGATGGTATATAAACTCCAAACAGGAGATTATATTTTAAGTCGGTGACAATTAATTACAATACCATATACATACTGCAGATAACACAATTTAAGAATAAAGAATTATCTGGAGGCATAGTAATGGGAGATGACTTTGAAGAGACAGCCTTCCAGATAAGCCATGTCACATATCTGCATATCCTTTCAAAAATCTTTGTCACCTAAGTGGGAGTAGCTCCCAATCACTGTTCACCAATCTCACTTGCGGAAGAGTTGGTAGTCAACTTCCTGTATAGGGGCCATGTGAGCTCCTGGATGTCTACCTTAAACTTCAAAAAGCCACATTTATAGAAAATGAAATGGTCACATTTCATCATTAAATTACACTAGGCTCCCAATCTTCGTGCGGCACATGTATTGCACTGAAAACGGATATCTTGTTATCAATGACAAAGATATGGAAAATGTGAAGTTGAAATAAGCTATCCAAACTTAAGAGAAAGAAATGTTACAAGAACTGCTTTGTCAACTCTAATTGTGTAATTACTTCTTGGCTTGGTCACCCAAGCTCCAAGCAAGAAATAAGAGACAATGGTAATTTCTTACTACTGAAATGAAGGTGTCACGCTGTCTTGTGCATTCTGTGTAAGCGGGGTAAAGTCTACATTTATATCACGTTACCTCCATTACAATCATCCAGGGCACTGCAAGAAATTAGTGGTATAAGGTCAGCCCTGGCAATGGGCATGCTCAAGTTTACTCGCACAAACATTTAATTTAGGCAGAGTGGAGGCATCTCTGCTTTTGGTCATCATCTTACCCCTCGCCTCACACCAGTGAAATTGGTGAACTGCTACTGGCAACTTGCAGACTCACAGCAATAAAAGAGTGTTTTTAAATGGTATTAATACAGTGGCTACCAATAAAAATGAACCACTAGATGGCTTTAGATTTTTCACTTCTGAATATCAGAAGGTGCATTATTTATGGTGTCAAAGCTAAACCTGGGTACAGCACTTGGGAGTGGGGGTGTTTGTGGAGAGAGAGGCAGGAACACCGCCCTGTGTAACTCCATCCCTTTCTCTCTTCACTCCACAGTTCCCCTTATAGCTCGATAATTAATTACAAGGCCGCATAATTCTATCTTCAGTCCCATCAGCCTTGGGTCAACTAAGAGCAAGGATCACATGCCAAAATTGTTGTGTGTTTTTTTTCCACATCAAGTATGAACCACTCCTCATTCTAATGGAAAAAAGAGCATAGAGACACAACTAGGAAGAGAAAAAAATGAAATTCCATTATAACTGGTTTCCTCAAGCTCCAGCCTAGGATATGAGTAATCATAAAAACTGTAATATCAGCTTTTTTGTTTTCCTTAACACTGGGTTCCTCCTTTATTTCCTTTCAAAGAGGGTCAAGATCCTTTTTTTTTTTAATTCATAAAAGCTGCTGTGCGATAACCAAAGGTTGGTTTCCCTCTGTAATAGCTCTGCCTTCCACGATACTTTTAAATTTGGGGGCAAAAATAAAACTCGCTAAACTCTCAGCAGCTGCCCTGAGTGAACTTGAAGCCCCTCACCTGCCTGGCCCTCAGGCCTTCTGGAAACATCTAACGCCTAGCAGGGGTGGAGCAGTGAGCTGACCGGCAGACATGGACCAGGAGCTGCTGGCACAGGCCTCGAGAGTTGGCCTCCGGGCTGCTTGGCCGTACCTTGAGGATTGGCCTGACGGCTCCCAATGCCCAAACTCCCACGTGAAGTGCAGGGAGGAGCAGGTCAGTGGCCACAGCAGCCTGGCCTGGCCTGGCCTGGGTCAGACCCTCAGTCAGCATCGCCCCAGTGTCACACTCTAGTTCTGTTTTCTCCTCCCTACCCACTCCCACCTTAACCAGTCACAGGGAATGGTGGGGTGCAAAATGGAGGCTGTTGACCTGCTGTGTGATCCACACATCCCTCTGGGCTCAAAACGTCAATGTACTTTTAACAAGGAGCCAAGTGCTGTTTAAACCTGGGGGGAAAAAAAAAAAAAAGTCCAGAACACCTATGGGTCATGAAGCAGCCCACGCCGAGAAGGTGACTCCGGATCCCAGACGGAGGTGTCAGGAGCTTGTTTTCCCAGCACTTCCTGTTGGCAGGGACACAGCTCTACCCAGAGAAGGTGGGCCGCACCCCAGGGCACAGGAAGCAGCATTGACATGCCCAAAAACTGACATGCATGCTTGTCCCCCACAGGCACGGGCATGTCCCCAGTCACCATGGTGGCAGAAGGACAATGGGAAACGCAGGGCCTGCCAGGCAAATTCTAGCAAAGACGGGCTTCCTAAAATCCCCCTTCTACATAAGAGCTGCCCAACCCAACGGCTGAGTTACGACTCACCAAAAGGGATACCCCCTCCTTCCCTCTAAGGACTGAAGGAGCGAAATGGCGCATGTAACCCTGGCCTAAGAGAGACCCCCGGGCTGAACCAAAGCATCAGAAATTCAGAGGGCACGCGGGGAATGTGGACAGAGCGACACCAGGCCTTCCTGAGCTCACCTGTACCAGAGCCTCAGGAAACATGTCTGTGAAACCGCTCTCATAGTAAGCACTTTATTATCTACTTTTGGTGCAGTGATGAGTTAAAGGGGCATTAATTTTCCTTCATAGCCTGGAATAGCTTATTTATCATTTTTTTGTCTTTGTCACTGATATTTCAGATCTGCTGCGAATTGCTTTTTTGTTTCGTTTTGTTTTGTTGTTGTTGTTTAATTAATCTGCACTCATACAACCATCAAAACAATCACGGTCCTACTGGTACCAGCAGATGTGGCCGAAATGTGCCCTGAAACTTCCCAACTGCAGCTCGACCCTGCTTGCTGTGCTGTGTCATAACGAAGGGAAGTCAACTCAAGATGCATTTTCTGGAAATGCCATGGACGCACAGAGAGAAGAAACTACAAATAGTGTTGCAAGGAAGGAGGCCGGCAGCTGCATTCGCTGTGTCACTGCGGCCAAGGGTTCTGGGTACCTTATGTTCACCACCTGCCACCTACTGTGGTGTCAGAGCTGTCTGGTCCAGCCGGGACAGTCAATTGATTTTCACAGAACGTCCATTTTATGTTTCCACACCAGAGCAGGCTGCACCTTCGTAAGGAGGGGTGGCTGCTTCTAAGGGCAGAGCGGCTGGGCCCCAGCCAAGCCTGCCTCCCTGACTGCAGAAGATGTCACCTCCCTCGGGCACTTTCTTCTGGGCAGGGGCAAGGAGGAGGAAGGGAGAGGAGGTACGTGAAGCAGATGTCCCCTGTAAAACCAAGGGTGTTCCCTTCTCAACCTCTCCCTTTTCCATTCTAGCTGAGTCTCCAAAAAATGCATGTTTCCATTCACAGAAAGTATGCAGAATCACTGGTGGGAGCAAAAGAAGACCCTTCTTCCTATTACAGGCAAAACCCAGGCTGATTCTCTTGCTTCCTTCAGCTGTCAATGAGGTGGTATGTTCTCGGCCTCCTGACAATATAATCATCATAAACTTTATTATTACATCTGGAATTTCACGATATGTTTAGTAATTGATTACAGAGACACAACCCAGAATGCGGCTCCCACTCACTCTGCCACGATTCCAGTAACCTAACTGCTTAATACCCCTGGAATGTATAAACAGTGTTAACCGCTGCATTCCCCACACTGCCATGGCAGAAGGGAACCACGGAGCCAGTGGGGCTCTGAAAGCTCAAGGCCATTTTCACTTACTGAATATAATGTCATGGGATAGAAACTGAGATCACATTTTCTGGAGCCACGACGACCGATGACCCCTCATCAGATGTGATTGGGGCACAAATCCACTAAAATTATCAGCTGTATTGGGGAACAGAGATGTGCCATGAAGTTTGCACAGGGCCATCACCCATCCCTACTTAGTCTCAGTTTGGTGGGGACTCCAGTTTAGGGGACTGTGATTACTGGGGTTCTTCAAAAAGCTGCACAACTCGCTATTTCTAGTTTTATGAACACCATGATATGAATGCAATGCAAAGCAGAGAAAAAGCCATATTGGGTCAGGCCTGCAATTACAGTGGCTAGTGCACTTACTATCTCATAGGAATAAAGGCAAAAAACCAAACTAAACCAAAACAAAACAAAACAGCGGTAGGCCAGGCACATGGCTCACACCTGTAATCCCAGCACTTTTGGAGGCTGAGGAGGGTAGAGTGCTTGAGCCCAGGGGTTCGAGACCAGCCTAGGCAACATGGCAAAACCCCATCCCTACAAAAAATAGAAAAATTACTGAGGCATGATGGTGTGTGCCTGTGGTCCCAGCTACTCAGGAGGCTGAGGTGGGAGGACTGTCTGAGCCCAAGGAGGTCGAGGCTGCAGTGAGCCATGATCATGCCACTGCACTCCAGCCTGGGTGACAAGGGAGATCCTGTCTCACAATAAATAAATAAATAAATAAATAAATCCAGGGGTGAAGGCCACACTCAAAGTGTCTGGGAGTTGGGGCCTCAGAGAGATCTACATGAACAGGGCATTTGTTCCCTTCCACTCCCAACGGAGGGCCAAGAGCAATGCAGCTGCCCTTCCTAACACTACTCCAACTCAGGAGATTATGGCCAAGGACATGCGAGCCCCTCTCTGGGTGAAAACCAGCTCCATTCCCCCTGCAGAAATGCGCCCACTCAGCTCTTGTGCCTACACTCTCTCTCCTATAACAAGTCAATTTACAAAAACCAGACCCATCCCAGCAAGTGGACCTGGATCGGCCCTTTTCACCCGCATATCATCTTGAACCCAAACAGTCCACTGAACCAGCAAATCCTCAGCCAACCCCCTGGCATGCAGAGTGTGTTATCTCTCCAGGCAGATCCACTTTATAAACTACCAAAGAAGCCCCATGGAAGGTTCTGCTTGCAACAAAAAAACAAACATGCTGATGTCACTCCGACCTGAGCTCTTGGGCCCCAGTGATGGGGCCCAGGGGGCTTTACAGCAGGATGCTTGTCCCAGAGCTGCCGCTCCAGGCCAAGTGAGCCATCATCTCGGGACCACCTGGACCAGCCAGGCCCCCATGAAACTTGGCCAGCGCGTTCCCATTAAAAATGGCCCTGCCATTCACCTCAGCCAGGTTCCCACATGCACGCTAATAAGTACTTGTTTGTTGAACTGAAAAATCATTACCACAGAACACGTCAAGTAATGAAAGATGTTTTCCTTGCAGAAATGTTAAGTACTTCACTTCTTTCACAAGGAGCGTGTACATGTGTTTCCAAATAATACCTTGCTCCCTCCCCACCCACACTACATCAGAAAATGTGGAGCTCTAAGACCCAATCTGAACAGAGCTCATGTTGCACAGCTCTAAGAACCAACAACATGCTGTTATTTTATTTGTTTTCCTTTGCCCAGCTGACTACGTGTTTGTTCTATTACTTACTCACCTAACCATCTCGGTAGGAACCTCCATCACATAGGGGAGGGTCCACTCTGCCTTACGATTTTATACAGAAAAGCAAGAGAAAACACCACCACCGCAGCCTCATCTATTACACAGCCATAGTATTTGCTAACTAATATATGTGAAAGAGCCATTTTACTACAAGCTCAGAGCAGAAACAAAGGCAAGAAATGGAATGGGAACATTTCACCATGTGAAAACCACTGATAACCCATCTTCTCCTCTGGCAAATATGAATCTCTGCCCACTTTCAAAAGCTTTTTGTTAGGCAGATGAGTAATAACAATTGCGTCTTATGCATACTGAGGTCTTTTAAGTGTTTTGGAATGTCTCTACCTACAGGGAGTCACACTGGTTAATTTCTGCTGCCTTTCCCTCTCATCCTAAGGCTTCAGGCAAAGCCAGCAGGGTGGGGGCTGAGCCTGCTTTGAGTCTATGGCAGCTGAGTTAGGAAAAACCAAAATGACTTCCAGGTAACCTTGTCTCATGGAACTCCAGGAGGCAAATACACATCACTTAGATAGAATACTCAAATATCAAGTTGATGTGGGGGTCAGTGGAGTCTTAGGTTTTCTCGCCTAATATATGGCTTTGAATGTGGTGGCTCTATCCTGCCATGCCCCCTTGAGACATTAGAGACCTGTGTTTATTCCCGGCTCCCATGTCAGAGAATCCATAACCTGGGGACAGAGATGCTGAAATCCTGGCCAAAATGCACACCCACAGAAGCCAAACTTCCTCTAAAGAATAAGCAATCATCATCCCTTCTTCCTGCCCTTTCTCTGTCATGTGTTCAGTGAGTCACTCAAACAGCTGCCAGGGGTTACCTGGGGGAGCAAGAAACATGAGATCCTGACCAGGGCTCCAGGAAAAATGACCTGCGTGAACTTCTCAAAACTTAAAGACTTTCCCTCTTCTTCACCCATTGCTTGTTTTCCCTTTTTTAAGAGGGAGCAAATCTCACTCTAATTTTACTAGCATTAAAGGTTGACATTTTTTATACGCGAATTCACAAATCTACCATAAATGATTCACGGGATCGTTCTTCCTTTGCCCTTCCCTGACGAACCACCATATTTTGGAACTGCGTTGGCTGACATTAAGCAAAGCGCTTTCTCAGCAATTATTTGGAAAGGAGAGATGGCAACTACAAGAATTTCTCTCCGAGGAACAGAGGAGCTACCCTCACGGCCCACTTCCAAATGGCCAGGTCTCACGGAAGACAGAAGGGCCTCCTCCCCTGCCCAGATGCTGCCATCCACCTGAAGCTCTCAAGCCCTGGTCAGGCATCTACTGGAATCTCTGGCATTCCTGCAGCACACCCCGTTGTTGGTCTAGAACAGGTATTGACTGCCCTGGAAAATACTGACCTTAAGGACAACTGCTATGTGTTCAGAAAACTCAAGAGACTGGTTGTCTCCCACTGACTTGTGAGCTTAGAAGGCCACCAAGGAGATTCCGGCTCAAGAACCCAAATCGTCACCTGAAGTCAAAGCCACTCATTTTCCTAAAGGCCAAGTTCTGATAAGGTACACTTGCCCCAGCCTCCTGAACAGGTGAGACCTCTGTGAGGGTACCAGCAGGCCTGGCAGGTGCTTTTGCTTATCTGGGTCTCTCTCTATATATATTTCTCTATTACCAAAAGGCCAGAGCTGTGTCACCCCCGTGGGCTCCAAGTGCATTAATTACAGAAGGTGAACGTCACACCATGAGGTGCAGCCACCAGAGATTCCTCTGGGACTCTTGGCAAAAAATCCCTGGTGCTGTGACACGCAGGGAGTCAGGGACGGAGTCCCTAGTGCACTGATCTGGCGTTTCCTGAAAACGGTGTCCCAGCTCAAAAACGTGTTGCTTTCTTCCTTTTCATGAATTCTAATATTCAAGCCTTTTTTCCTCCTGCTAATTTTAGAAGTCCTGCTATTCTTTGGGAAGAGAATGGTGTGAAAATCAAGCATAGTATCCAAAAATAAAAGAGTAGATCTGTTTCAGGGTTTGCAGCATATTTCACTGAAAAGCAACTCCAGATATGCCACTTTCTATCTAGTTTTTAATACATTTTCCAATTCCTCCAGAATATTTTAGCTTCAGAAAAATCAAGAACGAGCTTCCTGAACTATGACAATTTTTTTGAGGCTGAAAGGGGCACCAAGAATGGTCTTTAAACCATGACTGGGGGCCTTTTCAGAATGTGATGCCAGGTTATCGCTCTCTGGCTGGGACTCTGCAGTGTACTTTGTGGGACCACACGCAGACAGATTCGAAGTAGGATGGATGGATTCTCTAGGTCCTTGAGGACCTATAGCGTGTTCCAGTTAGGCAAGAGGCCAGTGGAGATACACAGCTTACTCTGGGCATCTTGACGGTGGACCTCATGGAATGTCTTTCAAGCTTCCCATCTTCATGTTTTAAAAAATCCGGTTATCTAAGGAACGAAGTTTCAGACCCACCAGAACTGTGGAAGGGCATCGGATCCTGGTCAGCAGGGTCTCACTCCAGTTCTTCAGGGTCTGAGACTCTCTGGAAGAGCCAAGAGTGTGGGCTGGGGAGTGGAGGGAACAGATGCGGGGCACCAGTGGATACCTGAAGACCCCAGCCTGTGCCTCCTCGCCAGCCAGGGAAGCCAGAGATTTTTAACAAAAAGTTAGAACTCCGTGTCAAGCCCTTCAAGCAAACAATAAATATTACTTCTGTTCATAATCAGACTTCTCTCCAGCATCATCTTTGAATGTTGAACCTTTTTCAATTAATTAAAAACTATGCACTGCAGAGTGCATATTTTATCAGCCCTCAGCTGCTTAAGCGTCTAGAAAAGACCAGGCAGTTTTTCTTTCTTTCTTCCTTTCTTTTTCTCTATTTTTTTTTTTTTTTTTTTTTTTTACAGGCAACCCAGAGCAAGTACTTGCAAGGGTCATATCTTTTTAATTATCTTTTCTCTCTTTGATTAATTATTCCGTCTGACAATAGCGTGTTTCTAATGCTATTCACCTGCCTTTGATGATTGACAACTTTTCTGTCTGATTCAGAGCAAACAGCTGCTGCCACAATCTCCTAGCAACCCGGGTGTGATGGATGAGCCCCCAAGATGGATGGCTGCAATAAATCATGTCTCCAGCCATAAAACTGAGAAAAGGGGATAAGAAGAAAAGCGAACAAAAAACAAAACAAGGTTTCTTCCCATGAGTGCACTCAGTTCCTTACCAATTATACCTGAAATGGACTTTGCACCTATTAATAGCAAAGTTTTTCTAATCAGTAAAAATGGGATGATGGCATTTGTATCAAAGGTGTTTACAATTGTTCCTGCAAATTGGCACTTGTACTCCAATTACCTCCAACACTGCCCAAGTGCAAGGGCAGATGATCAAAGTTTTGCCTTCTTCCACGAAGTCTCAGCAAGGAACAACATCACCTTTGTACCGTTGGCTATGATTCCAGGCACCAACAAAGAATACAAATCTGATTCTACCCAATTTTTGGCAGCAGCTGGACAACACCAAAAGTAAATTCTAAGTCATGCTGAGTGCAGTGCAAAGTGTTAGGCTGCGAATAAAGTTATTTCAAAATAAACACACACACACACACACACACACACACACACAAAGTTGCCTGGAGTTGATGAGTGAATCAGTACCATTTCCATTTCTTTCCTGTTCATGGCAGTTGCAGGCATTTTACATGTCAGGGAAAAGTTTGTCCCAGAAGCAGCAAGATAGGAACATTCAGCCCTTCCACAAATTCTAGATTCTCATTCTTTAGGTAGAAAAACTCTTCTGGTCTAACTTTCTATCCCATCATTCTTAAAAATTAATGTCCACGCTGTAAGTCATACAACAAGCCTTTGATTTCATTAGCAACCCCAAATAAAGTCACATATTTAATAGAATTCCTGCCAATTAAATTTGCACTATCGGGGCTCTCCCAGCAGTGGAGATCCAGCAGGAAGGCCTAGAGAGTTTCTGTTTTCCTTTTACCACCAGGGAAGTAGACTGCAAGGCCTCTTGCAGCAGAAGAGGTGGAAAGGCCAGAGCTTCACCGAATCCTCAGGCAGCTGGGGGCTGTGTCAGTGAACCAGGCTGCGTCCCTGAGTACTTCCAGTAGGTGGGGGTGTCCTGGTGCACACAGCTCAAGGGTGCAAACCCAGAAGCGATTAACTGGCAGGGCTTGGAAACAGCTGTCCACATCAGGCCTGGTGGGGGTCTGCTGGGGCCCTGCAGAGGGGACAGAGCTCAGACACAAAGGGGAAGAGGCTGCTGGGAGCCCGGGCAGGGAGCCGCAAAAGATTATTTTTTATCTGAAATATTCCTGAGACATGGAAGTCTTTACGTTTCTTCATTCTCACACTACTAACCAAGCCAACCAAAAGACTTTAATAGTTATATTGTGCTAAGCTTTTCAGATACGGTGTTGGTTTTTTTTTTTTTTTTTTTTTTTTTTTTTTTTTTTTTTTAGCATGACATGGAGTTTAAAAAAAATCAGACAAGGGTTCTGGCTTCAGCAACTGCAGCTCTGTTTATATTTTAATGTTTTGTACGTGACTGCTTCTGTGGGAGAAGAAAGAGAAAGAGGGAGAGAGAAAGTTGCCTGTGAGCTTTAGTGTAAATCACAGATACTTCATTTTTCTCTGTATCCTTGGAAATTATTCAAAATTAAAGCCTTCCTCCCTCCATCTTTTTTTTCTTTCTCTATTTCTTTTTTTTTTTTTTTTTTCCAGTGGGGGAGTCTTCTGTATTGCACATGCGAGGGTTTGTGTCTGGTCAGCTGCAATGAGAAGGCAAGGCCAATCGATAGAAACACACACACAGGCCCCTACCCTGCCCCAGCTTGTCCGACTCTCAAGTTACAGGTTTACACGGCAAGTCTAAATAATATTCAAAATGATAAATGGTACCCGAAGCCCGGCATCCACCATCAATCTTTTTTTAAGGAACATCCATCTTCAATAACGCACGTTTGAATCATGTGAAGTCAGGAGCCCTGAGATTCATTTATACCACTCTTTGCAAGCCAGGGTGGCTTGAATGATACCTGTCAACCTTTTTCTTTTTTTTTTTTCTCTCCCCTTGACTAATGGGAAAAAAAAAGGCAAGAAAAAAAGAGAAAAGGAGTGAGAAAGGGGGAAAAAAAAAGTCAGAAGTGCGTCAAAGGCTGAACAGTGTGGTTTAGCAGATAATATGAACGAACATAACCTCTCCCGTGCCTCTGCCAATCTCCCACCCACCACGACACGCACCCAGCCATCCAGAAGCAGGCTCTACCCCCCTCTCCCCTGCCCAGCCTCTTTCCTCCCTTTCCCTCTTGCCAAATCAGCAGAGCTCCCTCCTGTAAGCCACAGGGTACAGTACCAAGAGAAGGAAGAGACAGCCTCACATGGACCTGGGCTTCCCTCCCCTCCCTGTAGTCTGGCTGGGGCCCATATGATAAATGACATATGTCATTCTGTCAGGAGGGAAGGGTGGGTCAGTGATGTATGACTCTGCTGAAAAGGAAATCGACTGTTTGGCATGGTGCAGCTCTTCTCCACCAGGATTTAGTTTCAGAACTCTGAAATGAATTCTCCGACGTTTCAAGTGCATACTTAGGGCAGGGTGATGGGAGGCCTGGGAAATTGTACTCCATCCTCCCACTGCCCTTCCCATGGCAAAAAGGAAAAAAAAAGCGCGGAGGGGGGGGCGTTCTGCTGCTGGATACCTGCAAAAGGCCACGCACGTGTCGAAGTCCCTAGCTGTCGCAACATCGTGGGTTATTAAAAAAAAAATTGACTTTAAAAAAAAAAAGAAAGAAAAGAAATTAAGTGGAGTCAGGTTAGCCCTTTTATTTATTTATTTTTTAATGGCAAAGGGCTGACACAAAAGCAAGATAAAAATTAGCATGTTTGAAGTAATCGTCCCGCAGCTTGACATCTGCATAGTAAATTTTAAAGGAAAAAAATGTGTCAGACAGCCATGAGCCGCCTCGCCCTCCCCCTTTCATTAGCTCACTGCCAGGGTGGCACTGCTGAACCTCATTATGGCGAGAGGATTTATGAAGCTGAACCCAATGGCAAAGAAAAGGCATCTGTCAATAATTGTAGGGAGCTGCACTCACAGCTTTGAAATCTCATTAAGTATGCAGTTATCAGGCATAAAGATCAAAAACATTACTCAACTCCGACAGAATCTTATGGAGGAACATTAATTAGCAACAGGCCTACAGTACAAAAAAAAAAAAAAAAAAACCCACAGACTTCCTCTCACACCTGCCCAACCCACAAACCTAAAGCAACACTCCCCCTCCCGCCTGAAAAAAAATAATTCCCAGCATCTGAAACTGATCAAGAACATGAAACAAGAGAGACGCACACAGAAAAGGGGAAAGGGAGGGAAGGGGTGGGCGGCGGCAGGGAGGAGGGGAGAGGGAGGGCGGGGAAATTCAGTTGAGAAAGCCTTGGCGGTGAGGAGAGAAAAGGAAGAAGCTGTCAAACTTGAGAAGGATGTCAGTGCGGGCCCTGATTACTGGGGCCTATGGAGTTCTCAGACCTTTTATCATTCTCACCATCAAAACCAGTCTGGGAGTCACTGCCGGGAGGACTGGGGACTGCAGGTTTGCAGCCCAGGCCCAGGGCCCAGACCCCAGGACCCTCTCCTCCAGCCCCTGCTTACCTGGCAGGCAGGAGGCTGCAGGGCCAAGACCCAGGAGGCAGGCCCCGCTTTCCCCAGCCAGTCTGCACCTAGCCAGCTAAAGCTGGCAGCAAGACCCGCCTTCACAGGCTCTGGACACAGGCCAGGGAACCACTGCGTTCATCTTCCATCTCTCAACCACTGTAACACACCTTTTTCTTCCTCCAAAGAGACTGCAGCATCCCCTTCTCACACATGCACCCTCTGTTATTTGATTTCTGTGTACAATCCCTTACTGAAAAATACAATATAGATGGGGGAAGGCACATGAAAACTGCCAAGCTGACCCTGAGTCCCGAGGCCTCCAGACTTCTGTAACACTTGGGACAAGGTGCAGCTCATTACGGGTGTCCAGCAGATCCACACACTAGTTTGACTCTAGGATCTCCAGGAAGGTAAAATTAAATGGCAAGTTTCCTGCTCCACCACATCTCTGCAAGATGCATCAGCAAAGAGTAATGTACGTAATGTACATGTGTTTTGGAAGCATCCCACAAGTATTGCACACTTGGGGTCTCAGGCAAACTTCCCTGATGTCCTGTGGCGGTCTGGATCCAGGGTAGCTGCACAGAGGCCTAGTAGGGTGGGAGTGTGTCTCAAATACCACTCAGGTTTCAGTCCAACAGGCAACATCAGCCACTCTCGGACATGTCATGCAACAGTGAGGCACCATCTGTAGCCCCTACCCCCATGAAAGGTGTAGGAAAATAATAAAGTAGATAACCTGCATTTTATTTCCCTTATTGCACTGTTACAGAAAGGTGGCCTTCTCTGTTCACCTGCTAGCATGCACACTCTCTCTCTCTGTTTCTCTCTCTCTCTCTCTCTCTCTCACACACACACACACACACACACACACGGCACTTCCCACAATCCCACACCATAAGAAAACCTACAGAACAGCTCCTTTGATCTGAATCCTCTGCTAGGATTCTCTTAGCTCCTCATTCACTCCTAGGCCACATTCTTCCCTGGTTCCACGGCTACTCCTTAAGTGTTTACCTCTCTGGTCTACTCGGAAGACAATGGTCACCTTTTCATAATTAGCCACATCTTTAAGAAAATGGACATTAAGATTCCTAGGCAACCAGCCTGGAGATCCCTCCAAACCAAGGCCCATCTTTTCCAATAAATGCCTCTCCTTTAGAATATCAATGAACACAGCTCGAATAAACTGTCACCTATGACCAAAAATAGTCAGGAACACTTGTCTATAAACCAGACTTGATGAGAAGGCATTTTAGCAGGAGTATTACAATAAGGTGTTTACATTTTTTATGTGCTTACCATATTACCTTTATTATGTGTAACATCAAAGTGATTATCGCAATTACATCTAACAGAATTAATTACAGAACTTCGCATCATTCCAGGATACATAATGCATTAGAGGTAAGCCAAAGAAAGAAAACATCTTGATTGTAGTAACTATTGTTGGGGTGTATTTTCTCTAGCAGCAATGCCACACCAACGGCAGCTTTCAGAGCAATGGAAACTGAGGGGTTTAACAGGGAAAAAGCTGTATTCTCTTAAAATTGAACTCATGCTTTTTGCTTAATAGTACATTGGTGATAGTGGACATATAAAATCAATTTAATTTTTTAAGTGTAAATCTTTAAAAGGTGCTGGTTAATCCACCCAACCAATGTTACTACATAAAGGAGAAAGCACATGGGTGAAAGACTTACAAGTCTTTACGTATGCAAAATAAATTCACTCAAGGCTTCATTAATATTAATTTAAATTCAAAACCCATTTACATTAAATTGTTCATTAAAAATTGCCTATTTTATGCAACATGCATTTCTCAAAGAACTCAGAGGAAACTGAATACATAGGACTAGATTTAATGATGGGAATGGAAAATCAAAAGTAAATGAATTGGAGTCATTTCACGTATATTACCGAACAGCCCTTTGCTTTCCATTAAGGATGGGTTCCACTTTGGGAAACAAATATATATTCCGAATATTGTGTTTTCCACTGCTATAAACTTGTAAACATGACCTTCTGGCCTACCACAGAGGAAAAAGAAGAAAAACAAGAGAAACTAGTGGAAGGGAAAGGGCAGCCAATCCAAAACTGGGCTTGGAATAAA
Organism: Symphalangus syndactylus; assembly: GCF_028878055.3. NCBI lineage: Eukaryota > Metazoa > Chordata > Mammalia > Primates > Hylobatidae > Symphalangus > Symphalangus syndactylus. The sequence continues at coordinate 54,931,649 of NC_072435.2, forward strand.
ACAGGGATGGTTTGCCTTCAGATCTCACCTGGATTCACAGTGCATTGCGAGTTAGGCTCGCGTTTTTAAAAATGTACGTAAGTTAGCATCTGCCAGTGCCCATCTTGATCTAGAACTAACAGTGTCTTTTTCCCCTACACTCTACCCGTTACAATCCTTTATTCTCTTAGCCAGGTGACCAGGAATGTGATGACAAGGAGTTAGTAAGTTCCTTGTGCCCTCCTCCTGACAACAATCTGAACTTACCCTGTTTCCCCAACAGCTGTTCTGGATGAAGAAAACACAGTCATAATTAATAACATGTGTCCTGACAGTATGAATTAATAATTTATCACTAAGCCCAAACAAATTTAAATTATTCTTCAAGAGCCACACCTTTGCATATTTGAGAAAATAAGGTAAGGAGATGGTTAAAATGTCCAGGTAACGTGACCTTCGGTGAACTACTCATCCCCACCCCCCCGACTGTATCTCTTGGACTATTCTTGTTGAAATGCTAAAATAATTTACAGAATTGAAAGTAATTAAACCCAAGAATCTAAATGCTGATCAAACTAAGTGCATGTGCTAGAAATGTCTTCTTTTTTAAATGGGGCTTATAAAATATTCAATATTTGGTCAAGGACACTATGTAATCTTTCTAATAAAGATTCCTAAACCTAGAGTATGACAGTTGTTCAGGCAAGTGGTCATAAGAAGATTATGTTCTATTATCATCTTTTTTTTTTTTTTTTTTTTACTTCCAAAAATGCATAGCGTTATTCTGGTCACAAACAGTGACCTGAATTTTTAAGTCCATTTCTAAGCGTAAATTTCTACAAATGGTGAAAAATTAAGAAAAGCTACCAAGTCTATGTCTCCAGTCCTTACAATGCAGGTTTGTGTGTATTTTTTTTTTTAAAGAAAATCTAGAAACGGGGAAAAATATTGATAGCCATTGTTTAGTGGGATTTAAAAATTTAATGACTAACTGCAAATACTGGAAACTGGAATTAATCTGTCTGGATTTTTTTAAAAAGGCTTACAGACATTTAAATGCATGTATCGGGACACTTTATCAACCTAACATAAAATTGTCATCTTATCTTATTATATGACTATTTTATGCATGTGTCAAAGAATTTAAAAATGACTGCCTGTCTATTGAGTCTAATTACAACTGCACATTATCTGTCTGGATGTACCAGTCCATATCATTGTTACTAAATACAATATATTGTATTCACCTTTCATTTGTAACTTCAGACAGAGAAACCACAATTTAGAGCATAACTAAAACACAGACACACACACACACACACACACACACACACACACACATACACACAGTGAACACCTGCAAGGGTTTGGGATATGGGATACCACTGTTCCCTTCTGTCCTTTTCCCCTCCGTGGGCTTTGAGGGTGATGCTACAGGGGTGTGATAAAGCAGCTGATTTGAAAGATCCATCTACCTACCTGGGCTGGACACTAACACAGAAGGGTAGACACACACACCCTACTTTATTTCATTTATATTAATTTTTCTTACAACATGACCAAAGCTATTTTTACCCTCTGCCCAGTGACAGGCAGGGATGAAAATGGGGCAGGAGGAAAGCCTTACAAACTGCACTTGGGATAACTGTGAACTGCTGCCACTCTTGGATTAAACATGGCTGTGTGCACCAGGACCGGGCACTTCCGAATCCTTTCGTCTCTGCCTCCCCGCCTGCCTGCCTGCCTGCCTGCCGCAGCCCTGGCCCCAGCCTGACTCTTGCAGGACACGTGTAAAAGAGAAAGCACCACAAGAGGTCCAGGCACTGTGCCTTCAAGAAGGTATATCCTTTCTCTTTCCAGAAATCCCAGGAGTGGAGGGCGGGGGTAAAGGAATGGTTTTAATTCTCTCAACTCACCTGGGTTTCACGGCATTTCCCACGGCCCTGAGCAGTCACCTTTCATTCTAATCACTTGACAAAACAATCTTTAGCAAAAAGAGGGGAAAAGGCAGACGTGTGAGGCAATTTAGGGAATCGCTGCTGAGGCATCAGTTATTGACTATCTGGCTCCTGTTTATGAGCGCGCTCAAGGCAAAACTGAGAACAAAATGACAACATCAACAGCTCACAATCAAGTGTGGCCCTGGAGAGCACTGAAGCCCTAACTGACAGCTGTCAAGATAATGGGGGCACCGCAGCTGATTCTGGAAGGTTCTCTTCCCCACGTGGACATCCAAGGGAATAGCCTTGCCTCCCACCTCCTTTGTTTTTCTCCTTCGTCTTCTTGGTTTTCCTTTTTAGAATTTGCATTGTTGCTCTCATTTCGTAGGAAATGGGGGAAGAAAAAAATCATAGAACGGTCAAAACCAGTCGCTCTGCCACCTTGCTACAGAGTAGAATACCTGTCCAAGGAGAAATACGTGGCAGGTATGAGAGGAAATAAATTCCCAAAGCTAAGGCCGAAATGCCCTTCTGAATGCTCCACGTGCTTCCAAGAGAAAAGGGAAAACTCCTTCCCGGAGCTGCCCGATGTGTGGACCAGACTTAGGAAGGTGTCATCTGGACACCACCAGGTGGGCCACCTCTTAGGCATGCCCATGTCTACTGGCAACATGGAACCCCCTCTACCTATTCCAGGGGGATCCACAGTGTTCTGTGGCACCAGCAGACCCTAGGGGGTCCAAGTCACTTTCACAAAAGTCAAGATGCTTAAAGATTTACCCTCGCCTTGTTTTTACCACCTAAGAACTCCATGGAACATTACCCCCTTTCAAAGAATATAGCTCGCTGGCAAATTGTGGTTCGATGGTTTCTTTTTTTTTTTTTTGGTTTTTTTTTTTTTTTTGGAAGCATAAGAAATGGTCTTTTATGATTTCACATTTGCCTCCAGAAAATTAATATAAGTAAATAAAATATCTGCTATTAAGTATTACACTAAATTTTTCTGGCATTTTCAGAAATGTTTTTTAAAAATCACTCTGAACAGGAGAAAGTCATGCTTTAAGCAAGGGATAATGGTCATTTTGCCTGAAGGACACTGTCCTTCCCTAACCCCACTCCTCTGAGCTTCTAAAAGCAGCAACATCTGTCCAGCACAAACGCACAGCCCCTGGAAATTACAGGTCTCAAGGAAGCAAACTCTCACCCAGGTTTCTCTTTGGCAGGTAAAGAAACCTCTTTCTCTTTGAGAAAAGACACTAAGCCATACACAGTTTCTATCAAAACACCAAAAAATCCTAAAGTACAGAAATATGTATTTACAGGGATTCTTGGAGCCTGCTTCGGCCTTCGGGAAAGCAATGATACATTGGCCTAGATATGAAGACCGTGTGTACCTGTGTGCCACGTCTGCTCGCCCTACCCAGCTCTTGGCCTTTTGTGGTTGTTATTCTACCCCAGACCATTAAAAGGGCCCTAATTCCTATGACATGATTATCCAGGTACCAAAGCCCATTTGTCACCTGCAGCAGAAAATTGAGTTAATGCACAACTAAAGGCAGCCAGGACTGTGTAATATCAACTTGATTACATCAAACTAGCTGCAAACCTAATTCTGCTGGATGACACTGCGTCGAGCTTGTCATCTCCAATCATTAAAGCTGTCAGGAATCCATCAGGTTTACAGCTAATTAGGTGAACACTAATGAAGCTGGCAAAACAACTTTTCTTTTTTTATGGCTGAGCGGACCTTTCAGTTTGGAGGGGAAAAAAAATTCTCGAGTATTCTCAAGGTTGCTGGGGACTGGATTTCCAGTTACCAATCAGCAGACATCTTTCTTTTCCCCACTCTCTCTATCAGTACAAAGCAATCAATTTGTCATCACTCCCAGTATGCCACAAAAGCTGGCATGAACCTTATAACTTGCAGCTGGGAGAACTAAAAAAGAGGAGAAAAAAAAAATGGGAAGTTTCTTGTCCATCCAAACAAACAAACCACCCCCCCAAAAAAAACCTCTGTGCATACTTATCACCAGCCTAAATGTGGAGTTTTTTTTTTTCTCCACTCTTCTTAAATAAGTAGCTCTTCAGTCAGCCTCCACCCCCTCCTCCACATGTCCATTAGGCAGAGGCATTCTGATAAAGTAAATCCAAAACCCGAGTATGGGAAAGAAATAAAGCACTCATGCTGCCAGCTTCTGATTGACCATTAAGCTATTGATGAATGTGCCTGTCAGGAGAGAGACAATTAAATCAAATATGAAACAAAGTCGTTTTGACGGGTCATTTTGATAGAGCAAAACCATTCTTCCATCTCCTATTAGTCCTGCAGTCAAGTTTTTTATATAATGAATTTTTCTTAACTGACCTGAGATTTCCTGGCTGGCTTTCTTTTAAAAAAAAAAAGTGCAAAAAGGTTAGTGAACAGGTTGCTCTAAAAATAAGTAAATAAATAAATAAATAAAGCCAACAGCAGGTTCCCTCCTCCTCTGATATTTCTCTGGAGGAAGCTATCAAATACAAGTCTCAGATTGGCAGGGTGCAACCGAAGAGATGAACTAGAGAGAGAGTTCTGAACCAAATGTAAAGATGTAATCACATATGGTTCATTGGATGGAGGCACACACATACCTTAAAATGTGTATCCAAAAAGGAAAGAAAAAAAAAATTTCAAAGACTGGAAGAAGCCCAAGACATTCCTACTACTCAACTTTGTGAAGGATTCCTCCAAAGTTTCAGAGTTTATTTTGGGTAGATAAGCTCATTGCTTGAGCCTGGAATTTAAAGTAGAAGGTGGGACGGGCAAGAAGCAAGCTCCAGGAGGTTAACTAGGGAGGCGGCAAGCTCCCTACAATCACTCCTGGAATTTTCAAACTTTCTAAATTTGGGCAACACCGAGGACAGAGAGCAAAACCTGCATCCTAAGCCCCAAACCAACCCTGTTTTCTTCTGAGATTTTCTGAAGACACTGGCAGGCAGCACATTTCTGGGAGAAGAGAGAATTATCATTCCTTCTCTGTGACCCCGTGTAAGGGGTCTGGAGTGCAGAGTGCAGCCAACGTGTGAGGTCCCCTGGCAGTGCTGGCTGGCATGATGGAAATTATGGGCACTCAGGGCAACTCAGGGCACCATGGGTACAACGCCTTCCTCCAAGATGGGCATCAGCCAATGCCCTGACCCTACTCTCTGCCGTTCCCTCTAACATCAAAAGAGAAGTAAAAGAAAGGAAGAGAAAAGAAAAGAAAGGAAGCCCCACTTAACCCTCCCCTTCAGGGAGCATCTGAACCTCTGCACATCTGAGTGTTACTCATATCAAAATACATCACGTCCATATGTGGTCCTCTCGGCAATCCGCCCCAAATCCCAAAGTTGCACTGACAGGGCCCTCCTGACGTCACAGAGCTTGGCCTCACTATTCCAAGTGATTTATTGATGTTTATTGGGAATGAATAGATCAAAGGCAGCAGCATGACGGGCGATCAATCAGTCATCAAATCAAGGATGGCAACGGGCCAGAAACCCTTCTTCCAGGCAACATGCCCCCAACCGACATTATTGCAAAATAATGTTATGTATGTGGTTTTTGTTTTGTTTTCAATGATGCGTTTTCCAGAAAAGAAAAGAAAAAAAATCGGCTCAGTCTTAACAGGAGTTGACACTCCCGGTTGAAGAAGAAAAAAAAAAATGAGGAACAAAAAAGTACTCAGACACGTCCCAGAACTAAGTGCTATGCGGAGATGAGGGTGGGAGCAGCAGTACAAGGAGGGGGTGGGGGCAAGGAAACACAAACAGGGGAGAAGGAAAGGCCAGCATCTAACATAGACTTGACAGTCATCTGACAATACCCAGACCCTGTGCGCTCCGGGTTCCACCGCTGTGCCCAGTTTGGGCCCAAGAAATGAGGAATCAATCGTTATTAGTACTAAGGTGGCCGAGGGGACCGGCTCGCTCACTCGTTCGCGCTCCCTGGCTCGGCGGACACCGGGCAGTCCCCAGCCGGTCGGCCGCTCGGAGGACGCGGAAGGTGTCCCGGGGAACTCAGGTGACCCCGCCCGCCCCCCACAGAAAGAGCCAGACCGGGGTTGCTTCCCATCCCCTCTGTAGCCGGAGAACCGAGGAGGCAGGGACCCGGCGCGGCTCAGCGCGCTCCGCGAGTGGCTCCCCAAGTGGGTGCGAGAGGGAAGAGGGCAGAGCGCGGCGGGGCGTCCGGGGGGCGCCCGGTACCCGAGGCGGGCGCACGCACCCGAACAGGAGAGCGGCGCCCGGAGTTACTCAGTGCGGGCAGAGGAGCGGGGCGAGGAGCGGGGTCGCGTCCGCTGGAGGTGCGGGGCGAGCGGAGGAAGAAGAGGAGGAGAGCAGAAGGAAGGGGAAGCGGCTCGTACCTGCTGCGCGCCGGGGCGCCTGCTGCTTCCTCCTCGGCATGATGCTTCTCCGGCGACTGCCACTGCCGCCGCCGCCGCCGCCGCCGCCGCCGCTGCCGGGCTGAGGACAGGGAGGGAGGGGCGGCTGGCCCGCGGGGGGGCGAGGCGGGCCTGCTCTCAGCCTCCCCCCCGGAGAGCGGCCGCCCGCAGGATGCTGCTGCGCCCAGGCTCTCCGCGTCCCCCCCGCGCCGCGCTCCGCCGCGAACCCCGAACGTGCGGAGGGAAGAAGGAGGGCGGGTGAGGGAGGCTCGGGGAGGGAGGAGCACGGGGGGGAGGAGGAGGCAGAGGAGGAGGAGGTGGAGGAGGAGGAGGAGGAGGACCGCGCTGCCGGCGGAATGGGAAGTTTGACAAATCGCTCCAGAGGCCGGAGGAGGAGGAGGGGGCGGGGAGGAGCGGCGGCCCTGCCCCCCCCCGCCCCGTCCCCAGACGAGGTGCGCGGGGTTCGGGGCTGGGGGGCGGGGAGAGGGGGAGAGGGCGGGCAGAAGGGTGGGAGGAGGAGCGCGGGAGCGGCCCGGACCGGTACTGCCCCGGCCCCCGCCTCCAGGCCGGGGGTCACTGCATCCGGGGGGACGCGCAGCCGCCGCCGCGGCCCGGGGCTCGGCGGTCCAGTCTTCTGCCCGTGGCGCGGCTGGAGCGGCGGCGTCGGCAACAGGCAAGCTTAAAGGAAAAGGAGATGATCGTGTCAATCGCCCGCGGGGGCGCCGCGCCCCCGCCCCCGGCCCCAGGCCCGCCTGGGACCCCCGCCCCGCCAGCGAAAGGGGTGCCACCCCTCCGCCTCCGCCCCGTGCGCACACGCGGGGGCGCCGCGCCCGCCCAGCCAAGCCCGTCCCGGGGCGCTCGTTACCCCCCCACCCCATTCCCACCCAGCGTTCGTCCCCAGCTGCCCCGCCCGGCCCGCACTCCTCTCCACCCGCCGACTCCGGAGCCCCCAGCGCGGTCCCCTAGCCGGGGCTGGCGCCCCCGGGGATGCCAGAGCCCACGGGCGGACCCCTCCAGGGAGGAGGCGGGCGCGGGCCGGGGCGGGTGGGGGCATCCCTCAGACCCCGCGCCACCCAGCTCCTCCCCCAGGACCCGCCGTAGCCACTTCCCCCAATTTTTTTTTCCCCGGACAAACTTTCCTGGGCCCGTCCCGGGGGTCGATGTGGGAGGGGGTTCCTTCAAGTTTCCTCTCCTGACTTTGGGATGATCAGGGTCCCTCCACCCCGCCCCTCGCCCCCGGGAGCCGGGCCGCGCCCCCCATCCACGGCGCGGGCCGATCCTAGGGCGGGACGGGGGCGGGAGAAGGAAACCCGGCTCCCCTGCCCATCCCCCGCCCGGGGCTCCCCCCGAGAGCCTAGGGGGCCGCCGCGCCGTGTTCCGCGCCCGGCCTGCCGGCGCTGCTGGACTAGAGGGATTGATTATTGATTGGTGATCGGGGTCGCTGAGGCTCCGGGCGGGCCCGGCCGGCGGGCCGCGACGAGGAGAAGCTGGCGGGGCGGCGTGGGCGGCGGGGCGACGCGGGCTCACTTACGGGCGGCGGTGAGGGCGCGGGTGGGCCGGAGCTCATGCGGGCGACCCCCGGGCGGCGGCGGCGGAGCGGGAGCCGGAGCCCGAGCGGCGCGGGCGGCGGCGCATCGATGCGCTGCGGGCTCGATTGCGTCTCCCTGGGCCAGCTCTCAGGCCGGGAATGGGGCGGCCGCGACGGGGCCGGCTCCGGGCGCTGCCGGGCGGCGGCGGCTGGAGCGCGGGGGCGGCCTCCGGGCCCACTGTCCCCGAGGCGGCCCTGCGCCCGGGCGCGCTGGCTGGGGCTCTGGCGCTCTCGCGGGCCCCGAGGCCGACAGTCCCGGCGAGGGCGGGCGCCCTGCGCTCCGGCACCGGCTGCCTGAGCGCTCCTGAGCAGCAAACCCCGGACTTCTTCCTCCTCTTCTCCTTCCTTTCTTACCCCCGCTTATCTTTTTTTCTTTTTTTAGTCTCTTTCTCCCTGTTTTTCTGCCCTGTGTCCTTTTTATTTTTTCTCTACGACTGTTTTTGCAAGTTTGTTTTAAAAGTTCACAGCATGCTTTCTTTTCTTTTAGACCGGGAGACAGTGATCTCACCCACACGGTAAGATCAAAAGTCTCCGCTCGCCCAGCCTGCGGGCTTGGGCTGGGTCCAGAAGTCTCCCAGGATGCAGATGCGCCGCCGCTGGCCTCCCCGGCTATAAAGCCGCCTCCAGCGCCTTTCCGCCCGCAGGAGCGCTCGGAGTTGTGGGGTGCGGACCCCAGGCGGGGCAGGGAGTCCGAAGCGGGCTGTGGCGGGGCTCTGGGGCTGGCGGACTCGGGGGCTGAGGCGCCGTGCGCGTTGGGTGCCCGTGGCCGCAGAGGCCAGAACCGCTACTCCTCCAGGCCCGGGAGACGCGGCCGTGGAGCGTGAAACGCTTCTTGCAAGCGAGGAAACGGTGAGTTGGCCGACACCGCCGGCGGCCTCACCATTCTGGTGGCCGCGCTGAGCTCCTGTCGCCTGGAGGCGGGTTGCGCCGCACGGGGTCAGCTCCCGCCGGCTCCCCGCTCACCTTCGAAGCGCCCACTTAGGCGCGCCCGGTGCGGCGTGTGCACAGCGCTTGGCGCCGCACACGGAAGCGTGGAGTTCTCCCTGGTCTTGCTTTTCTCCTTTCCATCCCCTCGCTGTTCTTGCAAACCTCTGTTCCATCGGCCCCCTCCCCCTGCGGGCCGCGGCCTGAACTGGAGTCTCCGCGTAGCCGGCCGCCGCCGCTTGGTCGCTGCCTGGCCCTCCCCCGCTCAGGCGCCAAGCTCTGTGCGATCCGCCCTAACATCTGTCCTTCCAACCACTGGCGCATCCATCAGTGTCAATGGGCTGCACATAGTAGCGACAGCCCGCCACGCACAACACGGGCTATGCGGAGTGCACGCCGCAACCATACTGCCAAGTCGGGACACGCAAAAAGGCCCCCGGCCTGGCTTGGCACAGCCTGAATCCCTAATCTGTGTTCTTTCAGCCACATGTACCCACCCCCACTTAATATCTGGACCCCCAAACATGAATAGTTTTGCAGGCCATTCTAAGGATGGAATTGAAGGAAGAAGGGCAGTGTCGCCCAAGTCATTATTTTCCACCAGGTTTTCTCTGCCCTTCTGTGGGTTGGGTGTGGCTATGAGAGAAGGAAGGGAGACTTCCCAAATCCGCACCAAGCACACTGCAGATCCAGAAGCTACCTGGATCCAAGGGCTTAAACCCCCTTCACCTGGGCCTAGGATGTGTTGTCGAGGTCGCTGGGCAGGTTTTAGCCAGGAGGTCTCGCGCTAAAACTTTTTGGCCCCGCCTGGCTGCTGCGTGACATGGCCTGATGGAGAGGAGCTGGAGAGCGGAGGAAAACGTTGATCCCAGTGAGAACTAAGGGCCAGATTTAGGGAAAAATAGTGTCTGGATGGCAGTAAGTCTGTAATTCACATGTTGTTTACAAAGGGAGAAAGGGCAGGGCTGTAGGTTTGAGAAGCCGGAGGTTTGCGCGGAGTTCCCTGTGCCCGTTTCCCGAGAGTGCCGCTCTCGGCTGTGGTTGGTTGTTCTACCTGATTTTGCCTCTTGCCTTCAACTCTCCCATAACCCCTCCCCAAATGTCCAGAGGGTAAACATATGCGCATACCTCCCTGATCAATCCAGCCAGACCAAAGGGCCTTCCCTCTCCTCCCCCTAAGAACTTAATGGGAAGAGTGTACGGGGGACCTACTCTTGGGACATCTGCAGGGCGGCCGTACCAGGCATTTTACCTGACTTTATTCTCACCGCAAAGATTTCTGTCTCGATACCTGGTGCCCCCTCAGAGTCCACTACACAAACGGGTAAAATCCCGCGCGGCTATTCATTTCGCCATTCGCGAGTAAGAAGGGGAAAAGGAGCCACTTCTAGGAGAGCACTGAGGTATGCTCGGTTCGGTTCCCGAGGAGGCCAGAAGCGGCCGCGGCGGCGCGGGCTGGAGCTCCCTCCTGCAGGGAGACACCGCGCTCTAGGGTGCGGGCTTCGCCGCCCACATCCAGTGGTCGAACTGTTTTCACGCTAGACTAGAGGGCGGAAAAGTCTGCGCCCGCGGAGAAGCTAGAATTCTGTAGAATGTACACTGTGTAGAAATCTTTTCACCCCACTCTTCAGAGTTGCAGATTATCTTTGAAAAACAACAAGCTCTGGCCCTGCAAGCGCCTGGTAACTTCTACCCGCCTGAGTCACTCTGAAAAGTAAGCCCCTAGGCCAGTGAGATATCCCCACCTTTGGGAGGTGCCACATTTCCGGGAACATTAAAAAAAAAAAACCCTAAAAATAGAAGGAGGAAAAATGAGCAAAGGCGGTGGGACGACCCACAGAAACATCGAGGTGCAAATGTCCATAGGAGAAACTGGCACTCGCATGGCAGCCAGGTGGCTCACCCAACAGCTGGGTGGTAACCTTGTGATCCCCAAACATCCCCCAGGGCCATGAAGGCAGTGCTGACCCCCACGATTGCACCTCAGGCCCAGTGGAATCCCGCTCCTCCTCCATAGCGGTGCTACGTAATCAGTAGAAAATCAGTAGAAAAGCTCCCAAATGAAGCTGCTTCAGGTCAGGGGTTAGAAATCTGCCTCCGACCTTTTGAACTCAAGGAAATTGGGACACCTGTCCCCAGGGCTACCTGTGCCCCACTCCAGGATCATTCATGACCTTAGCTACCGGGAGCCCCACCCGGATAAGTTTTTAAGAGAAAGAAAAAAGTCACATGCAGGCGTGGCTAGGAACAGGTGTGTGCTGTGGGGACCGGCACTTGTCTGGCAACACACCACACAGAGTCACGAAGTCTGTGCCAGAAAGGAGTAGCCAGGCCACCGCCGGGAGGCAGCCGAGGTTGTGTTTGAGGTGGCGATTGAGGGCAGTAGGTGACAGCTCGACCCAAAGAAGGCCAAGTCCTGGCCTTATCTGGGGTGGCCACTGAGGGAGAAGACTTAAGGGAAAGAAGGTGTCCTCAAAGCTACCATTACAAGATGAGAAGCTAGAGCGGGCTCCGGTCCCAGCCACCCAGGGCCTAAGCCTTGATCTTGGAGAGTGGTTCTGGGAGGGAGGCTTGGGCCACCTGGAGGGACTGGGCACGCTGAGTAGTACCCTCTGGGAGCCTGTACCCCGTTTCAAAGTGTGAGGGCATTTGCCCAGGGTGTAGGCTTTTAGGGAGCCCAGGGCTGGGCAGCACCAGGGGAGAGAGGCACTAGGTGGGTGCCCTCCTGCCTGCACTCACCTGGAATGCTGGCATATGGATTTTTTGCCTTCCTCACGCCACCCCACACCACATTCTGGGCTAGGCAGTGTCGAGGAGGTGCCCTGGGTTCAGGGAAGCTTGCCACCTGCACACCTCAACCAGGAATTGGGCCCCGGAATCTCAGTCCCTGCCCAAGCAGGAAGGATAGGGACCCTGGCCCTCCCCAGGTGGTAAATTGTTTGCTAAAAGTGCATTTACACAGCGGCGAAGTTTGTTTCTCTTTTTCCAGTAGCTTTGTTTTAACGAACCAGATGTTTTGTCTGTAAGTTCTCCCAAGAACTTTTACAGTTTTGACGTGAAATAAACCTTCGAAAATCAGAAGAGTATATTAATACCACTTCTGTGGGGCCTGGGGAGAGCTGAGTCAGGTGTGCCTGGATGGAAGCTGGGGGTGGGAGTATAATCTTTGGAGAGAAGTAGGGGGCTTCTCTTGGCCCAAGGTCAAGAATTGGTTTGGGGGAGGTGAAGTGCCTCCCCGACTCCCAAAACAGGCACACACACGCGCGTTGTCACTCCAGAGTACGAACTCCCAGCCCTCCTCCAACCAGGCATAGCTTGCTACGTCGTAAATTTCTTGTGGCTTGGGGCACAGAGATGTGGCTCAACTTTGCAGACTGTGTCCACTGCATGCTGCTGCCGTTTTCCACGAGGACCGCCTGACTAAAAGGCAAAGGGGCCGTCGATCTTCTTCCCGGGGCAGTTTTGATGCCTGAGTGTGTGGGGCCGGGGCCAGGGCAGAGCAGGGTGGAAGCTGGTGCCCCTGCCTGGCCCGCCCTTAACTCCTGGGCACAACTAGATTCGGGAGAACTTGGGGTGGAAGCCGACCTGGTCTAGGAAGCCACAGCCTGCAGGTCCCCCTCTCCAGTGCCTCATTTTTTCCGATTTAGGATTTCCAGGCAGTTATAAACACCTTAAAAAAAAAAAAGACCCACTTAACAATACACCTAAAAGAGGGAAGGAGGGAAGGAAGGAGTACGGTTATCACAGGCGTACAGGGAGAGGGAAACCAGGTCTGCCTAGAAACCCACCATGTGAGTCATAGCGGCCACTTTCTCGGGTTTCCCAAGACAGGAGATGAGGATTTTCTACTCCCTCCCCTCTCCCCAAGCTTTCCAGTGCTCTGAGTCTCGCATCTTCAGATACCTCTTTCTTCCTTCATTCTCTTTCGTTCAATCATCTACGGAACTTTCAAAAACTTTTTTTTAGGAGAGCGAAGATTAAATAAAGAAAATAAAACGTCTTTGTATTTCAGTCTAAGGAGGACAGATGCACATTAAACTCAGTTTGGAGCGCTTAACTCCAGGCGAAATGCCCTTTCATCAAATCCCACGCGTCGACTTGGGTTGCGCTGGGAATTTCACGAATTCCTCGCTGCAGCGTGGCGTGGTTTACCCCCACCCCCACCCCACTTTGGGTGAAATGGATTTTTGGAAACAATTTAAGCAGAGCTAAAAATAAGGGGAGGGGAAAACCCTACACTAGAGATAGCTGCAGCCACCTAGGGGCTCACCCCTGGCCAGGAGCGAGCAGCTATTTGCTAGTTGTAGCTCAAGGGTGCCCAACTCTTCCCATGTGGTTGCGCCAGCTGCCCCGCACTGCAGGTATCTGAATCATTACGTGGGCAACCCGATGCGGCTCTGAACCCCGGCTCTTTGAATGCTGGAATCCTGAAGGAGGAGGAGGTCCCAGAAATCAAACCACCAGGTCTTAGCCGACCAGACAGCCCAGCTTTCTGAGGCTGGTGACCTCATTAACTGGCCAGGGAATTTGCAAGACCAGGAAGAATCTCGTTTCCCATTTCTTCTTTCCTACGTTGCTTTTCTCCTCTGTCTTCAACGTTAGGGTTTTGTGTTTGTCCCTAAATTTACAATTTACAAACGGGGAAGACAGAGCCTAAGTTTCAGCAGGGCAGACACAAAAGAGAGGGACAACACTCTGGGGGTCTCATTCTTTCACGTTTTTGTTTCTTGAAATTTGATGGATATCACCTGTAGTTCGGCAATAGGAGGGCCAGGGTGACTGGGGACATGGTGGCCCGAAGGGTTAGATGATATGGCATGCAGGTAGTCTCTGATCTCCAGGGCTTTGATAACAACAAGATTTTCCTCCTTTGCAGAGCAGTCCTAAATTCTGCCTTCTCCCTTTTCTGCCGCCTCTTCTCTTTTCCCCATCTCTTTCTTCGTTTGTTTTTCTGTTTTCTTTTTGTGCCTCTCTCTTCCAGCAGTCCCTCCTCCACCTTTATAAGACTTCTCAAAGGTTATTTATTTAAGGTCTACCAAGTGCTAGCCCCAAACAGGTCCAGTCCTTCTCCCTGTGGCAAGACGGAGGCTGTTACCGCGTACAAATAGTGAGGGAACAAAGTAGTTTGGAGTTTTTTGCAGCTTTTTTAGGTGGGGGAAAGGGAGGGAGGTCAGAAATAGGTTGACACTTGGTTTGAAATAAAAGAACATGTTAAGAAGTTTCGAAGCTGCCAATAAAACCCTTTAAGTGGCTTGTGATTCAGTGCCTGGAGTTGCGGGGATGGCATTGGTAAATGACTCTAATGCCCAAAGAAAAATATTACAAATGCCGCTGTCTCGGCCACCAATCGGGCGCCGCTCTCCTGCGCGGGCGATGGCTCCTCTCTGGCGCGGAGGGCACCTACATTTGCATGATAAATTGACCATACTGGCGGCAGCCAATGAAATATTCAAATTAGGCCGGGTGGCGGTAGTAGGGGTGGAGTCCCTGGGGCTGCCCCTTGGCGCGGCGGCAGGAGCGGGCGCTACCACCTCTCCGTCAGCGCCCTCTGGAGGCGGGACAGCGCGGGCGGCCGCTCTGACCCAAAAGACGAGATGTGGGGTTGGGGGTTTGGGATGCAGGGGGGTTTGGGAGGGGTGATGGTGGGGTCCGGGTGGTGCTTCGCGGCCCCAGGAGGCTTTCCGGCTGGCCTCGTGGACTAGGGGTACAGTAGGGTCTCCGCATGCCTCTTGCCCTTAAAAGTGTTGATGGATTGCAGAAGTGGATGGTGACCCCAAGGAGGGGTTTCAGAAAGGCTCCAGCCTCCTTCGCCCAACCACCTTCTCTAGGTTCCCCTAACAAACCCAGCACTTAAGTTAAAATCGTGTATTTGCTCTTGTTGACTTAGCTTTAAGACAAGATTCTTGCCCACCGCACACCACATGGCCAGCTTTCCCAAAGGCCCTCTGATAATGAAATGATGGAGCAGATATATCAAACTTTCCATCTTGCCCTGAGCCAACGACCCTGCACCCTCACAGGCCAGGGCACTCTGGAGGGCACCCTGCCTGGAGCCCCAAACCTTGGCTAAGCTGTGGGAGCCTAGGCAGGGGCAGGCAGTGCCTGGAGGCTGGCTTCAGACGGCAGAACTTCTCACCTGGGAAAATGCTTTCTGGAAGAAGCACCCAGGCCTCAAGGCAGCCCCAGTGAGAGGGCAAAAAGGGATATACATAAGGCATAAGGCTCTGGCCATGGTTAGGTGCTGAGCCAGGAAGATAGGGCAGATTCATATGGGGGAGATTGGCTTGGTGATGAGACCACTTCTGACTCCACCAGAATCAGGCCTAGCTCTTCCTGGAGGTCCTGACTCAACGGGGACTTTTGCATGGGAGCCAAAGAACAGTGGATGTCTCTTGTCTGCTGATCATCACTTCCCTTCCCCCACCCCATATTCCATCCCATGCCAGATCCCTAGGCTGTGCCTGTTACAGCTATTGGAGCACCACACGGACTTGCCTTTAAAGCAGAATTTTTAGAAGTGCAGTTGCCTTTCTTTACTCTGCTGTGGGATGCTGAACACCTTGTTCTTTCTCCATCTCAGCAGTGCTTCGAGTTGGTTCCTAGCTGTCTCTCGGAATGCTCGATCCCCATCTCTGTTCCCAGCCAAAAGGGTCTTCAGGAGGTGGTCTGCACTCCAGCCAGCAGCCCTCTCAGTACCTCTTCCCCAGACATAGTCAAAGCAAGCCATTCATCTGCAACCAGTCTCACCCGCCCATTCACCAAGGAGAACCTGGGGATACGACCACTCAGAACCTGGCCCAGGCTGGCTCACTAACTGTATGTAAATACATACAGCAGAAAGAGTAGGTGCTGAACACACATTTGGGAGAGAGTGAATTTTGACTCTCAATCACCTTATACATATTATCAATAGTTTCAAAGTATGTTGCCCAAAGGATGTTAATTCCTAAGAAGGCTTTTGTATCGTTTGGAGTTTTGAGGAGTGTGTTGGCTGAAGAGAAGAGGGTCTGGCCCCAGGCTTGATGGGAATGCATGGGGTAAACAGCTGGTGACAGAGGTACAAAACAGGCCTCTCTACTTTCTAAGAGAATCTTCCATCCTGGCTGGTTTTAGGACCTGGGTTGGGGTTCCCATCAGGAGGAGGCCTAAGGAAGGAGTAGGCCCCTTCCTAGATGGCTGATTCTACTTATATGACAGGGCAGGGAAACCTGTCTAAGCCCGGGAACCCTCCTTCCTCCTCCCCATCCTCAGGCCTCACCTGAGACTTGCAAATGGACCAGAGTCTTCCTCCAACAGTGAAATTTGTTAAAGAGTCACTCCTGTCTACAATGTGCAGAAATGCAAGCCTCTCTCTTTCTCTCTCTCTCTCTTTCTCCACCTTGAGGATGCTGTATTTAGAGCCCATATAGGGATAAGAAGGTAGGCAGTGAAAGCAGGAAAAAAGTAGAAGGCTGGCTGTCATCCAGCCCTGCATCCAGTCCTATCTCAGCTGAACCGTGCACGATGAATGAGGAAGTAAATGACAGGTGAAGGACCAAGAGAGTGAAGCTAGTCAGTTTATCTGAGGAGTTAGGTATCAGTGAGTAACTGTAAGGATCACACCCACAGTGGGTGTGCCCCGCAGATGAATATATGTGCAGCAAGCGGTACCTTGCAGGGGGAATGCAAGCTCCAACTGTGGTGATGAGCCTCTGGCCCATAAGTAACCCAGTGAGCCTGAGCAGGTCACTCCCTCTCTTTGAACCTTGTCTCCATCTCTAAAACAGGACAGCTTTCTCCATCTTAAACACCAAGTAGGAATTCAGTGTGGAAACCTTCCATCAAAATTAGAGATGCCTTGGCCAGGCCCTGTGGCAGCTCATGCCTGTAATCCCAGCACTTTGGGAGGCTGAGGCAGGTAGATCACTTGAGTCCAGGAGTTTGAGACCAACCTGGGCGACATGACAAAACCCTCTCTCCACAAAAAATACAAAAATTAGCTGGGCATGGTGGCATGCACCTGTAATCTCAGCTACTTGGGAGGCTGAGACAGGAGGATCGCTTGAGCCTGGGAGGTTGAGGCTGTAGTGAGCCGAGATCGTGCCACTGCACTCCAGTCTGGGCAACAGAGTGAGACCTTGTCTCAAAAAAAAAAAAAAAAAAAGAAATAGAGATGCCCCTTGAACCCATGGGTTTTTGGGACTACATTCTGGAAGCTTTCAGAGTCAGACCAGAGTTTGAAAGAGGCATTGTGTCACTAGCCGTGTGCCCGTGGGCAAGTCACAGTAGAGTCTACTTCCCACGGCACTTGTGAGGCTCATGTGGGATTATGTGTGTCCATGCCTTGGCAGAGAGCTTGGTGAAGAATGGTAGTTGTCCAATAAATGGTACCCCATTAAGTTGGTGTGCAGGGTGGCCACAGGGCCAGACCACCCTGAAAATAAAGGCTTATATTTGGGCTGAGCCTGGATGCACCTGAGATTATAAGCAGGTGCTTGGAATGTGGTGAAAAAGAAAGACAGGAGAGAATGGCTGAAGGCAGTGCGCAGTCCACCTGACTTTCTGGGAAGATTGGGCATTTGCAGGGCTGATAAGTCAGGTTCTTCTGGGCCTTTCTGTGAGCTCATTAGAGGAAGGGGTCTGGTGACTGATATTTCTATTTTCCCTGTTAGTAGCGACTGGAATTTGCACCATCCAGGTCAGATGGAAAATAGAAGGCGGGAAAATCTGACAGTCTCATTGATTTGCTCTCTTTGCCATCACCACCCTTGAGAGGAAGAAATGTGACTTCAAAATTGCAATTAGGAACCAGCCTGCTAAGGAGTCCTCTCGTGAGCTCCTGTGCTGTGTGGAGCGCAGGCCCATCTCATCTCATTTCCTAAGGAGGTAGGTTCGTTCATGGTTTCAGCAGGAGCAGGCAGTGCAAACATATGACACCCGCCTGCAAATAACTGCCAGAAAGGCCGTCCAATGCTTCCTTCACATTTTTGGTCAGATCTCTGAAAAGATGGCCATTCTCCCAATGTTTTAAAAGTATTAACTTCCTTTCAAACATCCTTTAACCTTTAATGTTTTGTAACTTGATGAAAAGGTCATTTTGTGCTGAGGATGCAGTTGTTCCGGAATTGTTCAGCTATCGGGGTGAATTCCAACCAAATCCAGAGTTATTTAATGGGATCCAAAGCCCCGGCCACACACATAATAAATGAATGTTTTCCCATACATGTCTGTGTACATGTACATGTACTTGTGCATATGTATTTACATATTTGTATCTATGCATGCACATATACTCATTGGGACTTGGATTCAGTGGACATTTTTAGCCTTCTCACAGAATGACTTATCCTTTGCAGGAAAATAGATATTAAACTTACTCTTTTGAATATGTTTTGCTAAATATTTGATGGCAATTATTTATTGTGCACTGAACTTATTCCTGATTATTTTACAGAAGGGGTTTGGTCAATTTCTAATTCAACATTTCATCGATGTCTCTACAATAAATGCCTCCAGAAGCTTAGGAGAATTGAGAGGTTTTTTTCCTCTCTCTTCTTTCACAGTGTGAGCTTCTTAACTGTCACTGGCTAGAGCAGTCCTTCTTCCTCACTTTTACCTTTCTTAGCTGATGTATTCTTGGAAACAGATGGCTGAGCGTGTTAGATTTATATTTAAAATAAGAGTAGAGTTAATAGGCTCAAATAAGGTATTTGAAGGAAGGTATTTTCTACAAGGAAACTGCATGAAGTGTATGCCTGGACTCCGGAAGATGTGTTAATACTTTTACCTATTCAAGAGGCATTGGGTTGTGGTCTCCTATATTTCTTACTCTGATGACTGAGTTTTTAAGATAAAGGCTCTCCAGGCAAATAAGGAACAGTTGGATAGAGTAGCTCACCTTAAGTTTCTATAGACTCATGTAGAGAACAAATCTGATCTAAACTGTGTAAAAAAATCAGTAAGAGAACTCTGTAAGATTAACACACTGATTAAACTTAAAAGAGAAAATTGGTACTTTTTTTTTTTTTTTTTTTTTTTTTTAGACAGAGACTCGCTCTGCTGCCCAAGCTGAAGTGCAGTGGCACGATGTCGGCTCACTGCACTCACCTCCGCCTCCTCAGTTCAAGTGATTCTTCTGCCTCAGCTTCCCTAATAGCTGGGATTGCAGGCACGCACCACCACACCTAGCTAATTTTTGTATTTTTAGTAGAGACGAGGTTTCACCAGGTTGGCCAGGATGGTCTTGAACTCTTAACCTCAAGTGATCCACCTGCCTCAGCTTCCCAAAGTTCTGGGATTACAGGGCGCCAAAAATTGGCACTTTTAAAAGGAGACAAGTTTTACTTAAAAGCAAATGCCTTTAAAAGGCCTTTGGCTGGACTAAATGATAATGAAGCGAAGCGAAGCGAAGCTTGTGACCACTCTGTAGAGCCATCCAGATAGTCTCTCTTTGGGGCCATATCCTCGAGAATGCATGATCTAGGGTCATTCATTGCACATTCCTGGCTTCAGACTGGTTTTCTGAATTTCCCTGCGATCTGATTTTTGTCTTCCTACATTTTTGTGTGTGTGACACATCAAAAGGTAAAAGAATGTGTGAATCATATGGGTACGGTTTAAATAATACCTGCATACACAACACTTAGTCACCTGAAACCTCCCCCAACACCTCCCAATTCCAGTCCCCTCTCCTGGAGGCCACCTCTATTTTTAATTTTTGTAATGATCACTTCCTTGCCTTAGTTTGTAGTTTTAATATTTAGGTGTGTATACCTGGTCATGTTCATAAATGAAATCATATTGTATGAATTATTTTGTGTCTTGTTTCTCTTACTCAGCATTGTTTTTCAGGCTTAACCAGTGGATTTGTGCTGCTGGTTCACGATCAAAGTTCTAGACTGTGAAAACATTAGTTTCATGAAAACGTTAGGATTTGTCCCCCCAATTGTTTGGATATCATGAAGAATGCCGCTGTGAACATGCTTGTTCCTATGCCGTAACTCACGTGGGAATATCTCCTATTTATATATAGTTAGGGGTGGGATTGCTTGGTCAGAGTTTGCATATCTGCAGCTCTAACTGTTTTCCAAGATGATTGTGTCAATTTTCATTCCCACAGCAGTTTTTAAAGTTCCCATTGTTCTACATCCTTGCCAGCCTATGATATTGTTAGCAATGTTTTTTCGTATTTGTAATGTTTCCTAATCTAGCGGCTGTGGTTGCTGTCTCACTGTGTTTAATTTGCATTTCCATGATTACTAATGAGTTTGAGCACCTTTTTATATCTGCGTGGTGATTGGGAATGCCTTATTTGTGAGATGCCTGTTCAAGTCCTGCCATTATCCGTTGTGTATATGTTTCACATTATTTCACCCAAGTTCTCTGTTGCCCAGGTTTGTTTCAGATTGGTTTGGGACAGTGGATCAGATCACAAATGTTTCAGTGAGATCTCTCATTCTATTTCCTAGGATGCTTTTATCTGTGAGAAATACAACCCCCTGCTCACACTGGCTTAAGGAAATTGGCAAGAGGTAGATTATGGCTCCATTATATTAACAGGAAGCCAATTTTCTCTGCCTTCTTACTCTTCATTTCATTTTCGGCATAATCTCATCCTCAAGGTGTTTTATCTTATGATTTCAAGAGGACCATAAATGGTGAGTGGAACTAATTGCTTCTTTGTCCACATTCAACAAGGAAGAGAATAATAGAAAACTTTTCATTGACCCATGTAATCTAAGTCATTCCCTTCAGTTTCCAGGGGCCACGTCCATGAAGCAGGAGGCATCTCCAGTGAATGCCATGCCCTGACGCCTTACTGAGCACTCCTAGTAGGACAAAATGAGTACTGTATGGGGAGGAGGCAACCTCAAACAACCACCATGCTTACTGCCAAGCCTATAGGGTTTTTTAAATTCATTTTTTAATTTGCATATAATAAAATGCATTTTTTTGGTATGCAGTTTTCTGAGTTTTGCCAAATGCACAAAATCACGTAACTGCCACTGCCATCAAGATTGGGAACGGTGGCTAGGTGTGGTGGTGGCTTACACCTCTAATCCCAGCATGTTGGGAAGCTGAGGCAGGAGGATCGCTTGAGCCCAGGAGTTCAAGATCAGCCTGAGCAACATAGTGAGACCCCGTCTTTACGAAAAGCTTTTTAAACATTAGCTGGGCATGGTGGCATTGCCTGTAGCCCGAGCTACTTGGAAGGTTGAGGTAGGAGGATCACTTGAACCTGGGAGGTTGAGGCTGCAGTGTGCTGTGATTGCACCACTGTACTCCAGCCTCGGTGACAGAGGAAAACCCCACCTCAAAAAATTTTTTTAAAAGATTTAGAATCGTTTTCTTTTCCTTTTTTCTTCTTTTCTTTCTTTTTTTTTTTTTTTTTAGCCAGAATTTGGCTCTTGTCACCGGGGCTGGAATGCAATAGCACAATCTTGGCTCACTGCAACCTCCGCCTCCCAGGTTCAAGTGATTCTCCTGCCTCAGCCTCCCGAGTGGCTGGGACTACAGGCGCCCACCACCACACCTGGCTTTTTTTTTTCTTTTTTTTTAGTAGAGGCAGGGTTTCACCGTGTTGACCAGGCTGATCTCGAACTCCTGACCTCAGCACTTTGGCCTCCCAAAGTGCTGTGATTATAGGCATGAGCCACTGTGCCTGGCCTAGAATAGTTTCCTTACTCCCCCAAAACTGCTTTGTGCTGCCTTTTTGTAGTCCACCTGACCTTAACCCCAGCTCCCCCACATTAGAAACCACTGAACCGCTGATCTGTTCTTCACCGTAAAGCTTTCCCTTTTCCAGGGTGTAGCGTACGTGGAATTATAGAGTATGTCACCTTTCAAGTCTGGCTTCTTTCATCTAGTGTAATGCATTTGAGATTTATCTATGCTGTCGGATGTATCAGTAAGGTTGTGTCTTAGCAGTGCTGAGAAGTATTCCTTCGCATGGATGTACCCAGGTCTGTTTATCCATTCATCAGTTAGAGGACAACTGGGTTGTTTCCATTTTGGGCTGATTACAAATAAAGCCACTATGTACATGCACCTCTAGGTTTTGGGTGAACATAAGTTTTCATTTCTCTTAAGTTTCAATACCTAGGAGAATGATTGCTAGGTCAATGGTAAGAGCGTGTCTAACGCTACAAGAAAGTGCTAAACTGTTTTCCAAAGTGAGCGTAGCATTTTGTATCCCCACTAGCAATGAAATGAGAGCTCTGCTTGCTCTGTAAGAGGCATTAGTGAATGTGAAAGTGCTTTGTAAAGAGTTAACATGTCTCATAGCGTGCCCAGGCGGGAAGATTCAGAGGGGGCATTTCTAAACTCTAAACTCCTGTGAGCTCCTAGCCCATCCTTCTGAATGGGGACAGAATACTTCCATTTCCAGGTTACTTGCTTCTCCAAAAGGGAGACAGGGAAGTATCCTTCTCTTTTTGCAAATGAGGGCACAGCACTGCCTCTCGTGGTTGAGCCAGTCATTATTCAGTAGGAACACCAGTGAGATTCTCCAGCCTTCTGTTTTATTCCTGGGGTCACAAAGTAAAATGCAGCGTGATCACTTGGAGCTTTCTTATGCTTTGTGACAAGAACAAAGCCAGTGGAAACAGCCATGTGTCCAATCAGAATGTCAGAGCTGGCAGGGACCTTAGCAATTGTCACTTTAGAGATGATAACCGATCACATCCCCAGGTCCAGAATCCCAGCCCAGGACTCACTCCTTCAGCCTTCCTGGATTGCCCTGGGTGGAACAAGATCAGCTCATTTAGCACATAGCCTTCCAGAACACAAGGCAGTGTCCCACCAAGGTGGGATGGGACCGGCTTCTCTATCCACAGTAGCTGTGCACACAGAGACAGAAATGAAGCCGTTCTGCCGGGTGCACCGTGGCCAGAGATCCTCCTTCCTGGTATATACTTCCAGAGCCTTTGCTTCTTTCATTTCAGTGCCCATTTCTGAGGCACCTTCACATTTCAAACGTCCTGAGAATATGTTTAATTAGAACTTGGCCATACAGCCTTTTAAAACAAAACAGAAGGGACCAGCTAATTATATCGCTCAGCATTCTGTGGCAAACATATATTTTTTAATAAAACACTTTCCTAACCAGAGTAATCCCTGGAGATGCAAATCCTCATTTATAAGAAGTTCCCCAAAGGGAGTTAAAGAGAAGATGCCTTATAAAGAAAAGAGACAAAGAGAGTGGGGAAGTGTTTTCAAAGAGCTTTTAAAAGATACACTCATTCTGAGGTTGAATTACAGATATTTTAAGGGTACCAAATTTTATTTCAGATGTAATCCTTTCCTGTGTTTTTGATCATGTATTTCCGTTTTTTCCCTTTTTGATCATTGCCACAAATGCCCATATTTCTCTTTCTGGTGTCTTTCATAAGTGCAATATTTAAATAAACAAGGGATTTTCCCAAAATGCACCTTATCTCCTACTCTTTGTCATTTCCTTGTCTTGCTCTGCAAATAACCGTTGTGTCTCACAGCAGAGCTTACACAGAATGCATGTAGGGCAGTCTGTGGTCCTGGGGAGGGCCTTCCCTGTAATCTCTGTAGCCCAGGACAGGGAGAGGGAGGATTTAGGTCCTGCTGCGGCATGTCTTCAGGAGTGGAGGTCGGCTTGGGACATTTGCATTCATGAGGCAGCCGCAGAGGGTCAGAGCAATAACTGTGCCAGCTGATGTTTGCTGGGGGGTTTACTCCAAGCCAGGCCACACGCTAAGAAATTTAGGTATCGCACCTCATTTAATCCTCACAATACTCACAAAATGTAGTTGTTTTGCTCCATTTTGCAGATGAAGAAGATGAGGCTTGAGAGACGAAGGAATGAATGAAGGGTCTCACAGCTGTTAGAAGGGTTAGATCTTGTATTTGGACTCAGGTCTGCCTGCCCTGGAACTTGGCTCTCCCACATCTGGTGCTGGGCGCACTAGGAGACGTCACAAGGCTCAGAGATGCCACCCTTCCTAGAACGGGCGCTGTGCCTCTCTTCTCCACACACTGCAGGGGGGACAGGCACTGCATTTTCAGATAAGTTCTGTGTGCATCAGAGGCTCGGTGGGAAAGAGAGGACACACTCAGATTAGGATTATTCATGGAGGATTCTCCAAAGAGGCTATTTGGAAGGCCGGAGGGAATGGTGAAGGAAAGCACAAGAGAAAATGAACAGAACCGTTACTTCCTCACGCCTGAAGGGGATGGGTTACTGGAAGCCAGGAGGAGAATGTGGTGAGAGCCCCTTTTAGAGATTTCACCTTCAGGAGAAAGTCAGGGCCCAAGAAGACCCACAGGGAGGTGACCAGGGAATGGCATACTTGGGCTACGCTCTCTTCTCTTCCTCCACTCTCCTGCCAGGGCTCCGCATTGGATAAACCCCTGCAGGGGTGAGTGAAAACTGCCACCCAGGTCTGCCTCCCAGGGCACAGCCCATGGAGAGCTCTAAGGCAAGTGGCAGAAAACTAGCACAGGCACAGTGCGTCTTGCAAAGCACTCAGCCCGTGCCGGCTCTGGGCTGGAAATGGGAAGAGAGGAGACCATAGCACTGCCCTCAAAGATCTTAGAGTCTGTGGAGGAGTCAGGCAGAGAGAGGGGGTGTTCCCCTGACAAAGGATTCCATGAGCAGATGCAGGCCATGGGCGACGCTCCTGCAGAAGCTTTGGGGTTTGTTGCGTGTGCCTGGAAGGAACGCGCCCACCTTGACATGCCTGGCCTCCTGTTGCCATTGACAACGTGAAGGCAAACTCCTGAGGCCGGGCCTTTTTCCTTGAGATAAAATATGTATAATTCTCTGTTATCAAATGATTATTAAATAAAATCTAATTGAAAAAATAGAAAGAAGAAAAGAGAAGTCATTTATCATCCTGTTCTCCAAAGACAACTGTGAACGGCTTGGTGGAACTCCTTCCAGTGGCTTTCCTTGGAGCTTTGCCTCTGTGGCTGTGGTAAGAGTCGGATGCGATTTTGAATTTTGAGATTTTGATTGAGCATTTCTGTAGTATTTTGCCATGTTATGATAAATCATTGGCAAACATAGTTTTTGATGGATGCATAATATTCTGTTGTATGAATGCTAACATAGTTCATATTATAATTCTTCTACTGTATTTATTTATTTATTTATTTATTTATTTATTTATTTATTTATTTTTGAGATGGAGTCTTGCTTTGTCACCCAGGCTGGAATGCAGTGGCGCGATCTCAGCTCACTGCAACCTCCACCTCCTGAGTTCAAGCTGTCCTCCCACCTCAGCCTCCTTCAATGGCTGTGACTACAGGTATGCGCCACCATGCTGGACTAATTTTTGCATTTTTTAGTAGAGACAGGGTTTCACCATGTTGGCCAGGCTGGTCTTGAACTCCTGACCTCAGGTGATCTGCCTGCTTCGGCCTCCCGCAGTGCTGGGATTACAGGCATGAGCCACCACGCTCAGCCTTCCTCTACTGTTTATATGTTTAGGTTATATCCTGTTTCATTAATATTAAAGAATGCTATAATTAAAAACTTTGTGTATAAAGAATTTTTCCATGTTTCAGATTATTTATCCAGGATGATGTCTCTAAAATAAAGCTACTAGAGGTTGAAGTATCTAGCCCAGGGCCAGCCACAAAATAGACACAACTTGGTTGATAACTATTGTTGTTTAGTGGTGAGTGTTTATGTAAAGCTCTTCTGCAATTAAGAACTGCTCCAAAGACCTTCCTCTAGAACAGCGCTTGAATATAATGTGAGCCATGTAATTCTCAGTGTTATAATAACCACATTTCAAAAAGCAGACGCAGTTGAAATTAATTTTAATAATACCTTTTACTGGAGCTGGGCACGGTGGTCCACCCCTGTAATTCCAGCACTTTGGGAGGCCAAGGTGGGCAGATCACATGAGCCCAGGAGTTTGAGACCAGGCTGAGCAACATGGCAAAACCTCATCTCTACAGACAAATACAAAAATTAGCTAAATAGGTGGTGTGCAGCTGTAGTCTCAGCTACTCGGGAGGCTGAGGTGAGAGGATCGCTTGAGCCTGCGGGGTTAAGGCTGCAGTGAGCCAAGATTGCACCACCGTACCCCAACCTGGGTCACAAAGTAAGACCCCATCTCAAAAAAAAACCAAAACCATTAATTAATTAAAACAAACATAAAAATACATTTTATTTAACCAATTATATCTAAAATATTATTTCAACATATGATTATGTGTAATCAACATATAATTTATCAATGAGATAGTCTACACTTTTTTCCCATGTAAACTTTTGAAATCTGATGTATAGATTTTATGCTTACAACACAGCTCCATTCAAACCAGCCTCATTCCCAGTGTTCAGTGGCCACGTGGGTGGCTGATAGCCACTGTGGACAGTGCAGGTCTAGGGCAAGGAACCCACCAGAGATATTTGCCACTGTTGGCATCTTCACCTAGCCCTGAAATCCAGCCACCTTTTAATGCCTCCCCGAACCCCCTTACTGGTGTTCTGGACTGAGGGTGGACCAGGTGGCCAGGTGTGACATGACTTCTGTACCTGGACATTTTTACTGGTCCTCCTCATTCCTGCCTTGACCTTGACCTTAGCCAATCACAGCATCCCTCTATCCCAGCGTGCCTGGCACTGGTTAATTCAGAGACATTGCACACTTCCTGCATGGTAAGCCCTGGGCCTGACCCTAGGAATACAGGTGGACAAACAGAACTTTCTTGTAAAATTTAATTACAGAACTTGTCAGTGTTTTTAGGGTCTAGTGGGGGATACAGACTTTAATCAAATCATCACATAAATATATACTTTCTAAATGTGGTAAGTGCTACAAGGGAAATGCACTTTTGAAAATGCTAACACTGGGTCATGGCATGAGTGGCCCACCCTGAAAGCATTTAATAAAGGTGGCCCAGCCCCTGGCCAGGCTGTCTTGGGGAACATTCATGTGAAAGATGAGAGTGAGATAAGAGGATCTCAGTTTCCTTCTGGTATCCAGGGTCCCTAAGCTACATTAACAGAGTTTCTAGGACAGACAGTAGCTCACCGGTTCCTGTGTCTGGGGCCCAGTTGATCAATTTGTGTTTGTTATCTCTAAAAAGTATTGCGGCCAGCTGGAACATAAAAGTAATGAGGAAACAGGCTGGGCGCGGTGGCTCATGCCTGTAATCCCAGCACTTTGGGAGGCCGAGGTGGGCGGGGGATCACCTGAGGTCAGGAGTTCAAGATCAGCCTCACCAACATGACTAAAACCGGTTTCTACCGAAAATATAAAATTAGTTGGGCATGGGGGCACACACCTGTAATCCCAGCTACTTGGGAGGCTGAAGCAGGAGAATCACTTGAACCTGGGAGGCAGAGGTTGCAATGAGCAGATATCGTGCCACTGCACTCCAGCCTGGGGAACAAGAGTGAAACTCTGTCTCAAGTAATGAGGAAAGAATGTAATGAGGAAGCAAAAGGCGACCCATTCATTAATTCATTCATTTGTTCCTGCGTTCATGCAGCAACTCTTAGTGAGTGCTCTGTGGGATGCCAGGCAGGCTCTGCACGGTCAGAATGGCAAAATCAGCCTTCTCTCTGGCAGATTACACACTGCCAACTGAACGCACTTTTCCAGGGAACATATCCACTTAAAAGAGAGGAAAAATCAATGCTAATAGAACTCCTTATCTGGTTCCAAATATGACATTGTCCACAGTGGCTGATGCTTTGAGCCCGTGGCTGCCCTGGAAGCATGAGCCCTGCATGAACACAATTTAGTAAGCTCCTCAAACCTGGCCAAATCAATCAATGAGAGGCTGTAGCGTGGAGAGAGTCTGGGTTCCAGGGGCAAACTGTACCATTCCTCTTCTACCCTGAAACAGGACTGGGACCCTCCCTTCAACCTCCAGCCCCTAGGGACAGGGTAATTTCAGCTGTACCTGATGTACCCTATACATCACTGTCTTCTCCACCAGCTCTCAAATTAAACTCTGATGTATAAAGTTAAACAAAAATGAGATAAAATTTGGCAGAGGTTGAAGAGAGTCAAAGTAGTCCAAACATAAGGTAGACTATTGCTTCTTTTGATTTATGTTATTCTGCACACTTAGAAAAAATAAAATTATATATCTCCCCGAGACGTTCTCATTGAGAATGAGGCATTGCTAATTTATTTTCAATAGACTCCCAGGGTTTTCAGCTGGGAGGAGCACTATAGCTGTTGTTTGTAGTGAAGATGCCACCGTTTGACCTCGGACGTGGACTGTGATGATGTAAAAATATCCTGCAAAATTAGCATCTGCAGGCAGTGATGTTGAAAACCACCCTGCCTTACCTGGCTCATGTCACAGACCACAGTGTCTGTCCTTCCTTATTTTCTTATTTAATCCTGGCAAACCCATAATGTGTGACACACAGAATTCACTGTCCCCTTTTGGCAGTTGGGGAAACTGAGGCTTAGAGAAACCACATGTCTTAAGTAAATATTAGCATGTCTACTAAATGGCTGGGACCCAGAAGTGAACAAGATCAGCATCCTCTCCTAGAGACCTTCTTCCAGTACAAGAGACGATAATCAAGTCAAATGACTAAATATAAAGGATGATTAGTGTGTAGAATTAATTGTGAAGAAATGGAAGTGGGAAAAGGGATAGAGAAAAAGGGATATAGAAAGCCAAGGGAGGGCCTTAACAAGGGAATATTTAACAGTAAGATTTACTTTTTTTTTTTTTTTTTTGAGATAGGGTCTTGCTCTGTCACCCAGGCTGGAGTTCAGTGGTACTATCAAAGCTCACTGCAGCCTCACACTCCTGGGCTCAAACGATCCTTTCACCTCAGCCTCTCAAGTAGCTGGGATTATAGGTACACAACAACACACCTGGCTTCTTTTTAATTTTGTGTAGAGATGGGATCTCACTATGTTGTCCAGGCTGGTCTTGAACTCCTGGCCTCAAAGGATCCTTCTACCTCAGCCTCCCAAAGCACTGGGATTACAGGCATGAGCCACCAAGCCTGGCCCAAGATATACATTTTTAAAGGATGATGAAGGCTGCTGTGTGTAGGACTAACTCAGGGGGACAAGAGCAACATCAGAGAGACCAATTAGTAGGCTGTGCTCATTTTCTGGACAAGATATGGTGGCGAGTTGGGCCAGGTGGTGGCAGGGGTGGTGGGGTGCACAGTTTAGAACAATTTTGAAGATAAGGTGTCTCCAAGGGATCTGTTCCTGCTCCATTGCTCTTTCCACAGCACACTACCTGCAGCCTCTGCTAGTATCACTGCACCAGACTCTGGAGCACGCTGCTTCTCTGGAGGAGGATAAAGACAGGGAGGCTATCTAGGGAGATAAGACGGCACCAGCAGGCAGCAGGGGCTTCCAAGAGGAGGGCCCCTAGTCCTGGCTGCATATGCGCTTGTGTGTGTCACTTGCGATGTGCATAATCATCTTCAGTCTTATTTTTCCCAGGTAACTGCAAAAGGTAATTTCCAGCTCATTTAGCTCTGTTCTTTCCCTAAGCTCCTCTAGTCTGGCTTTTGTCTCTGCCACTCCTATCAAAACCACTCTGCTTAAGGCCATGATCAATGTCTCCATTGCCTAGTCCAGGACAGTCAGAGCTGCTCTGGGACAGATACACCAGATGCATGAGTTTTCTAATAGAGCAGAATCTCAGTGGAGGCTTGATGCCCACCTGCCTGACGCTGTGGGATGGATTTCTGCACAGACGCAACCTCTGTGGGCAGAGGCCAGGATGAGGCTTATGTGGCTGCGAAGACCAGCCTTCGATCTGTTTTCTGATGCAACCACAGTGCTGCAGGCCCTGCTTCATCTTGGAGGTTTGATGGGTGCAGACATGAGGGGTTTCTGGGTAAAGCGGAGCCCTGGGCCCTCGAGTTTCCTCTGTCTGCACATCTGTATGTGGTTGGCAAAGTGCCAGCCAACCTCAGTGCAACCCTCACCAAGTTCTCAAGGAACAGCCTCTGAAAGTCCCTCTCTATGCTGAGTTCTAGGGAAGGAAAAGGAACTCAGGGAATAGAAGAGCTGATCTGCCCAAGTCATACGTTTCTTGGGGGCACAGGAGGACTACATCTCTCATGCTCACTTGCAATTCACTGTGGCCACTCAAATTAAGGTTTACCATATAGAACATGAGCAGGAGTGATGTGTTCTCCCTCCAGGCCTAACCCATGAAAAACCTACTGGGAACACTCCCCCATGCTCTTTTCCATTCCATGAGCTGGATGCAGATGATAGCAAGGAACTAGGGTGAGGTGGAGCCACAAAACAGAGGGAGCTTGGATCCCTGAATGACCACATGGACATACACATACACCAAAGACTGTCTTGTAAGCAAGAAATAAACATCTACTGTATGGAAACTTTGCATGGAGGGTCTATTTGTTACAGCAGCTTAGCTTACCCTGACTAGTACAATCCCTGCTCTCCGGGAATTTAAAATTGCTCCAAGGAGACAAGACTCACTCATACAATTCTGGAACGATAGTAGGTGTCTCAGAAGAAGGGTGGGTTGTAAGGTTTGGACTTTCAGTTCTGAAGTCACAGGCTGCAGGCCCTTGGGTATTAGACTCTCCCATCGAAGCCCTTTTTCTGGAAAACTGGAAGATAGACTGGGGAGAAGGCCCTTCTGGAAGAGGACACATTACAGTCAAGGGTTCAAAAGTAGGGCTTGAAGCAAGCAGAGATAAGATCAACAATGTTAATTCCTAGAAAAGGAAAAAAGAAAATGGCCTTTAAATACCTAAGAGCTTTGACTGCTGCAGGGATGAGACAAAGGTCAGACTTTCATAACTTCTCTCCTGTGACTTCACACATCTCGGAAGTTCCCTGGGGAGGAGCCCTGAGCCTGGGTGTGTGGGGAGTTGGTGTCAGCTTTCTGTTTCTCTCCCATGCCTTTTCTCCTAGCTAGGAACCCCACTTGTTGTCTGTTTTAACCAATAATTTAGCTCAGACTTGAATGCTTGATTGAAACTGCAAGTCTCCAGCTTTCTGCAGAGGTCTTTGGGGACAGGAAGGAATATGATGAAGTTTCTCAGCTGAGGATTCTGAGGCTTCCAGCTCTCAGCTCAACTTCAGATGTGGTCTTTACAGTCACAGCTGCTGGCGAGGCCCTGAAAAGCTCAGCTTGGATCTGTCTGTCCCTACCAGATTCTGGGGGAAGGGGGAAGAGAGCAGGCAGGACACTCTTGGTTTACAGCCCAGGGATGCTGAGTCCTAGGGGCAAAGGTGTTGCTCATTACCCTTGAACCCTAGAAGTGGCAGGACCTCAGGAGAATTCAAAGTGGTCTTCCTCTTGGGAAAGATAAACACTTATGCCACTGGTTCTCCTGTTCCTGGGCACTCCATTCCCTTCTTCCCAGACCCACACACCCCATAACCACCCCAATTAATGGTGCTGCTCTGGGTCCCCCACAGACAAACACTGGGGAGCAGCCACTAAAGACATGGGTTCTGGTTCCAACTGCTGATTTTGATTAGGGGTGTGACCTTGGCCCTCTTCATCCCCCTCGTCTCTTCCCCTGTTCATTCACAACTGTTTTTGTTAATATGCATGGTGCATTATGTAACTATTGTTCACGATTGAGCCAAGTAGTGTACTAGACTTGCTTGGTTGGTTTCATTCTCCTTTTGTTTTCCCTGAAGCCAATAATCAACTCATTTTCATTTGCTTGGTGTTCTTTGCACAGATGATTAAGTTTTCCCACACCTACCTGCAGCCTCTCAAGACAATTTTCCACAAGGTTGAACAGATCAGAAAATCCACTGGGAGCAGTTTCTTCTTGTTCTTGGAGGCATCCCCTCTGTAGGCCTCTAACGTTCCAGTTCAGTTCCCTGTTTGGGCAACAGCACAACTATCATCTGGGCTTTCCTTCCTCTCCAGCTTGGAGAATTTCTTTACTTCTCTCATCCATTGGATCCACTGCTTCCTGGAGCCGATGCCTTTCCCTCCTTGGTTTCATCCCTTCTTTTGTTGGTGCACAGGCCCCAGCAGCAGTCTGCTAATGCAGGGATGATGTCTGGGGGTTAAGCTAGCAGGACAAAGGAGCTTCTGCCATTTGTCTTCTAGATAATCATCCCCCAACAAACAACAACAGCAGCAAATAAATAAAACAAGAAGAATGTGAAAAAGAAATGCAAATTTCATTTTTTACAAAATAAGCAGGCAGACGCAACCCAGTACCGCAAAGAGTGGAAAATAGGTGGGAGAGAGCTGAAGGAACTTGTTCTGCTAGGTGTCTGCAGCAGGGCAGAAGCCGATCTACCAGGCAGCACCCCAGAGTAGCTCAGGAATCCAAGATGCCACACAAGGCAAGGTGAGGTGTGGCAGGTCACAGGTTGCAGGCCTCCATGGGGAACAGCTGGGCCCCCAGGTTCCTACTCCTGAGGCTGACACCTTTCCCTGTACTTTTGGAAGATGGGAAGAGGATCCAGGCAAGGGCCAGGGTGAACACAAACCAAAATGAGGGGGATTGGGGGAAGTTTACTCTTGTACACACGCCCCCAGCTCTTTTCTGTCTGGCTCATGGTCCAGGAGCAGAGGTGCGTCGAGGTCACCTTTTCTTTATGTCCTACAAGTGGTATGAATTTTAACACATGCATTGGTTGTGTAACCAGAACTTCAATCAGGATATAGAAGAGTTCCATCCCCTCCTACCCCCGACTCCCTCATGTTACCCCTTTTATAGACAAACACTCCCTCCACTCCTTGCCCCTAGGAGCCACTGATCTGTTCTCCATCACTGCAATGTTGTCTCTTTAAGAATGTCACATAAATGGAGTCATGTCATATGCTACCTTTTGAGATTGGCTTCCTTCACTGGGCATAATGCCTATTTATTTATTTATTTATTTATTTATTTATTTATTTATTGAGATGGATTGTTGCTCTTGTTGCCTAGGCTGGAGTGCAGTGGCATGATCTCGGCTCATTGCAACCTCTACCTCCTGGGTTCAAGCAATTCTCCTGCCTCAGCCTCCCAAGTAGCTGGGATTACAGGCATGCACCACCACACCCGGCTAATTTTTGTGTTTTTAATAGAGACGGGGTATCACCATGTTAATCAGGCTGGTCTCAAACTCCTGACCTCAGGTGATCCAACTGCCTCAGCCTCCCAAAGGGCTGGGATTACAGGTGTGAGCCACCATGCCCGCTCAATGCCTTTGAGACTCATCCAAATTGTTTATTAGGAATTTATTTTTCCTTATTTCTGAGTAGTGTTTCATTGTAAGGATATACCACAGTGTGTTTATCCATCCACCCCTTGAACGACATTTTGGGTTGTCTCTAGTTTTGACAGTTATGAAGACTATTGCTACAAACATTTGCATGCTACAGGGTTTTGTGTAAAAATAGATCTTTATTTCACTGGAGTAAACACCCAGGGGTGGGATTACTGGATCCTATGGAAAGTATATGTCTAATCTTATAGGAAGCTACCAAACACTTTTTCAGAGTGGCTGTACCGATTTTTATTCCCACCAGCAATGTTTAAGAGTCTTGTTGTTAGACATCTTTGTCAACACTTGGTATTGACAGTATTTTTTTTAAATGTTATTCATTTTAATAGGTATACAGTGGTATCTCACTATGACTTGAAGTTGCATTTCCCTAACAGCTAATTATGTTGCACATTTTTATGTCCTTATTTGCCATCCTTACGTCTTTTTGGTGAGTGTCTCTTCAAGCCTTTTGCTCATTTTAAAAATTGAGTTGTTAGTATACTTACTGTTGAGGCCTGAGTGTTCTTTACACATTAAATATTCAAGTTCTTTTAAAAAAAAATACAGGGGTCTTTTGTATTCCCCAAACTGGAATGCAGTGGCATGATCGTAGTTTACTGTAGCCTTGAACTCCTGGGCTCGAGGGATCCTCCCACGTCAGCCTTCCAACTAGCTGGGACTACAGGTGCATGCCATCAGGCCCAGCTAATTTTTATTTTATTTTTTGTAGAGGAGGGGACTCGCTTTGTTGCTCAGGCTGGTCTTAAACTCCTGGCCTCAAGCAATCCTCCTGCCTTGGCCTTCTGAAGGCACTAGAATTACAGGCATGAGCCACTGTGCCTGGCCCATAAAGATGCAAATTCTTTGATGAATAGGTTACTTACATATTTTTTTTGTCCCAATCTATAGCTTGTGGTTTCATTCCTTTAATTGTCTTATATAGAGCAAAAGACGTTTTTGTTGTTGTTGTTTTGTTTGTTTGGCAGAGCCTTGCACTGTCACCCAGGCTGGAATGCAGTGGCATAATCTCAGCTCGCTGCAGCCTCCGTCTCCCAGGTTCAAGCGATTCTCCTGCCTCAGCCTCCTGAATAGCTGGGATGACAGGCGCCTGCCACCATGCCTGGCTAGTTTTTTGTATTTTTAGTAGAGATGGGGTTTCAATCAGTTGGCCAGGCTGGTCTTGAACTCCTAGCCTCGTTATCCACCTGCCTCGGCCTCCCAAAGTGCTGGGATTACAGGCGTGAGCCACCGCGCCCAGCCTAGAGCAAAAGATTTTGATTGTGATCATGGACGCCATCTTCAAACTGATTCCCATCTCCAGTAATGTGCATTTATTGAGCACCTGTAGTATACAGGTCCCTGTTGGGTGTTGAGCTTTACAAGACTGATGGAACCTGGTGCTCAGAGCATCCTCTAATATCTCTGCCCTTCCCCAGGGGAGGAGGTGTCAGTTTAGACCCATAGCCCCGAGGGAAGTTCAGGACTTACTTAGATTTTTCAACCCCAGCTACCCTCAGCTTGAAACCGATGCCACAGAATTACCCCCTGAGCATTCCTGTCTTACCCACCCTCCTTCGCCTAAGCCTTGTTTTCCTTCACTCAAGCATTGGTCTCCTCTTTCCTTCCTGGGTTAACCTTGCCTACATTTCAGAGCTCAGCTGGGATAATCCATCAGGCCTGAAAGCTTCTCCAACCCAAAGTTTCTGTCTCTCTGTCTATGGCCTTGTTTGATTATATTGTCTTCTCTTCCCACCTGATAGGGTTTTGGGGATTAAATAATATGAAGCATATAGACCTGTGCAGCAAAAAGCATATTAGAAAGTAGATTTTCCATGCAAGTTGCTACAAAATCAAGGTAAGTTCCCAGTTCCTGAGAACCCAAGGTTTGATATGGTTTGCCTGTGTCTCCACCCAAATCTCATCTTGAGTTGTAGCTCCCACAATTCCCATGTGTCATGGGAAGG
Source organism: Symphalangus syndactylus (assembly GCF_028878055.3). NCBI lineage: Eukaryota > Metazoa > Chordata > Mammalia > Primates > Hylobatidae > Symphalangus > Symphalangus syndactylus. The sequence continues at coordinate 54,966,614 of NC_072435.2, forward strand.
ACCCGATGGGCATAGGTCTTTTCCATGCTGTTCTCATGGTAGTGAATCATTCTCAGGAGGTCTGATGGTCTTACAAAGGGGAGTCGCCCTGCACATACTCTCTTTCCTGCTGCCACGTAAGATATGCCTTTGCTCCTCATTGCCTTCCACTATGATTGTGAGGCCTCCCCAGCCATGTGCCACTGTGCATCCATTAAACCTTTTTCCTTTATAAATTACCCAGTATCCAGTATTTTTTCATCAGCAGCATGAAAATGGACTAATACAAAGTTCCCTCTAATTCTATGTTAGAAGCCTGTTTTAGAAGGGCTTCCACGATTATTTTAATGAGAGCAAACTGGTTCATGAGTTCATCAGGCAACACACGGGCACTTTCACAGGAACGTTAAGACAGCATCTTCCGCCAAAGGAGAGCCAGAAGGTGGGATTTCAGGCACTTTGGCCAGTCAGGAAAAGGAAAGATTTCTTAATAATAGAAGGTCTTTTGCTATTCCAGTGTCCTGCCACAAAATGATAGGACAGACCTGGCTGCTAGTCCCCTAGAGTGCCCAGTGCTTCCTTTTCTAGAACTGAGACAAATAAAAAGCAAACTCCAGTTCTGGAGTCCTGTTTTGCAGGCCCTGTTCCCAAATGTCAGCTCCTAATGGGCAACAGCTGCCTCTGTGGTTTCTTCTAGGCAAGTGATTCATGTCTTTGCTCAGAAACGATAAGCAGAACAAATGTTTGCTTAGACGTATAACAGAGGGACAATTGGAAAACAGGAGACTGGCAACTGGAAATAGTTTGCAGCTATTTGATCCATGACAATTAGTCTGAATTAGTCATATGGTGCTCACTGGCCAGGCCTTTGGGCCAGAGGCAGCATGGGGGAATAGACAGCTGGTCTTCCTGGAAAAGAAGTGCAGAAGGGAACATAGCAGACACGGAGGTTTGCTCAGAACACATCAGATTGGCTCTCACCCTCACAAAGGTGACCCGCCTTGACCATCTGCCTTAGTTGCACTCCATACCTGATCTGGGTCCCCAGCCTGGAAATGAGTAGAGAGGCAGAAACTATATACACTCATGGGAGATGCCTCTAAAATCCATTAACAATTTTTTACACATTCAGAAGTTAAAGTAAACAATAGGTTGAATTTTGTGTGTGTGCAGGTGGGAAAAGGCTTCAAAAATATCCAGACACCCACATTAATTGGATTTTAATCTTAGGGATCATGTTATGTATATTGACTCATTCAAGAGAGATACATGGACCTTGAATTCGGAATCTAAAAGTGGGACTTTAGGATTTTCAGTCTGATTATGTTGATATAATTTAAGATCTTGTAGTCTACAATATACTTATACAGAATGTACTCCTGTGGTCATGCTGCAATACATTATTTAGCAGATCTATCATAAACATTTTTCTTTTTGTGAGAAAAGGTTTCACTCTGTTCCCCCAGCTGGAGTGCAATGGCACAATCACAGCTGACTACAGCCTCGACCTCCTCGACCTCCTGGGCTCAAGTAATCCTCCCACCTCAGCCTCCTGAGTAGCTGGGTCTACAGGTGCGCTCCATGGCCAGGCCCAGCTAATTTTTTTTTTTTTGTAGAGACTGGGTTTCACCATGTTGCCCAGGCTCGTTATCATTATTTTATCATTATATTTCTATAAGAAGGGAGAAAAGTCAGATACATTCAATATTTCAGCCAAAAAAAGAGAAAAGCTACATTTTTGTCAAAAACTTCTCAGACCATATTTTGCAAAGGGTCAGAAGGAAAAGCAAAATGTGAAGCCCCTAAACCCGCCTCTCTCCTCACCTCAGAGTAGAATCTGTAATGTTGGAGGACTCTGGGAGTAGAATTTAAGTCACAAGGAAGGTGGACACGTCAGCAAAGCCAGCCTGGAGCTGAGCAGGGCATCGGCTGCTTTACCAGCAAACATGACCGAAGCTAACTTTGAGCACAGGGTATTGAAAAACTCAACTCTCGCTTCTCAGGTGGTTTTTTCTAAACACATGATAAGAGGTTGTAAATAGGGTGGCCTGCTCCTCCCCCCTCCTTGCCCACGAGCACTTCTGATGGTTTGTCTCTCTGCTTGAAGCTGAAGTTGATGTGTCAGCAGGAGGGGAGGTAGGAAAGTAGGAACAGGAGCCTACAAGAGTGTGGCCTTCCTTGTTGATGCAGACGACTGTTGGTTTCGATGGTCCCAGCCTCCTTTTCCTCCTTCTGTTAACAACTCCTTGGATTTTCTCTGAGAAAAGCATTTTTCTCATATTCTCAGTCTCTGGTGCTTGGGTGGGATTAGAAAGGGCTCTTCCTCCTGCTTCCCCCACACCCTCATTCCAGGGAGAACCTGGGGTCCAGCTCAGTCAGCCAGCATCCTCCAGCCACCAAGACCGGCATCAGAAGGGCTGCTGAGTATTGGGTGCGGAACTTGGGCCTCATCTCCAGTGATGCGAAGCAGCTTTCTCCCGTGGTTGTTGAGAGGAAGCTTTGGTCCTGGGGTGGTCCATGGGCCCTGGTTTCCTCCATGTCCAGCCCTGCTGTAACAGTTCTCATGACACAGCTGAAGCCCCTGGGCCCATTCTGCTGGACCTACCCTGAGAAGGCTCAGTTGACACTCTGCCTAATCTAGTTTGATGCTTTTGTCTGGTTGTTTGCTCTTACCCCTTGCAAAAGACAGTGTCATCACACGCATTCATCTTGGCCAAAGGTGGCGCGGGAGGGAAGGCATGGAGATGACGCCAGAATATAGGTTCCACTTTGTTACACTGTGACCTCCTGAGGGGAACCGCAGGCTCTCAGTGCGGAAGCTCCCTCCATAGTTCCCCGACCTGTCCAGCACCTGCCTCCAGAGGTGAGGAGGGGCTGTGCAACTTCCTAAAGGCAGCCACCATGGACAGCTCTCACCAGTCCCAAGTCCTTCCTCTAGACCCCCATCCACCTCCTTGGACTGGCAGCAGCAGGTCTCAGCTCTCAGGCCCCAGAAGCCACACTGGGAGTCTTCCTCTGTTCACTGAGAGGCAGCCTGAAACACAGAAAGGAGAGACCTGGGTCTCTCCAGCTAAATACCCCCATTCCCTCCTGCTGTGCCCATGGCTGTGGCACCAGGGCCTCCTGCCAGCAGGACCACCATGCTCTCTGTGTCCTCTGAACACCTCCACTCAGAGCTGACCCAGTTCAGCAGGGGCGGAGCATGAACTTGTGAGGAGAGACACTGAGTAGGCTGGAGTAGCTGAAACATCACTTTCCACTGCTCCCTGGGAAACAGCCAGAAAGATTCCTGCCAGGCCTGGAATCCCTGCACTCACTTGATCCCCAAGACCTCAGGATCCTCTTGCCCTCCCTCTCTGCACAGCATTTGCTCTCTTCTCTGGAACCCTCTACCCTCGGGCATCTCGGAGTTGGCTTCTGCTTATCCTGCTTTTTGGATCTCAGCTTGAAGGATACTTCCCTAAGGATGACTTTCCTGCCCACGCCCAGGCCAGGCCACTCTGTTGCAAGTTTTTGCAAACTTATTCATTCATATATTTAGTATTTTGGGGTGTTTGTTGTTTTTGAACAGCACTTGCTTATTCTTCCTGACTGGATGTCACCTATGGCCCCAGCTGGCATTTCTGTGTCTGTCACTCTGCAGGTGTCTGTCTGTCACTCTGGCTGCATTAAGGACAGTCTTGCACTTCACTGTGTTCTCAGCATCCAGCGTATCCACGTGGGCTCACAGTGAACAAATGAATGCATTTGTCTGATGGTTCTTTTTGTTCTGTTTTGTTTTGTTTTGAGACAGAGCCTTACTCTGTCACCCAAGCTGGAGTGCAGTGGCATAATCTCAGCGTACTGCAACCTCCGCCTCCTGAGTTCAAGTGATTCTCGTGCCTCAGCCTCCCAAGTAGCTGGGATTACAGGCATGTATCACCACACCTGAATAATTATTGTATTTTTAGTAGAGACAGGGTTTCACCATGTTGGCCAGGCTGGTCTCGAACTCCTGGCGTCAAGTGATCTGCCCACCTTGGCTTCTCAATGTGCTGGGATTACAGGCTGGAGCCACTACACCCGTGCAGTCTAATAGTTCTTATATGCACTTCTTACTCTCATAGTGTTTTTAAACAATTTTTAATTGATGCCTAATAGATGTCCATAGTTCTTCCATGACTTATGCTAAATCTTGCTCTTCCTGGCCTCAGATATGTGGCCAAGGCTCACATCCTCCTAAAAGCCATTCCCAAATGACTTCAAAAAAAAATAGGAGGAGGAATTCAGGAATGATCCATAACAGGCACCACAGTGAAATGCCAGGTGCAGCAACTCTGGCAGAGGAAGGGCTGGTCTGGGAAGGTGCAGTGCTAGGGCAGGTCCCAGAATTGCTAAGCTCTGTCTCCTTGGAGAGAGGGACAGGGGATGGTGACAGCTTCAGGCCCTCTTACAACCAAGGTGATTGCCCCTGGCCCCAGGATTCTGGCCGCCTTCAGGAGCAGTTGGTGCTGCAATTCGTGCTGCCTCGGGTTGGGTACTGTGAGCTGCCATCACCCTGATGCCTCCATGGGCTGAGCAGAAGACACGCTGATGTGTTTTGATTCATAGCAGGAGAGGCTATGTACATTTCACCAAGAAGCCTGAATGTAAAATGGATGGATGTCACTGTCAGACACACACAGGGGGCCTACAAGTTTTCTAAGTACCTGTGCTGTAAGTCTGTCTTGAACGTATAGCCCGGTTTAGCAATGGAGCTGGTGTGAACAGCCGTGTGTGTGTGTGTGTGTGTGCATGCACACATGCAGGGGAATCTCATTAAATATTTGGAATGACACACACTTCAGAGACCTCTGGCCATGACCTTGCACACTGTCTCTTGGCTATGGCTACAACCATCCCCCAAGGATGAGACAGGAGATAGCGGCTGGAGCACCTGGGGGCTGGGCCAGAGCACACCTGCAGGTCCTCAGCCTCACAGGAGTAATTTCTGTGGGTCTGCTGTCTAAGTTGAGGATCTACTTGCTGGCCACTCATGCCTGTCCAGCTTTTAAAACAATATTTGTTTACCTTTTTCTAAGTATATAAAGTAATACATATTCATAGTAGAAAATGTAGAAAATTTAAAAATGTTTAAAAATAATATCATCTGTAATCCCTCTACTCAGAGAAAATATATTGGTACATTTACACCCAGTTTTTCATTAATAAATATTTTGTAACAAAATTTTTGTGACCTAATTAGTATGACCTTATTATTTATTTACTTCTGTATCTTGCTTAACAATATATCAAGAACAGTTTTATATCATTACTGTTCCCTGGAAATAACTTTTTACTGGCTGCATGGTATTCCATCATTTGGATATATTACTATTTATTTAACCCATTCTCCATCTTGGAACATTTAAGTTGTCTCAGTTATCTTGCAGTAGACAGTAGATATAAGTGAGTGCTCTTACATACAGGTTTTTGTGAGTTTCTGATTGTTTCTTAGAAAAACCTTAAGACCTTTGTTGGACCAATTAGGGAAGACCTTTGTTGGACCAAGTGGGAAAGAATTTCTTTCCTGCTCAAGCTGCTCAGCTGATAGAGTGCTGGCCTGGAGCAGCTTGAAGACACTTTACTGCTTTCTGGAGAATGAAGCCACTGGGAAACCAGATAGGAGGGAAGAGAGAGACAGCTTCTCGATGATGTCATCTGAACACCTGGATCCTGCTGTGCCTGGACTTGCAGTCCCATTGTCTACCAATATAGTTCACTGAATTTAACTTCAGCTGGATGTTATTTGTCTGCTTCCAGAACTTGTGTCTAATGCAGAGCTGATGCATACTCTCAGAGCTGGAAGGGGATGCAATCCACAAATCCAGCACTCAAATTTCTTTTTTCTGTTCTTTTTTTTTTTTTTTTTAAATTTGAGATAGAGTCTTGCTCTGTCACCCAGGCTGAAGTGCAGTGGCATGATCTCGGCTCACTGCAACCTCTGCCTCCCAGATTCAAGCTATTCTCCTGCCTCAGCCTCTCAAGTAGCTGGAATTATAGGCATGTGCCACCATGGCTGACCTAATTTTGGTATTTTTAGTAGAGACGGGGTTTCACTATGTTGGCTAGGCTGATATCGAACTCCTGGCCTCAAGTGATCTACCCCCTTGGCCTCCCAAAGTGCTGGGATTACAGGTGTGAACCACCATGCCCGGCCTCAAATTGCTTTTACAGAGGCAGGTGGCCACCGAGTCTGTGATTGGGATCCTCCTGTGGAGGCTTGTGGAGACTCATGGCTCACTACCTTTGAAGGCAGTGTTAGGGTGATCTCTCCATATTTCCCTGCCGAAAGCTCTGAATGTTAGTAAATTCCTCCTCATATTAGCTAAAATGTATCTTCCTGTGCCTTTTATTCACTGATGGGGAATACCATCATTCTTTTTGAGGGTGGCCAATGCTAGTAATTCCCTCCACACAGTCAGTGATGGATAGAGTTAACCCATGGTTGCTGCATGTAGTACTGTCACTTGCTGTACCAAGACTCAAGTTGATGCTCAATGCAACATTCTTTTGCAGGGCCCCTGTCCTCAGTTTCCCTTCTTTTGGGGTGGGTTGAGAGAGAGAGCTTATTCAGCATGAAGCTGTAGTATCTACAGTTTAGCAAAGGTCTGCGGAGCCTTTAAAGCAGTTTTTATCATAATAAAAATATTTTAACTTATAACCCCAGAAAGAGACAGGCTTGGGAGTCTTTATAAAGCACAGAAATCCAGATGAGCATAATTTGAAAGTCATTTGAATTGTAATGAGTATTTTTAGCGTAAACAGGCAGGAAGAAGAACTTGCTGGGTTCTCATGTAGCACAGACACCCAGATATATGTCTTTTCATAGCAATATTAAAGTGTCAAGGGAGCATAGGAGGCTGCAGATGTCAGCGGCATGAATGGGCAAGGTACTTTCTGTGGCTTCAGGCTGGAGATTCCAGCAGGAATAGAAAGGCAATCACTGTGCTAGATGGCCCAGGGTCACTGCAAGTCTAGCTCCTAAATGAAAATCAGGGACAAGATGTGGCCTCTAACCACAGTCACTGCTCTTCGTAAGGCTGGTGGAAAGGTGAGCTGGAAAGGTTTTTAGGGTTAGAGAGGTATAGGAACTCCCAAATATCAGGCACCTGATAGCACTCTCCACCTAACATCTGCATTTATATTGACCTAATGCATCTGTTCAATTTGTCTCATTGTGCTCACACACATTTATTTGAAACAAACCTTTCTGTCATTACCATAGGTGAAAAACCGTGATCACTTGCCTTGAATACAATGAAAACAAGAAAACATTATTAAATGCAAGCTAGATACAAAATGTGAGAATGATGTTAAAGAGATCCTGGTACCAAAAGAAGCCTTCCACCTGGATATCATCAGAGGGACAGAAAGAATTAAAGTATGGACAAATTTCTCAAAGTGGTATTACTGTTATTTAATGAGTTCTCCATGTGCTATGTAAAGCCTTTCAACTACATCTTTTATGACGTATCCCATATGGACAGAGTCCAATTCCCTCATTTAACAGATGGAAAGGTTGAAGACCAGAGAGGGGAAGGAGCCCTACTGAGGTTCCAATAGCTTTCTGATGCCTGATACCATGCTTTGCCTTATTTCTGCTGTCCACCTCATCAGCTCTTAAGTGAATGCTGTGGTCCCTAATTGTGGGATTGCAGTGTGTCCAGTCGGGGCAGCCTCTGCACTTTCCTGGAGGAAAAGGCAGAGTGATCTCTCGCTCGGTGATCTCTCACCAGGGTGATCTCTCTGCATAGGGCACCCAGGCTGGAAACTAACAGGGAGCCGGCCAGCACACCCAGCAGGTGCCAGGCTGCAGGGAGCTCCTGCTTCATCTCAAACACAAGAACACTCAGCTCAAAGCACAATATTTTCTGGCTTAGAGTTTGGCTCTTAGAGTGGCAGCTGTTCCTACCAAAGCAAACATTGAAAATCTGTAATTTTCAGAAATAATCGCCAACCCTCCAAAGAGATGTGTTTACACCGAAACTCCTCCGTGTGTTCACCCTGCATTCACTCAGTGTCGAGTTGCAGTTTTCTCTGCACTGCATCACTGTGCTTCCTCCTGAACAATCGTTTTTGCCAGGGAGCATCAGCACAGACAACTAGATCCTGAGCGATGACCAGCTGGGCTCCTCCCCAAATGGAGCCAGATAATTTTGTGTTACCACTTCTGCATTTTTTTCAAATCACATCTATGCTTAAGCAGAGAGCAAACTCTCAACTCCAGCAGCCAGCCCATGGGAAGCTATAAACCTTCATCAGTTCAACTTCAGGTGTCTTCATCAGCCTCTCCCGTAGGTGGCCTTGCAACCTGACCTTGGTTTCAAAATTAAAAATGCAGTTTCCTTGGCCGTCTCCGGACTTACAGAGCCTGCGGTTGGAGACTCATACATTCTACATTTTAAAATGGGACTCACAGGCCTGTGTACTTGAGGCCGATGGATGGATGGCGTTGCCTGGCTGGGAAATGTCAATTTCCCAACTGGGCATCCATCCATCCACTGGCCAAGCAGCCAGTGGATCTTTGTTGAGCCGTTCCTGTTTGCCAAGCCTTGGGTACATCTCTGCTGCGAGGGAGGAGGAGGTCCCCACCTTAAGGAGCTTTTAAGGCTTGTTGGGAAGGCAAGGCACATGTCTGAAAAACCCCCTTGCATGCAAGTTAACTAAGGATAGGGGATGATGCCATGAGACCTCTGCCATCCACGTGGCAGAACCTGCTCTGCTGATTTCCTGGCTTGATGTCCATTTGCTGCTGGCTCATGCTCATATTCACAAGTCACTCTTGAGAGCCCTTTCCCTGTGCCAGGCCCTGTGCTGAGTTTTAGACACGCAGGGATGGACAGCACACAGCCTTGGCCCTCCAGGCGCTTGCATCCGACTGTGGAGAGCCACTCTTAGAAACCCAGGGAGCAATCCAAGTCTGTGTGTGATGCCACTCCTGGACCTTGGGAACACAGAGCCCCCGCCAGTGCCCTGGGAGCTGGTGTTCTTGCAGGGGTGGAGACAGACCTGTCCTTTGTGGCCTGTTAGTTTCCTTGTGGCTGTTGCACCAATGACCACAAACATGGAGACTTAAAATTACAGACATTTGTGCTCTCACAGTTCTGGAGGCCAGGAGACTGAACTCAGCATCACTAGGCCCACATCGAAGTGTGGCACAGCCCTGCTTCCTCAGGAGGCTCCCAGGGAGAATCCGTTCCTTGCCTCCTCTGGCTTCTGTTGGCTCCGGTGTTCCTGGGCTTGTGGCTGGATCACTCCAGCTTCAGTGCCAGCACCTTCACATTTCTCCGTGCTGAATCTTCACGTAGACTTGCCCTCTGTCTATGTCAAGCCTCCCTCTGCCTTCCTCCCTTAAGGTCACTTGTCATTGCGTTTAGGTCCCACCAGGATAATCTTTACATCTCAAGATTCTTCTCTTAATCACATCAGCAGAGACCCCCTTTTCCTCATAGAGTGACAACCACAGGTTCCAGTGGCTGGGACCTAATGTTTTGGGGAGCACTGTGCTGCCTGTCACATGTGGTTTCCTAGGTCATCAGGCCCAGGCTGGCCTTTTGGATGTGGCCTTAAGTATTCACAGAGGCTCATTCTCTTGTCCCTGTTCTATCACTTTTTAGCCAACTTCCCCAGGACACGTGTCCTTCTTGGTAAGGAAGCGCTCAGGGTCACAGATCAGCCTGCTGCTTTGTGGCCTCCTGGGAGACAGGCCCAGCCTGGCCCACCTCCTCCTGTAGCCTGGAGGTTTCTGAGAGCTCATCGTCACTTTGTCGTCCCTCAGTGTGAATGCCTAATCATTCACTGAAGGCCTGAGTTCTGTGAACAGAAAGCAGGTTACGAGTCAGATCCGTGGCTGGGGTCAGTGAGGAAATACAAAGGAGATTGGGGGACAAAGAGAGGACAGGGCAGGCCTGGTCCCACTGGGAGCTGACCCAGCAGAACTCCGGCAAGGCGAGCAGGCCACCCTGGCCTCAGCCCTCCCAGAGCACGGCTCTGCTCTGTGTGAGACCAGAGAGGGGCACAGGGCCCGTGTGCACCTGTAGCTCCCCCCATTCTGTATTCCAGGGGATTCAGGGGATTCATGCCACACCTGCTAATGGAAGCTCTGGTTTTTCGGTTTCTTTTGTTTTGTTTTGTTTTGTTTTTAAGAGACAAGGTCTCACTCTGTTGTCCAGGCTTGATCACCGCTCACTGCAGCCTCTATCTCCTGGACTCAAGCAATCCTCCCCTTCAGCCTCCCGAATAGCTGGAACACAGATGCACACCATCACACCCAGCTAGTTTTTAAATGTTTTTGTAGAAATAGTGTCTCACTAGATTACCCAGGCTGGTCTCAAACGCCTGGCCTTAAGCAATCCTCTTGCCTTGGCCTCCCAAAGTGCTGATATTACAGGCATGAGCCACCTGGCCAAAATTCTACTTTCAAAACAAGCAAACCAAAGGACCTCATGCTGGGGCCCTGATTCTCACTGAGGCGGTTGCATCAATACAATGATTCTGATCCTCACAGCATATCAGGGGAGGCTCCCTGCCCTCCAGAGGTTGGCCTCTGATGGCCATTTCACAGATGAAGAGACTGAGGATTCGAGAGAATAAGAAACCTAACTGAGGACACAGAAAGGGAAAAGGATGGCCAAGAGGCCAGGGTGTGGAAGCCAGGCTTGGGGATTCTCTGCCATGAAGCACCGCCTGTCATGACTGAGCTCCTAGCCTGTGAGGACTTGCGTTTATGCACGGCCTGGTTGTGCATAGAAGGGAGAGAAAGGCCGGCCGTTAGTCTTTCTGGACTTCTCAGGCTTTAGCCTCCTCCGAGACCCTGGGGGTGCTGCCCTTTCTGCCTTGTATTCCCCCAGAAGTCTCTGCTTCCTAACAACAGAGTTTGCCTTTTTGCTTAAGACTCAGTGAGCAGGCTTCTGCTCTTGCAGCCAAAGGAGCTTTGATCCCATGAGGCTGGGGCAGTGCAGCCTCATGCATGGGCTTGGTGGAGTTCCGGGGCCCCTGTGTGAAAAGTCCATGCTCCTCCAGCTCCCAGAGGCCCAGCAGGGGCCAGGGCTGGGTCTTGCTGACCCTGAGGTTAAAGCTACCGCTATCGCGAGGGAGGGCACTCTGTGAGCTTTCACACCCCAGAAGTCCCAGGATACAAGTCTCCAGAGGAGGGCCTCTGGGAGAGTCCTGCTGGGGACATGAGTCCCTGTGCGGGGGGTATTTTATAGCTACACAGGATGCTGAAGTTTCAATCCAAGCCTTTTCACTTCATCGCCAACCATCCCGCCCTCTTTAGTACCAGCAACATCATCAAGTTGCCGCAGAGAAGCAAGTACCCCTGGGCAGCCTTGACCCCCACCCAGAGAGACTCACCAGGTTACAGAGGCTGGAATCTGATGGGATGATGGGTGTTGGTTGGGGTTTCTCAGGTTTAAGAAGAGGATTTTCCCTACCCATACCCCCCACCTCATTGCCATTCTCAAGAACTCATCCCAGTTGCCCAGAAGAACGTCCCAGGCTGGGTTATGTTGTGAGACCTTCTCACCAGTCTTTGCAGATTAGAAGTAGGGTGGACATCTGAGCCAAGCCATGCCAGTCTTCTGTTTGTGGGGGATTTGGAGTTAAGGCAGGGAGGCCCTGGGAGCCAGCTTCCTGTCATCAAGGTGCCAGTGACTTAGAGGCCATGGCTTTCTTCCTTTTGTCCTAAAAACAAAGAGAGGGCTGATGCACAGAGGAGAACCAGGGGAGCCGAGGGAGAAGAGATGCCAGCTTGGGGCTCCTTGTGTTCCCAGGTACAGGCTGTACGTCTGGAAGGCAGAGCCATCCTTCCTGCCTTGGGTTTCCCCAGAGGTCTCTGCCTCCTAACAGGGTTTACTTCCTTTCTTAAGAACCAATGAGTAGGCCTCTGTTCCTAGCTGCCAAAGGGCATCTGGCCACAGGAGCAGCATTGATGGGAGTGGAGCAGCCCCATGCGTGGGCTTGGAGGCCTCTCACAGCTTCTGCATGGAGGGAGAGGGGCTCCTCCAGCTCCCCGAGGCCCAGCAGGGCCTGGGCCTGGGTCTTGCTGACCCTGAGGGTAAAGCCACCCCTGTCATGAGGGGAAGGGCTCTGTGGGCTTCCTGAAGGACACAGGCTTTGAAGGTAGAGCAGGGTGCCCTGTGGGGAGAGGGAAGGAACAGGGCCGCAAGTTGTCCCAGAACATTTGGCTGTTAGAGAGAGTGTATCAGGGCAGGAAGGGAGATGGCCCTGGCGCCGGCAGCTCTGGTTAGCTTCCTCTGCACCTCACATGTCCACATCTCCAGAGTTCCTGCAGGGACAACAGCAGTGCCATTTAGGTGAGGAACCTGAGGTTTAGAGTACATATTTCCTTCCCAGGGCTGTCGTCAGAGAACAGTAACTGGTGGGGAGAGGTGGGGGGAGAGGTGGGGGCTTAAGACGAGAGACACTTATTCTCCCACTATTCTGGAGGCCAGAAGCCTGAAATCAAAGTGTCCACAGGGCTCTGCGCCCTCCAAAGGCCCTAGGGAGAGGCCTTCCTTGCCTTTTCTGGTGGCTCCAGGTGTTCCTGGGCTTGTGGCTGCCTTGCTCCAGTCCCTGCCTGCATATTCATGTCATCTTTCCTCTTCTCTCTTGGTCTTCTCTTCCATCTCTTAAAAGAGTGCTTGTCCTTGGATTTGGGCCCACCTGGATAATCCAGCATGATCTCATCTCTAGATCCTTCACTTAATTCCATCTACAAAGACCCCTTTTCCAAATAAGGACACATTCACGGATGCTGAGGGTGGCAGGTGGACATGCTATTTTGGGGCCTCATTTAACCTTCTGCAGATAGGCAGGCTGATTTTCCACTGTCACGCAGCAGTAAATGTCTGAGTGAGGTCTGGAACCAGCCCAGTCTGATGGCCATGATATTTGCTGGATACAACATGAAGATATGGGAGGAGAGGGAGAAAGGCCAGGGCAGAAAGAGACTCCCAACACTTTCAGTATTTCCTGCACCCTCTGGGAAAACATGGGTATGATGATATTTATTCTAGATCAATGGCTGTTAGAGAAAAGCCAGGGTAGGAAGCCCTGGGACTGCCTTCACACCTGGGTCCCTGTGCTCCCACAAATGTTTCTACATGAACCATGGCCTCCCTCTCAGAAGATGCCTTCAGATCCCATGGGTGCATTGCTAGCAACATCCACAGGCACCGGGATCTTGAGCACTGGAGGGTTGCCAAAGAGGAAGGTGTTGGTTGGTCCAGGAGGAGAGCACTCTCCAGGGAGGTGAAGGGCCAGAAGCAGAATGGAGCAGAATTCTTTCTACTCAGCCTGGGCTGCAAGGAGAGGCACTGCCCAGGGAGGTCGGTAGTGAAATCTGGTGCTACCTGGAAGTCAGTCTGGTAGCAAAAGTGAGGAGGCTGTGGAGAACCCTGTCCGCCTACCTTCATTTCTGTCACCCCAGAATTGTGCTTGCAGTGCTTTGACATGGCCAGCACCTCTGACCTCTGCCCCTCTGTAGAATCCAAATGGGGAACTTTATCAGGGATCAGTGCCCCTCCCCCTCCCCGGCACACACACACACACACACACACACACAGACACACACACACACACACACACGTTTTTGTGGGATGAGGATGAGTCTGAGAGGACCCTCCACGGCCGTCCGCATTTCCCACTCCAGCCCTCCTTCCTTTACCTTCACTCCCGGCCTCCCGACTTACTCTCAACCCACCTCCTTGGTGTGCAAACTAAGAAAATGCACTTTTCTGCCCAAACTCCCCTATATCATTAAGTGACATAGAAAGTTCAGTTCAACACGGGGAAAATTGAATTTATCTTGGAAATGTTTTATTCTTCCAAAATTTCACTTTGGCGAAGTCTAATGCATAGAAAAGCATGAAATACTACAGCTCCAGACCAAGCAAGTTGTTCCACTAAGCATTAAGCCGCAGGGTCCGAATTCTGCCTCTCTCCCGTCAACCACTCTCTTTAACTCAAATGCCCATCAACGTCTCGGCTAAGTGTGAGTTTTCCACGGATCGCATCTTATCATAATGTCACAAAACCCATAGAATTACAAATCAGGTTTAAGGCAGAAAACATGACAGGCAAATATAAGTACACAAAAAGTACATTAAGGATCCGTCTTCATTTATTCTCCCCATTCCAACCTACCTCTCCGCGCAGACCCACTCCGTGCGGCGCTCAGCTTGAAGTAGCCTCAGATCCATTTTAAAGTGGACTGAAATATAAATGACAGTTCACACTGCACATCAACATAGACAACTGTATAAAATATTTAAATAAAGACAGGAAAGAACAGAGGATTGCAGCAAAGCCTTTGGCAGAACCAGCCTTGGGGAATTTAGCAGCTTGAGATTCATTACAAATTTCATCTTTAATGTTATTTTTAGTTCAATATTTTGTAGCACTCAGAAGTAAATCTTGGTGTGCTGTCTCCTCTACCCTGCCTTTCTCTCCTTGGGTGTCTGATCCTTCAGTTGTACGGAAACCTAATACGTTTTCAATAAAATTGATTTGTGACGTCGTAATGCTGTTTGTTTACCATCTCCCATTCCTTGTTGTAATGGGAGAGAACTGTTGCATGATTTGGCAAAGTGAGGAGGATTGCTCTTGATTGCAGAATAAATTGACATGAACCTGGAAACAACACAGTTGCAATGTGAAATTGCTTCATCGAGCCTTCCCTCCTGCACGCTCCCATTTTGAAGTTCTCGCTTGGTATTCCAGTCCTGAGTGCTAAGGGATCATCTGTCCTCCTGAAAGAGAGCCATCATCCCAAATATGGATGCAGAAGAGAGAGAAAACTTGGTTTTAAATAATTGCACTTTGGTTTCTTTCTCAATGTGACTTTTCACCTCTAGCTAGTTTGCCACCTCCGGAGGAAATTCTAAAAAATGGCATTTGTCCCCAGGTGAGGGGTAGGAGAGGACCAGTTGACCAGAAGCCCTGTCCTGGGGTCATTTTGCAAATTCTTCAGTCTTCCAGGGGAACTGCAGGGGGAGTTAAACAAAGCTCTGTCGAGGAGGCAGCCGGCAAGATGGAAAGGAAGGCAGAAAACATTGCCTTGCTGCTCAGCCAGCTCCTGGGGTGTATGAGTGGAAGCCCTCGAGGAAAGGGCAGACCCTAGCAGTTTTTGACAGAGCAGAACTGGGGGTTTCACATTTGTCACTTCGGGGCAGGCTTTGACTCCTGGCCCAGGGTACTGAGGGGCTGGGAAGAGAGGCTCAGACGGGAATTCAGAGCAGCCTGGGAAAGGGATTTTTCAACCCAGATATTAATGGGCCCATGATGTTTCCTAGATGGAGCCCTCAAGGGGAAGCCACCCTCTCTGTGACTTGGTTTCTTCACATCAAAGATGAGTCTGATGCCCTTTGCCCTTGACTTTATTAGGGTTTCTGAGGAAGAAGGAAAAAGATTCTCTTTTAGCATTCAAGTTATGTTTATGCATGTAAAAGCAAAGGGAGAGAACTCAGGTGGTGATTTGGGTAATTTATAACTAAATAAAGCCCAATAGTGTTTTGTTTATTTATTCATTTGATTTTTAGAGACAGAGTCTCACTCTGTTGCCCAGGCTGGAGTGCAGTGGTGCATTCATGGCTCACTGCAGCCTCCATCTCTCTGGGCTCAAGCAATCCTCCTTCCTCAGCCTCCTAGGTAGCTGGGACTATAGGCATGCACCACAGTGCCCAGCTAATTTTTATATTTTTCTGTAGAGACAAGATCTCACTACATTGCTTAGGCTGGTCTCAAACTTCTGGTGTCAAACGACTCTCTTGTGCCTCCCAAAGCACTGGGATTATAGGCATGAGCCAGTGCACTTGGCCAAGCCTAATCATTTTAAAAACAAAGATAGTTAGATATTTCAACTATGGAACAAAAAAATACCCAACGGTTGTTATAGTTAGATTTTTGTTGTTTTGTTTCTGATTTATCAAGAGAACTACTTCACCAGATATTGTGTCGATGTGGCCCAAGGTTGACAGAAAAAAGCAGAAGGACTCAGGTATCTGAGAACATGAGTACCCAACACAGCCAGGAGGCTGCCAGTCTAGGAAACTGAGGTGCTGGCCAGGGGAGAGCTAGGCTCATAGAATTCAGAACCGGTTCTGCGTGGCCTTTGGAATGTATGGTGATATGCTTTGGCTGTGTCCCCACCCAAATCTCGTCTTGAATCGTAGCTCTTACAATTCCCATGTGTTGTTGGAGGGACCCAGGGAGAGGTAATTTCATCATGGGGGCCGGACTTTCCCATGCTATTCTCATGATAGTGAATAAGTCTCACGAGATCTTATGGTTTTTTTTGGGTTCCTCTTTTGCTTCTTCCTCTTTTTCTCTTGCCTCTGCCATGTAAGAAATGCCTTTCACCCCCCGCCATGATTCTGAAGCCTCCCCAGCCATGTGGAACTATAAGTCCAATTAAACCTCTTTTTCTTCCCAGTCTCAGGTATATCTTTATCAGCAGCATGAAAACAGACTAAACAGTAAATTGGTACCAGTATATTGGGGTGTTGCTGAAAAGATACCCAAAAATATGGAAGCGACTTTGGAAATGGGTAACAGGCAGAGACTGGAACAGTTTGAAGGCCTGAGAAGAAGATAAGAAAATGTGGGAAAGTTTGGAACTTCCTAGAGATGTGTTGAATGGCTTTGCCCAAAATGCTGACACGGACAATAAAATCCAGGCGGAGGTGGTCTCAGCTGGAGATGAGGAACTTCTTGGGAACTGGAGCAAAGGTGACTCTTGATATGTTTTAGCAAAGAGACTGGTGACATTTTGCCCCTGCCCTAGAGATTTGTGACACTTTGAACTTGAGAGAAATGATTTAGGGTTTTTGCCAAAGTAATGACTATTACTTTTGCACCAACCTAATAGTGGCAGTCAGGTGCATGGACTGCAGCCTGCTAAAGGCGATCTGGTTGGGACACCATCAGCTACAGACAGCGGGACTTTGCAAGTGAAATCTCTTTCTATCATTTCTCTACCAATCTGCAATCTGCATTCTGGACCACGAAGACAAGAAAGCTTACTGTGCCGCAGTCAGTTTTGAGCATATCAGAGGATAAGCATGCTACATAATAATGGTTCAGGCAGAAGGAAAAGCTGACTTCTTGCAGCTCGCATCGTAGGAGAGGAAAGGGTCAAGTTCAGAGCAGCAGAGGCACTGTTTTTGCCTTTTTTCCCATGACATGACACCATTCCACTTAAGTAGCTGCTGTCAGATTCAATGAGAAAATACGTGTAAAGCATTTTACACACTGTCTGGCACATAGTAACCACTCAATAAATGTTAGCTTGTTATTATTATCATTTTCCTAAATGGAGAGGTCAAACCAATTAGCTGAGTTTTTCTTTTTAATGAAAACTCTGATGAGTTAATCATTGTGACGTAGGGAGGCTTTGAAACCCCTGTTAACTGGGATGATTAAAATGTACTTGATTAAGCTGAGGCAGTGACAGCGTATAGATTTTCTTACAGGCCAACTCCACCCGAGTCATGGTGGTGGCCACTATTGTTAAGAAGGGTTCTGAGGCTGAACAAGGCTTAGGACGAGGGAGTTTTCAGATGAATTAATCACATCTGCCTTGCACACCAGAGATGTGCGGGCAGGGGTGATACATGGCATTCCTGTCCTTTGGAATAATCAGAATTCATGGCTTTTATTAATCATAGAGCTTCAAGAAACAGATTAGAAAGGCTGCTCAGCTCCATAAGCTGCAAATGTTAGACTTGGGCTTTATGCTTTGCAAAGCTAAGATGAGAAAGAAGTTTCCAGAACGTGCCAAAGGTAAATATGCTTCTTCAACATTGTCTGGATTTTCCCAAGAAGAAAAAGGAGAACGGTGATGAGAAGATGAAGAAGGAGAAAATCCTTTAAGATATGACTTGCAGAGTCATTACAAAATGAAAGGATCAGTGTCTAGAATGTGTGTGTGTGTGTGTGTGCATGTGTGTGTGTGTGTGTGTGTGTGTACACAGAAAACTACAAACAAATAAGAAACAGACAAACACCTCAATAGAAAGACAGGTCAAGGCTAAGACTTCTTAGAGAAAAGCCAATGATCAATAAATAAAAGCTGCTCAGTTTCACCAGTGGTCCATGCTGTGTGAATTAAAATAGCATTCTACGGCTCCAAGTTGGCAAAACTTTTGAATCTGACAGTATAAAGGATTGGGAGGATGTGAGAACTGGGTAGGGGTACACACAACTCACAAGCCCTTAAGACAGCAATTTGGCAACCTCTAGCACAGCTATAAACATGCCAATCTTCTGCTGTTCCAGCATTTCCACACTGGGTGTGTACTCTCAGAAAATGACAGTCACCGAGTCCCACGGAAGGATGCTTCCCATAGTATGGTGCAGTAAACATCAAAAGCCAAAACTAGCCAGACAGCCCCACAACAGGGAAATGGTGCATAGTGACCAGACACAAGATGTATGGTTTGCCTCTGAGTAACAGAGAAGTGTCCACGTCATGTTTATGTAGAGAACAAGAATGGCAAGGAGGACAGTCCCTCGTCTTCTACCAATGCCGTACGTTTTCCATCTAAATACGAAGAACATGTCCTGAAGGCCACACACCCACAGATAATTATGATAATACAGAATATGTGGGGGATTGGGATGGGAGGGGGCCAGAGAGGACTTTGTTCTTATCTGTAATGTTTTAATATTTTATAACAATAATGTGTTCATGTATTCTTTGAGTAATTTAAAGTTAATGGCTCACGCCTATAATCCCAGCACTTTGGGAGGCCAACGTGGGCAGATCACTTGAGGTCAGGAGTTTGAGATCTGTCTGACCAACATGGTGAAACCCCATATCTACTAAAAATACAAAAATTAGCTGGGCATGGTGGCGCATGCCTATAATCCCAGCTATTCGGGAGGCTGAGGCAGGAGAATCACTTGAACCTGGGAGGTGGAGGTTGCAGTAAGCCAAGATCATGCCACTGTACTCCAGCCTGGGTAACAGAGCAAGGCTCTGTCTCAAATAAAAAAAAAAGTTAATTTAAAAAGAGCCCTGACTCCTGGCTTTACCGAGCACAGGCAGGTGGCTGGGGGCGGTCAGCTGGACGCATGTGGCAATGGCGATGTCTCTGTGTCCACAGCAGCCTCTGGGCCCTTTTCCTTGGCTGTTACTGGCCATGTTCATGACTAAGCTCCTTTGAAACGTGTTCACTGGGGACGAGCAGTCTCCTGTTTCCTGTCGCTACTGCTTGAAATCATGATTTCAGAGCCCAGGCTGTAGGATGGGCAGCTGCCTCTTCCCTAGTTGGGGACAGAATGCTGGCCCAGCCTCTTGAAATCTCCTTGCAGGTTCCTACCCTCTTGGTACTTTAGAGGGGACCCTGAGAAGCAGAAGACGTTTTGTTTTTTCCTGGAAGCCCCTGCTCTCCTTGTCCTTGGTGCTGGAGGGTGGATATCTCCAAATCAGCACCTCCAGGGCACCATGTGTGAGTGACCAACAATTGTTCACAAAGGTTTCTTCCCCAACCTCTGGAGGAACTGCAGGCAGGGAGACCTGCGGAAATCCCTCGGAGTGTATTCCCGTAATGTGGACTGCTAGGACCTTTTAGAACCTTCCTCACTTGCTCTTGCACTCACCAGCTCAGCCTCCGCACGGCCAACCAGTCCTCTTCCTGGCCTCTCTTCCAGGCCCAGCTCTGTGCCAGCACCTGAGGGAGGCTCCATTCTCTTACCCTCCTGCATGCTTTGTTTTACTCCCACTGGCCAGGAGCCTTCTGGACCTCTTTTCTCAGAGCTGAGAAGCAGTCTCAGGCCAGCTCAGGCTGGGGTTGGGGAGATGTGCTTTGGTTGTTTCCTGATATGATTTGGAACTTTTGTCCTCTCCAAATCTTACATAAAGAAGTGACCTCCAATGTTGGAGGTGGGGCCTACCGGCAGGTGTTTGAGTCATGGGGGCAGATCCCTGATGGGTGTCTGGGTGCCATCCTCACCATAATGAGGGAGTTCTCACTCTGAGTTCACAGGGGAGCTTGTTTGAAAGAGCCTGGCACCTCCTCCCCTCTCTCTTGTTCCCACTCTCGCCATGAGACACACTGGCTCCCCTCCCTACTCTGCCATGATTGGAAGCTTCCCGAGGCATCACCAGAAGCCAATGTCAGCCCCATGCAGGTTCTGTACAGTCTGCAGAACCATGAGCCAAATAAACCTTTTCTCTTTATAAATTACCCAGTCTGAGGCATTCCTTTATAGAATGCAAACAGATGAACATATTTCCCCTATTCTCTTTGACTTTCTATGAACTTCCCGGTGTCCACCGCCCCTTGTCTCAACCTATGCTGTCATTACCTGTGCGGTGCTGAGCCCCCAATCAGGCCTTCTCATCACCAGCAACCAGCATTGCCTCTTGAACCCATCTTTCCCTGCACAGCAGACTGGAGGCACTGCTTCCAGGGAGAGGTGCTAAATACAGAGTGCCCTTGTTATTGTTGTTAATGATGAAATACTCACTGAGGGCCTGGGATAGAGGAGGATCAAGACCAACTCCGGTATGCACATCTTTACCTGCTGTGCTGCTCAGCACCTTAGGGCCAGGAAGGGAACTCAGAGGTGGGTCTGGTCCACAGAGGCAGGACCCTTGGTCTGCAGCCTTGCACAGATGAGACTGCTGTCTGGTTCAGGAAGCACCAGCAGCTCTGGGTCAGGTCATCTGGGTTCAGTTCTGGGCTTGGCCACTTAGAATCTGGTGCTGACAGAGTGGCTGTCCCTCATAGCTGAGGCTGAACTCTGGTCTGTTTCGTCTTGTGTGTGGGGCATATCATAATTATTCCTTTCTTACCTGTCTCTTGGCTGGAGAGTGAAGTGGTCATGCACGAGAAAGGGCATTTGGAAGGCCCATGTTTACAAGGTCCCTTGGTCCTGGGCAGGGACGTTCTTCTGTAGCCTTCGATCCAGGCTCATTCATCAGTCACCTAATTGGCAGAGATTTATTGAGAATCCATTTGCCAAGTATTCTTCTAGACTAGAGGAATGCAGAGAAAAGCACAGTCCAGCCCTCCTGTTATTTTCAGTCTAGTAGGAGGGGAGGGAAATAGAAATGGAAGTGCACAGAGTGGCAGGTGCTGTTAGGGGCTGAAATAAAAGGTGCTCTGGGCACACCGTAGGTCATGCGGCCCGAGGAAATCCCCCTTAGCTGACTTCATCTATGTCAGAGTGAACAGCATGGACGAAAGCACCGAAGTGTGAGGGAGTATGGTGCCTTCTTCTTGAGAAAGGCACATTTCAGAGTGGATGATGTTTGCTAAGGGAGTGAAGTTCAAGGACGAGCTGTGCAGGGGAGCAAATACAATTCGAGGCAGTTGGTGGCATCCACATCTCCACAGCACTCACAGGGCTCATCTGTGGACCAATTTCTACTGCAAGTTCCTCCAACCCTGCAAGACAGGCAGCTCAGAAGCGCTAGGGAGTTAATATCCCCAGGAGCATCCAACCCGCATTGGGGGGACCACTCTGTGGCCCATTCTGCACTGCATCCCCAGGGGTCTCAGCAGATCTGAACTCCAGTTACCCCTACCAGCAGCCTGCTCACAAACCCATCTGGCTTTCTTCTCTTCCCTGTCTCTCTTCCTTGCTCCCCCATGGACGTTTGCTGCCATTGCCCCCCAAATAAACTACTCAAAGAAGCCAGTGCCTGAGAGCCCAACCCTGAAACAAGCCAGATTGTGAAAAACCTGGTTTTGCCTCAATACTCACTCTGTATGAGTTCCAATGGGCTGTCCCATTCAGAAGACGTTTCTGCATTTCTGTCTGTTTCTGCTGTTCCTGCTGCCCAGTCAACAGAGCACATGTCAGCCTCCTTCCAGCCTTGGGACAGCCCTGCCCCTCCCTCACCTTGTCCCAGTCTCCCCATCACACCCACACTCCTTGTTTACCAAATGTTCGATTTTGGTTATGTTACTATAAAAATCAAGCAGCTGGCAATTCCAGCTTGATTAGCAGGTCTCCAGTTTTGATTAGTAAATTACTGTGGTAATCAAGGTTAATTCTCGCTGCAGCGCTCAGCAATGGATTTTATATTTTTCAGGGAAATGGTTTTCCTGCCTGGGATGGAGAACATTTCATTAAAGGAACCCAGAGATAAGAAAGAAAGGAAGTGAGTCCTGGAAGTATGGAGAATGGGCACCTGCAGGACTCCTCTCTCTGTCCTGCATTCCAATCTGCCCTTGGCTGGGGTCAAGGAGCCAGGAGAGGGCCTCCTGAGAAATACTAGCCCACCACTTCTGGCTTTTGGAATGCCTTTGAGAAACCAGGGAAACTTTTCTTGCTGGAACTGAAAGTCACTGAGCTCAGGTCAGAAATCTCAGCTGCTGGGGAGTCAAGGGGTCAGTGCTCAAGATCAGAGATGCCTTTGGGGTGATTGATATCTTTAAGTGCTTCAGGGGGATGTGAAGGAAAGCAGGCTCTGCCGGTGCTTGTGTGGGGGCAGCCTCTAGACTCTAGACCCCCACCCTGTGGGATGTAACTTTCTCCAGGGAATGAATGGCATCTATGGAAGGGGTCAGGAGTTCCGAGAGACACCCAGGCTTGCAAGAGAGCTCTTGGGATGGTGGAACCTTGCAGCTGGATTTCATTTCTGATTTTTGTCCTTGGTCTAGTATATGGACTGTGGACCCCAGACAAGTTGGAATTCAGGTGTTCTGACCTACAGATAGAGATAGGACAAGAGAGAATGGGGGCTGGCCCCAGCCCACCCAGGATTTCTCTGTGAGCTAATCCCACCACCTGTAACTCCCTATATTGCCATCACTAAATGTCAGCAATGAATGCTTTGCCTCCAGAAGGTGAGATTTGTTTTTAGTAT
Organism: Symphalangus syndactylus; assembly: GCF_028878055.3. NCBI lineage: Eukaryota > Metazoa > Chordata > Mammalia > Primates > Hylobatidae > Symphalangus > Symphalangus syndactylus. The sequence goes on from NC_072435.2 coordinate 54,989,439, forward strand.
CTCTTTGGGGGATGGACACTGTCAGTCCATAGAATTTATATCAAACTGTTAGCAGCAAAGATGTGTAGCAGTGAAGGTCATGGTCAGTGCAGAGGTGCTCCCACCTCATCCCACTCTGAGTCAAAAGCAGCTCACAGGTTGCTCTGCTGCCAACCCCACCCTCTATCTGTCCTTCTCTCCTACACATCCATAATCACCCTCTGGACCAGAGCACACAGCTGGTCCTAACTTCACCTGGATATAAAGATGAAGCAAGTCGTCCTGCAGTCTCCACCCTTCACTCTCCTCCAGACAGTAGGAACTGGTGTGCACACGGTGTAGACTCTGTTCTGGGGAGTCTCACCCCAGAACCACTGAGCAGGAAGAGCAGATGATTAAAACCCAGACCTGGCCTTTGACTTGGTCATCTTGTTTTCTGGGGGTCTCAGGAAGACTGCCTTCTTGGTGTCTCCCCTTCCCAGATTACTGTCTCCAATTTCAGGAGTCCCCAAAGCTTATTAGCACCTTTACAAAGTGGGTGTGGGTGAGGTGGAATCTGGACTGGGAAGACCTGGAGCCAGCACTCCTGTCTGGAGGTGAGATTGATATATCCTCATTCTCAGTGCCCCTGTGGGGCCATGCCTCTAGGAACAGATGTTTGCTCAGGGGAAGGACAACATGTGTCCAAACCTCATTTCAAATACGTTTTGTGCCAGGCGCAGTGGCTCACGCCTGTAATCCCAGCATTTTGGGAGGCCGAGGCTGGTGGACCACCTGAGGTCAGGAGTGTGAGACTAGTCTGGCCAACATGGTGAAACCCCATTTCTACTAAAAATACAAAAAATTAGCAGGATATGGTGGGCGCATGCCTGTAATCCCAGCTACTTGGGAGGCTGAGGTGTGAGAATTGCTTGAACCTGGGAGGTGGAGGTTGCAGTTAGCCAAAATTGTGCCATTGTACTCCAGCCTGGGTGACAAAAGTGAAACTCCATCTCTCTCTCTCTCTACATATATATATGTACACACACACACACACACACACACACACACATATGTTTTGTTAGGCAGAAAGTGAAAAGCCTTTTTCCTCCACTCTGCAAAATCTGGGTGTCCTGAGACCCCTCAGAATTCTCAGACAGGATCTTGGATCTTCATCTCTATGCCTTTGGCAGCCACAAAACCCCACCCATCCTTCAAGTTTCCTTACGACAAAGTTTTGCTGTGCTCTTCTGGAGTGGCGTGAATAAAGCCCCGTGAAAGCAGAGAGCCCCAGGAAAGGGCCTAATTCCAGGAAGAGATGGAAACTCTTGCAGGTCCCCTTGCTTAAGAACAATTAAGCCCTGACATGTGCTTGGGTGGCAGGGTCAGGAGAACTGTGTGGGGGCCACTGCGGCTTATGACAGGGGCTGCCAGTTTCCTTCTAACTCTGAGCAGCATGTGAGCTGGACTTAAACTCCATCCAGCATTGTCTATATCTCCCTCACCCTTGCTAGCTTTATGACCTTGGGCAAGGCACTTCCTTCCTTGTACTTCAGCTTCCTCCTCTGTCAAATGGGTATCATAGCAGTGATTAATTCACAGGACTATGTTAGGATAAATGAGGTAAGACATACAAAAGGCTTTCACCTTTTATAGGAAATAGTGCTTAAATGTGGTCCATCATTATTTCTTACCCCAGCAGGGCAGTATTATGCAAATCTGTGCTTGCATGATGTGATGTTTGCTGATGAGCTGGTAGCCAAAGCCAGCCCAGGGTCAATGTGAGACAGCAAGGACAGTGGGAGGTCTGACTCATTGGGGCCACTCATGGAGCTGCCTACCACGTGTACCTTTATCATTATTCCACTGTTAATTCTGATGTTGATTATGGAAATGGAGGAGACACTCCTTATCTTGCTAAGTCAGTGCTTTCTTTTCACTCAGGAATGGAAATAGCTCTAAATTATCATTTTATCTGTAATTCAGTTAAAACACTTTGGCCAACTCAGTAGCAAACAGACTATGAATCCAGGTGTGCTACGAATTCCCTTTGTCAGCGATTACTACAATGTCTGAGTCTCCAGATTTTCTTGTCTCCTTGTCCCTCACCTCCTTGTGTCCAGTGGATTCCTTTTTTGTCCCTCTTTCCCCTACCTTTTGTCTTGGACTACAATGCCAGTGGGAGGAGGGGCAGGAGAAAGAGAGTTGTCTTAAGAGAGAAGATATCTTTGGGGTAGATGAAGAATCCATAAACTGCAAGACTACCTTATGGGCTGCTAGAGATGAGGGAAAAAGTAGTCATACCGAAATGTGTTTTAGGAGGCTAAATTTTATACATTTGTTTGGTATTATACAAATTTTCCTTTATAGATTACTATCAGCAGAGAAAAGCACCATGATGTCAGTGCCATATTAAAGTGGTTAGCGTATCACCCTGCAGCAAGACTGTGGAATCAGAACCCCAGAACAATGACTTCTGGCATTGTCTCTCTATTAGTGACTGCAGCTGATGTCATTTTGCCAAACAAAATTATAAGCAAAATGGATGTTTTGGGTCAGAGTGTGGCAAGGAATATACAGCTGCATTTCTTTCAATAAATCTGCCCTCTTGTTCCCGGACAAAGACACACAACCTATGGTGATTGACGTTTTCACCACTAAATTATACTATGTCTATTTCTAGAAGAAATGTCTCCATTCCAAAATTAGCTAACCATCAACATAACATAAAATAACATGAACATAGTGTCATTTCATGAAGATATTGATTCATGTAGACTTACTGGATTAATAACTGGTTTCCCATAAAAGGAGTAGTCACTATGTCTTTGGTAGACAGAAAAAATATACACTTTAGAACAATATATATTGGTACATTTAAGCCTGATTGCTAAGCTCAAATAAACAGAAGAATTTTCAGAGGCAACATTGCAAACGAAGAGAGAGGTGACATATGGCAATGTACAAATGGATCCAGGGGTGATGGAAAGCTAATAAAAAAAGACAACTATTTATTTATTTGGAGCATTTGATTTTACTCTATTGGATTACACAAAGCTCTAATTTTTCACCGCAGTCAATCTGTATAAAAGTTCAACTGATTGAAGCATATATTTAATTCCTAAATGCCTTTTCTTTCAACCCCCTACTTCTTCAAAGTTGGACAACCTTTGGTGTCTTGAGTAGCAAAGAGGTTTGGCTTACGTTGGGGCAACGAGACCCAAGGAGACATTTAAAGGCTGTGGGTGATTTACTCAGTTCCTAACTACAGCCAATCCACTCTTTTCTCCTCCAGGACTGGATTTGCCAATACATTGAGAAAATATGTTTCTTCGCATTTTTTTTAGTGTTTTCTTCAATGAAGTTCCATGGTAATAAAGTAATTGAAATTAACCTTCCTAGTTGCTCATGGCATTTAGAATGAAATTCAAACTCCTTACCAGAGACTGTTGGTTCCACACGTGTTGGTTCAGCTTGCTTTTCTAAGCTCACCTCTCTCTACTCTTCTTGCCACACCCAGGGTTGGCCCTTTCCATCAAATGAACAGCGCTCATCACTGCTCCTCTATTTGGAATCTTCTTCCAGCCTTTCACATTGCTGCAACCATCTTGTCTTTTGGCCTTTGCTCCTCGAAGACACCTTCCCTATCCATCTAATCTTCTAGAAAAATGGCCAACTCTCCATGACCCAGTTTCATTGCATTATTGCATTTTAAAATCATTGTCTCTTCCCTCTGGAATATAAACCCTTTGAGAAAGGGAGAGTCCTTATGGGGCTTGTTGACGGCTGTATCCCTGTGGCCCCCCACAGTGTTGGCAGACAGAAGGTGCTCAATAACTGAATGGATGCACTTCTGGGAGGAAGATTCAGAAACAGAAAGCGATCTTTTGGACTCAGTTCCAATTTGCTGTCATGTCTTTGTGGATAATTGTCTTCTTTATATCTTAATTTTTCTTCCCTTAAACAAGAAGTGTGGTGTTTATATGCTGTCCAGAAATGGTGCACAGATTAACTCCATTGCAAAACAAAACAAAATAAAGCTATCTAGTTATTTATTTTCTTTTAAAGAACTTTTCTGGTTTCTTCACAATAGGCTTAAGAGGTAAGAGTTTGTTTAACATAGAAAACCAACTATGACTGTGAGGGCACATCTGCTCTAGGGATTAAAGCTAACTCAATATGTAAAGCATCCCTTTGGAAGTGGTCATATGAGTCTTCAGGGGATTTGACAACTGGTTCTCCCATTTGCCTTTCATTGTTGAAACAGATCATTGTTTCTGCAGTTGAGTACTGGATTAAGTAGTTGTATTAAAAATGAACATTTTAGTGTACTAAAATCACAGACCACGAGATGACCATCCAAGGAGACACAGAGGAAATGGGACCCAGAAGAGACTGCACATTCATTGGTTCCCATTTTATGTTTATTTCTGGACAAAAGCTGATTGAGTGAGCTGGCAGGTAGACTAGCCCACTTCTTCAACCATTGTGTTTCCATGCCTGGCCTCCACCCTCTTCAACTGGGAATAGATGTATTTTCATTAACCCAACAGTAGTGATTCCCCCTGCAGCTTCAGTCTCCAGTTATTTGTAGCTGGATCTATTGCTTCTCTGGAAAGGATTGCAGGTAGCCAATGGCCTTCCAATGCTCTGGGTGGATTTGCTGGCTGTAGTCCCATCTGGAGGCAATGGAGGGGAATGCTTCCTTGGATATCTTTCTCCAGGTGAAACCATTTGGCAAGGTCTCAGAATTCTAGGAACAATCTGGAACCCCCTTTTTTGCCAATGTTGGGAATGCCTTGCCCATCACAGGGATTTGTCTGCTTTGGAGGTTATCAAACCTGAAATTGAAGGCAGTGGTGCAGCAGGATTTAAAGTCTTTTCTAATTGGCAGAACCTGGAAATAATATTGTGAATTTGGAACCAAAGGGCCCCTATTGCCAGTGCCTTTGGATTCTAGAAATGTGCACTGAATAGTACCTATTGAATAGTCTGTAAATCTCTGTCCTTACCTTGCAGGTCAGCAGTTCTAGAAGAATCTTCCTGGATAAAAGACCTGGAGTTGGCACTTTTGGCTGCCACTCAACATTGCATGGCCTGTAGCTGTGACCCATCTTGGGACAAGAAACTAAACTGTAAGATTGGAAAATGAAGACTTTTAAAAAGATTAGACTGGGAGCAGTGGCCCATACTTATAATCCCAGCACTTTGGGGGCTGAAGGCAGGAGGATCAATTGAGGCTAGGGGTTTGAGACCAGCCTGGGCAACATAGCAAGACCTCATCTCTACAAAAATAGGAAGTATTAGCCAGGTGTGGTGGCGTGCTCCTGTGGTCGCAGCTACTCGGGAGGCTGAGGTGGGAGGATCCCTTGAGCCCAAGAGTTTGAGGCTGCAGTGAGCTGTAATTGTGCCACTGTACTCCAGCCTGGGTGACAGAGTGAGACCCTGTCTCTAAAAAAATAATAAAACATAAAAAGATTAGATACCTGCTGGACCTCATTTGCAACTGGTAAAATCAGAAGCTGTCTTCCAGCAGGTGTTTATATGAGAATAAAATAAGAGAGAGGAGGAGCTGCCCCAGAAGGCGAAGTCCCCAGGAGGGGACTCGCAGCCAGTCACACCCTGCAACCCAGTGGGCTGTTTCAGAAACCTCCTCTCCAATTCTTCCACCCCTGCCTGCTTGTTGGTTCCCAACCCCCACTCCCACAGTGATTTTGTAATTTTCATTCCATCCTTCCTGAAGATAAAAGACACCATGGGCGGGATCCGTGAATAAAAGTCGTTATTTATCGATGCTGGTTTTGGGGAACATTTTTCCTTCTGATTCATGAACCACTTTTCTACATTCGAAAAGCAGTTCATAAATCGTTCAGCACCGGCAGAAATTAATAATAATGAATCCATTTACATAAAATAGTCTCATCCTGCCAGGTGCTGATAATGTTTGAAGCTGGAATCTCTTTAGGAAACTGGATGGCATATGTGCGTGTGTTTTCCTATACATCAGACCTCACACCTTCCTTTTGTGAGTTTTACCAGAAGTTTAATTATTTAGTGGCCAGTCTTGATCACCGGGAGACGCTATTTGCAAAACAGGGGAAAGATAAAAATAAGAGAAATATTGCAGTGTCTTAAGAAGATAGTTTTAAGCCATGAGAGTTCGTGTCTAGTGAAATTAACCCTTTGAGTAGTTCGGAGAAATACAGCTACCCACAGAATCATTAAGTCCTAAGAAGGATCGTCACTATCTTATGGCTCACATATGCTCACACTCACACTAGCGTGAACACACACAGGATTTTTTTGCAGTAACAAAAATGAATGCATACATCATAAACTCTGTTTTCAAAGGTATATGACAAAAAGCATAAATTCTGTTATAAGTAGGTCTTATGTAAAGAAAAAAAAAAGGGACTGTGATCAGACGAACTGGTGCAACATCCAATTAACACAAACAAGATAGGGTGCCTGCCTCCAGAGTAGCACACTCCACAAATGCACTGAAGAGTTTGGCAGAAATGTTTTGCTTGAGTACTTTTTTTCCCCAGCAGGAACAGAGGGTTAAGCTCTCATACTCCTCAGTCATTAGAATCTGATTACCACTGTTTGTTACATGGTCCCTTTCTTGTTTTGTATATTGATCCCTCTTTATCCTCTCATGTTACTCCTATTCCTGTAGGAAAACATGCAGTTGGGTTAAATGTGCATTTTTGTTTTGTTTGCATGCATTTTTAACTTACGTAAAGGATATTATGTTATTTACTTGGTTCTGTACCTTTCTTGTTTCGTGAAGCACAGTGGCTTTCACATGTACCCCCACTGTTCTGCAAACATGAAATATGCTGCTTCACCATGATTTCACACATGCTTATGTTGTTGCTCTCTAAGTGTAAAATCTGCTGCTTCTGGTTGTACACAGTTCTCTCTAATGTCCATCCATTCGTCCAGTTGGCTGCCTCCAATTCTCTATCCCTACAGACAATGCTGCAGAAAGGGTCTTTTCAAACAGGTGCAAGGATTTCTTTGGGATATATGTCCATGAGCAGAATTGTAGGGTCACTGCATGTGCATATATTAAATTTGACTAGGTTGTGCCAGATGCTCCCGGGTGGCTGGCAGCTCCAGTCTATATTCCCACCAGCAGTGTGGAGAGTCCATATCCTTGCCAACATGTGGCATTATCCAACTGTTTTGCCAAACCGAAAAGAATGAAGCACTATCTCGTTTTAATGGCATTTTTTTCTAATTGCTAATAAATGTGAACATCTCTTTATGTGCTTATTAATTAGCCTTTTGAATCTCTGCTCTAAATGGCCTATTTACAGCCTTTGTACATCTCTTTCCTTCTGGAATTGTTTGACAACTTCTTATTGATTTGTAGCCATTCTTTATCAGTTTTTAACATCATAAACTTCTCCTCCAAATCCATCACTGCCTATTAACTGTCTATAGTGTCTTCGGTTGAGTAGAAGTTCTCCTTTTTCCTCTATAGTTGTACAGTCCTGTGGTAGGCAGACTTCCAAGGTGCCCCCCAGTGATCCCTGTCTCCTGGTATTCACGTGGTTGTGAATCCCTTCACATCAAGTGTAGGCTGAGTCTAGTGACTTGCTTTTCACGGATGGGGTATAGCAAAGATGATGGCAGGCCACTCCGTGATTAGATTACAAATGAGTCTGACTTACAGCTTGCTAGTAGACTCTATTGCCCTTCCAGCTTGCACACTTTGACAAAGATGGCTACCACACTGGACAGGTCCATGAGACAAGAAACTGAGAAAGGCCAATAACCATTGAGAAACGGAGACCCTTAGTGCAACAGCCTGTAGAGAACTGATTTTTGCTGCAATCACATGAGCCTGGAAGTGGATCTTTCCTCACTTGAGCCTTGAGATGACTGAAGCTCTGGCCAATACGTCAATTGCAGCCTGGAAGAGAAACCCCAAAGGACCCTGCTAAGCCACACTGGATTCCTGACCCGTGGAGATAAAGAGGCACATTGTTGCAAGCCATTCAGTGTTGGGTTATTTTCACTCAGCAACAGATGACTCATAGCAATTCTAAAGTTGTAATTTTGACACTTAAGCCTTTAGTTTATCCAGATTTCACTCCTCTGTAGTGTTAGGAAGAGATCCAGCTTAACTTTTCAACAGAATTGATTTCGAATTCCAAACCTGCTATTTACATTCTGTCTCACAAGGTGAGATAATGTATGAAAAATTGCTTAAGGCAGTGTCTCCCTCCCACAAAGAAAAGGCAGCTACAGATGCAGTTATTTGCTATTATGCAACTCAGTGAGAGGCCATTATACAGGATATTCTCCAAAACTCCCTGACAATGAGTCACTTCCTGATTGATAATTTCACATAGCTGCATTCTTAGGAGCTCACTTGGGAAACTAAACCATTGAGAAGTTAAGATTTTGTCCCAGAAGTCTCCTCTGAGACACAGGTCTCTTTGTAAGTACACAGGCTGCTTTAAGGAAAACAAAAAAATCACCTGGGTTCTATTCCTGACTACTGCTGACTAGCTGTGCTGTATGGAGTGGATTCACTTTCCTTTCCTTTTCTTTCTTTCTTTTTTTTTTTCTTTTGAGCCTGTCACCCAGGCTGGAGTTCAGTGGCAGGATCTCAGTTTACTGCAACCTCTGTCTCCTGGATTCAAGCGATTCTCTTGCCTCAGCCTCCCAAGTAGCTGGGATTACAGGTGTGTGACACCACATCTGGCTAATTTTTGTATTTTTAGTAGAGATGGGGTTTCACTATGTTGGCCAGGATGGTCTTGAATTCCTGACCTCAAGTGATCCACTCACCTCAGCCTCCCAAAATGCTGAGATTACAGGCCACTTTCCTTTTTTCTCTTAGTTTCCCCATCCTTTGAATGAAGAAGGCAAATAGGGTGACTTCACTTTCATTCCATCCACCACTCTGTTCCCTGAGAAGCAGCAGGAAGGCCTTGGAGAATGAAGATTTTCAGTCTGAAGCTGCAGAAAAGCAGGTTGGAATTCACCTTGTGAGACTGATCTTGGGTAGAATCAGGTCAGGGCCTGATTGCTCTGTCCTTCCTCTGCCATGTCCTGCTTGGTGCTCAGTATCCCCCCTTCTACACGGGACCTCTGGCTCCCCCAGTTGAGTCAGCTCTGTTAAAACAGCTTGCAGGCCGGGTGCGGTGGCTCATGACTGTAATCCTAGCACTTTGGGAGGCCAAGGCAGGCGAATCACTTCAGGTCAGGAGCTTGAGATGAGTGGGGCCAACATGGCAAAACCCGGTCTCTACTAAATATACAAAAATTATCCAGGCATGGTGGCACGTGCCTGTAATCCCAGCTACTTGGGAGGCTGAGGCAGGAGAATTGCTTGAGCCTGGGAAGCGGAGGTTGCAGTGAGCAGAGATCGTGCCTCTGTGCTGCAGCCTGGGTGATAGTGAGACTCTGTCTCAAAACAAACAAACAGACAAACAAAAATAGCTTACATATCTCACAATGGCCTCTTTCCTCTTATAACAGCCACAATACATTTGGCCAGAAATTTTTGTCTCTAATTTTCAAGTCTGTGTCTGCTCGGGGAGAGACGAAGTGTGTGCAATTCTGAATCACTTTAATGTTACACAAAGAAATACCACTCGGTCAGTCTTTTGGAGTCATTCTTCCTACAGAACAAGCCCCAGTGCTCACCTGATTGGTAGAGACAGATAAAGGAGACACCCACACACCAAGGTCTTTCCGGATGAGTTTGAAACTTTGCAAAACACCTGGCAGAATCGTAAGTTCTAGTCTGAGCAGCTCACAATACGTATGAAAGGCCATCAGAGAATGTGTGCTTTTGAGACAGGTTCTCAGAAAACCGTGGGAAGCATGGCTAAAGTGGTGTGAACATACGCCGTAGTTGCCACCACCTGGGACTTCCGCATTAAACAGGACCACTGGTGGATCTGGTTAGAGACAGAGAGAATGTGACAGACTGATGTGGCATCTGATTAGCTCCTGCTTCCCGTGGAAGATCTCTTCAGTTGTCACTGAGGATCCCCAAGCTGCAGTGAAAAACCAACAGCTACAGACCCTGTTGAGCCCATGGGGGCTGCAGAGCACTGTGCTTGCTGAACTCTGCCACTGAGCTCCATGCACTGTCTCAAGTAATCCTCAAAATTGCCACTTGAAGTAGGTGCTCTTATTTCCCCCATTGCACAGGTGAGTCATCAGAGGTGTGTTCTAGCGATAGACCAATTCATCTTCAATTAAGGACACCGTGGACAAAAATATGACAGATTGGGAAAAGACCTTTGCAATGTCTTTGACTACCAAGGGATTGTATTTAGGTAATATCAAGAACATCAGCCAACAAAGAGCCAAGAAATAACCCAAATAGAAAAGAGACAAAGTGCATGAAATAAAAGAAGAAATTCAAAATGTTCACTAAAAAATAAAGAGATGCTCAAATCCACAAATAATGAGACATTAAATTAAATTAAAACGAAGAGGAGGTAGGCCGGGAGTGGTGCTCACGCCTGTAATCCCAGCACTTTGGGAGGCCGAACTGGGCAGATCACCTGAGGTCAGGAGTTCGAGACCAGCCTCAACATGGAGAAACCCCGTCTCTACTAAAAATACAAAATCAGCCAGGCGTGGTGGTGCATGCCTGTAATCCTCACTACTTGAGAGGCTGAGGCAGGAGAATTGCTTGAACCCAGGAAGCAGAGGTTGCAGTGAGCCAAGATTGGACCATTGCACTCCAGCCTGGGCAACAAGAGCAAAACTCCTCAGAAAAAAAAAAAAAAAAAAAAAAAAGGAGGAGGTGCCCTCTCTGTATCATTAGATAGGCAAAATATTAGGCATGTGGATGCTGCTGTTACAGGAAAGGGGTCCAGATCCAGACACAAAGAGGGGCTTCTTGGATCTCACGCAACAAAGAATTCAGGGCAAGTCCATAGAGCAAAGTGAAAGCAAGTTTATTCAGAAAGTAGAGGATACAACAATGGCTACTCCATAGACAGAGCGGCCCCGAGGGCAGTTGGTTGCCCATTTTTATAGTTATTTCTTGACATTACACTAAACAAGGGTGGATTATTCATGCCTCCCCTTTTTAGACCATAGAGGGTAACTTTCTGACGTTGCCATGGCATTCGTAAACTGTCATAGCGCTGGTGGAAGTGTAGCAGTGAGGAAGACCCGAGGTCACTCTCCTTGCCATTTTGGTTTTGGTGGGTTTTAGCTGGCTTCTTTACTGCAACCTGTTTTATCAGCAAGGTCTTTATAACCTGTATTTTGTGCTGACCTCCTGTCTCTTTCTGTGACTTAGAATGCCTTAACCATCTAGGAATGCAGCCTAGTAGGTCTCGGCCTCATTTTACCCAGCTTTTATTCAAGATGGAATTACTTTTATTCCAATGTCTTTGACAGTGCTAAGCTTTAATAGGCTGTTGGGGGTCTAGGAGCTCCCACACAGAGTCAGTGGGGGTATAGACTGATGTAGGTATCTGGAGAAGAATCTGGCAGACGGGAATCAACATGAGAATCTGCATCCCTGGAGCAGGCAATTTTGTTCCTTAGTACACATTCCCAAGAAATTCTCACACTGCTCCACATAGGGCCCTGAGCTAGGGTATTCACTGCAGCCTTGCCTATGGTGGTACAGAATTGAAGCACCTTGGATGCCCATCTCTGGGGCAGGGATGGAAGTCTGTCATCTGGCAGATGCCCACCTTGGGGGGATCATCCAGCCATCAGAAGTCACAGATGATGTGAACCCATGACAACAGGCACAGATGTGAAGGCACAGTGCTCGGCGAAGACAGGGGGAAACAGAATAAGATGATGAATGCACTCCCATTGACACAAATTATCCAAAATGTTTGACAGTCTGTATTGCACAAGTGGAACGAGAGCTGGTTCCTGGAATATTGACCCTTTCATTGGTGGGCTGTAGGAGATTCAAGAATAGAGCTGGGCTGGCCTGAGTGGTGAACAACCAACCCTCTGGGGACATGGGGAAGGGGCATTTTGCCAACCAAGATGACAATATTTTCAATATTTTAACCGTAGATCTGGCTGCACTGGTGCATTTTGGCTGAATATCAACCCTAGGTGGAAGCCCTGAGCACCACACCCTTGGTCAGAACGGTAACAGGACACACTCCTGTTCATGGTAGGGGGAGAAATCAGACAGTGGGGTAAGAGTCCAGGTTCTGCAGGAGTCCAAAGTTGCAGGGCGTAGACAGGAGTGATGAGCTGGATGACACTTGTGGACATGGCATAAAGGGCTTTTCAAAAAAAGGCCTCAACTCAAAGGAGTAACTCAGGATAGAAATTCGGACATTTTAAAGACTCTGGGAGCTGAAATTATTTGTGTGTAGGGAAAGGCCTCTCCAACTTGTCCAAGTGACAACAGCATATGTCCACCCACCTACTGCTCTCCATGTAGGTCCACCATGGTTAGAGCAAGTCTGACACCACCCACGAAGTCTGGATGGGAGTGTCGGATTCCTCCTGTTCAACCATACTACCCCCAAGGGGATTGCCCCCTCAGATGTTTTCTGTAACCTGCTCTATAGGCAGGTGCCAGGTGTGGATTTGTGAGTTGGGGTAGCTGTGATTTGGAGACACAGGCCTTTGGTGTTGAGTTTGAGACCTAGTCAAGCTGTGGTCTCAGGAGTTCCAAGAAAGTGGATAGGAGGTTGGACATCTTTTGTGGCTGGGGAGGGAGCACCTGTGTGAGTGCTCAGATGAGATGCCGAGATGCATCTCTTTGTGCTCATTCTGCAATGACAGGGACACATTGATCCTGTGCTTCGCTAGCTCACAAGGGGCTGGTAGTAACAATCAAGCAGTGAGTACGTTAAGACGAACACACCACAATCTCCATCATTAGGGTGAGTGGAGTCCGGATCATCTGCCCTGTCAGGGAGGCAGCAGACTGCTGGGAAAAACTGGGTGCATTCCAAACATAATCAAATCCTGCAGGCATTATGAGCCTTCTCAAATCCACATTGGTCCATGCCAGGATGCTGGAATGCCAAGGGGCCATTACCCCCTGGCCCTTCTATTCCTGTCTGCTGTGAACGCTCCTTTGGAAATGGCAGAGAATTTGCATTTATCAGAAAATTGCTTACTTACTCTAATCATCTATTTGTAAGGTTTTATTTTAGCTAGATAATGAATAAGACTAAATTGATGTCAGGCATGAAGTAATTTTAACCAATACCTTCAGAAGTCTGTAATACCAAATATTGGAAAATTATATGTAGGGTAATCTAAATAATGAGATGTTAAAATTTCTTGGATCCCAGGAACTCTTCAATTCATTTTGTTCCTCTCTCTCTTTCAACCTCACTGTGGGAGGCGCCATCTCTGACATCTTTATAGATGATGTTCTCATTTCAAAATGCCACTGAACCTTCAAATGAACACTTGCGTATGGTCCTTGAATGCAAAAATACTTAAATCAAGATTTTTATATTTTGGTGCAGCCAGCCAGAATGCACAGAGAGAGATGGGGAAGGTTTAGCTCAGAAGCCTACCCAGGAAGGCAGAAAAGGTCCAGCTAAGGGAAGGGGAGAGGCGCTGGGCCAGCAAACAGATGCACGTGGAGATGCTAAAGATGGAAGGAAAAGTGTCTTCCCTTGGCCTCCTGTAACCTGGAGCAAACACAAAATCCAAGTTGTAAAGGAAAATTCCCTCTCCTGAGACTAAGGACTTTAAAAGATGCTCCAAAAGGAATAAATACCATAAAATGTATACTGTGTGCATTGCCTGTAGCCAGCTCCTGTGTCTACAGAGAAGAAAGAGGAGGTGGTGCACTGCGAGGCAGGTGGAGCTCATTGAGCTCAGCATGAAGACCTCGGAGCTCCCTGACCATTGCCCACAAGTTTGCTTCACTATTCTAGTCTCAGAGCAAACGGGGTAAATAGATAATTTGCATGAGGGTTAAAAAAGAGTTAAGGGGATCCAATGCCTGGATGAGTCCTTGTCCGCTAAGGGCAAGGACTGGGGCTGGTGCCTGACTGACGTGATTGAACTTGATTATGACAGTGACAGATACATTGGCTAGAGTCACCCCTTTTTATTTTATTCATTTTATCTTTATTTTTCCAGCCTTATTGAGGTGTAATTGACAAGCACAATTATATATATTCAAGGTGCATAACATGAGGATATGATATATGAATATATCATGAGACAATCACCACAACTCAGTTAACACATCCTTCACCTTGCATAGTTACCTTTTTGTGTGTGTGGTGGAAGTATTTAGGATCTACTCTCTTAGTAAATTTCAAGTATACAACGCATTATTCTTAGCTGCAGTGAACATGCTGCATATTCGATCCCCAGAATTTATTCTTCTTATCATTGATCAACATCTCCTCATTCCCCTTCCTGCCCTCCTCACCCCTAGCAATAAAAATTCTACTCTCTGCTTCTATGAATTCAACTTTTTTAGCGTCTACATGTAAGTGAGATCAGGTAGTATTTGTCTTTGTCTGGCTTATTTCAGTTGGACAATTCAATTAGACATTTTGTAATGTCTTCCAGGTTCATCCACGTTTTTGCAAATGGCAGAATTTCCTCCTGTTTTATGACTAATATTCCATTCTCTCTCTGTGTGTGTGTGTGTGTGTGTGTGTGTGTGTGTGTGTGTGTGTGTGTTTGGGGTGGGGGGTCACATTTTCTTTATTCATTCATCTGTTGGTGGGCACTAGATTAGTTTGATGTCTTGGCTATTGCAAATAGCACTGCATGTCATACCTTTTCATAGTGGAGGAAATAAAAGCTCAATAGGTGTAACTAACTTGCCACAATCCTATACGCAGGGAGTGGCCAAGCCAGTGTGTGAACCCTGATATAACTAGGTCTGAAGCCCACACTCTCAAGGGAGTTGCCAGGGATCAAGGGAAACTCTCTAGAGTAGAGCTATGTGGCTGAGCCACATATCCCATTGATGGAGTAGCTTCTGAATGTTTAATAGTGACTACACTTTGCCAAAATAGGTCAAATATTTTGGAAGTTTAAAGTTTGGAGACAAAGGTGGAAAACTTTGCATGTGGAGTAAGAGACATTGGTTTATTCTGGCACTAAGCCCACCTAGGTTTTGTTGGGACAGCTCTGCTTCTCCCTACTATTAGGCAGTGGCCTGCCAGCCTTGCCCAATAATGCAAGGAACCCAAACAGTGAGGGGAGCCGCAGTCAGGGGTTTGGGAAGCGCAGAGTGCAGGCAGGTCCCGTGGGTTGGTAAAGTCACAAGAAGAGCAGATTTGATGCACTTTCTGCCTTAAGTGTCCCTTTCCTCCATTCTCTGTTTCTCTTAGTTTTGTTTTGTTTTTGGAGATACTAGAATACTCATACTCAACCTTCAAACCTCAGCTCGAATACCACCACCCCAAAATAACCTCCCCAGATTCCAAGAGGTCAGATTAAAGGCTCCCTTAGTTCACAGACCCCCCATGCACTTGATGTTGTGTGGCACGGTGTGCTTGTCTGTCTCCCACTACTAGGCAGCGAGCTTTCAGAGCAGAGACGCGACCTAGCACATGGCTGTTGCGGAAGAACTGAGGACAGATGAAGCACACGTGTGCATGAGGCTGTGGTGCACGCAGGGGCAGCAGGCTGCAGCCTGGACCAGCCACCTTGAGAAAGAAGGGCATCCAGACTGCTGGTGACCCATGCAGCCAGTGCAGAGTGAGAGCCCAGCAAAGTGGCCTTTTCGGGAATCTGATATGGATTGGTGCATGGGGGCATGGGCCATGTTGGCCAACTAGAGGGCAGGGTCGCTCAGTTTGTGAGTCCTTGCCCTGGGCTGTCTGCATCACCAGTCTATCAGGAAGTTCTTTCCTGCAATAGCAGTGTTTGAGCGGGGATTAGGGCCTGAAAAATGCAAGTAGTGACCTCACTCCTCACCCCACATTGATCCATTGACTATTGACTAGAACCAAGACTGGAAAGGTCTTATTCCCTTCTCAGATCCTCCCAGTCCTCAGAAAAGGGTCAGATAAAGTGAGACCAAGACACAGAGGAAGAAGATGGAAAGGGAGAGAAAGACAGAGATGGTAGACAACAAGACAATTGTGAAGCAAAGGGAGAGTTCCGTGTAGGAGAGGGCAGCATTGGAGGGAGATTCACCTGAAATCCACGTAGGAAACCAAACTCCAGCCCAGCCTCTGCTACCAAGAGGGTCCCACCTCACCCAGTTCTGTTCTCCCATGCATAGAAAAATTTAAAAATATATTTTACTCTTTTCTCTGATACTCAATTCCCCAGAGGAATATTTTTTGTTTTGCTTTGTTTTGTTGTTGTTGTTGTTGTTGTTGTTTTTTAAGGGAAAAGTGTTCATGGAAGGTTATAAAACACATATAATTTACTCACGGTAATTGCCCACACGTTATTTATGTGCTGTGCTGACAGTGAGACCAAGAAGAACGACTTGATCAATGCATTAGTCTAATCACGGGGTTCCTGCTCTTAATTTCTTTTGTTGGTAATTTCCATACTCAGGCAGCAATGCGTAGAATTATCTCGATTTACAGATCTCGGGGCCCTGGGGAAAATCTCTCTGGAGCCATTTCTGTCTCCTGGGAAATTTGAAATTTATTCAATACTGAGTTTGAAAGCCCTATAATATGGATTCAACAACTCCAAATAATGCCTTAGAAATTTAGTAGGTCTGTGTGACATTTTTCCTTTTTTAATTAGTAATTTTAGGGGGCTCAGAAATGGATCACAGAACATTTTTAAGAACAACTTTTGGTCAAATTGAAGCCAAGATTTGGCAGACTTGGCATTTGCCGGGAAACACACACAAACAAAAACACTACTCTTTCTTTTCTTTTTAAATCCATGAAAGTTCCTGGCTTGGCTTTGCCCAGGGTTTGTAATACAGTCTTCTAAGGTGGAGTATTTATGGAAAATCTATTGAAAGCCATGGGAGAAATTTCCTGTAACTTCAATTTACTTTGACAGAAGGAGACGCAACACCTGCTGTTAGCTGAACCTGCTGACCAGGCTCCGTCTCCTCAAAGTTTTGGGGGAGCAGAGAAGATGGTATGAGTAGAACTTCTTTCTCTTGGATCAGCTCCTAGGTTTGTTCTAGTGCCTGGAGAGAACAGGTTGCAATATCTCCAACTGCAAAGCAGGTGCATGGAGCCACAGTCCTGTTGAGCAAAGCCCTTCAGAGGGGCCCACGGGCAGGTAAGTCCTCCTTCCCTAACACAATATCACAGACAGTTCAGCCTCCAAGCCACAAAGGGTAGAGCAAAAGGGCCAAAGAGGAGATGGCAGGCACAGCCTGAACTGTCTGAGATTTCAGAACTGCAGAGGAAAAGTTGGCAAGCATCGGGACCAACATTCTTCTACCATTAACACTCACCTAGGAATAATATCTATCTTTTTTGGGCTGGCACTTCAGGTTTAGTGTCTCATATAATCTCAACAACCTGGGAGGTAGATGCATTCATATTCTTATTTTGCAGATGAGGCAATTGATCCTCCGACAGGTTGAGGAGAACCTGCAAGGTCTCAGACAGGTGGTAAGTATCAGAAAGAGAGGGTTTAAATGCAGATTCGGTCTGATTCTGCAGGAGCTCTCATACCTGAACAGGTGAGTCATCTTCACGTTTCAGGAACAACCACCAGGGCATGCTGAACTCTCTAAGGCAGTAGGGTGACCAGCTGCCTTGGTTTGCTGGAGACTGGGGGTTTCCCAGGACACAAGACTTGCAGTGCTAAAACTGGGAAAGTTCTGGACAGACTGGGACAAGCTGGTTCCCTTATCTGGAAGTGAGAATAAAACATAAGCTACTAAGAGTGCTGTGACTTAAAACTGTAAAACCAAAATAAGTGGCAAACCAGTGGTTTGTGGGTAGGATGTGAGTCTCTGGCGAGTTTCATTTGAACTGCATAGAGTTCCTGAGGCATTTTACACAGATCGCGTTTGAAATGCCAGAGTTGTTGCATAAGAAGTTGGACCTGGGGCTTTCAAAAAATAGAAAGATCGGGTCTTGGAAGGCTACAGTCCCAGCAAGGGTGATGGTTCCTTTCGTAATTCTCAGTTCCTGCTGGCCAACCTTATTCATTAGATCATGGGCTTGGTTCTTGTAGACAGTCAATGTTTTCTGTATAGAATATTACCCCGCAGTGACCAGGAAGCAAATGCCAATAGATCTCCAAAATATTTGATCACACCAATGGATTGCCTAGAATATCTTGTAGTCTTTCTGTTGCTTTTGAGAGAAGGCATGGAATACCAGGTGGGGGGTAGGGCAGGTGAGCTCAGGGTAGCAAGGATTCTGACATAGCAAAGGGAAATTCTGTATGGGACAGACTCAAATGTCCCAGATGCCCTCTCAAATGAAGATGGCAATAGTCCAAATATTCATTGATCCAGAAGCATCCCACAGCAGGTATAAGATCTGGGAGAACTCATCTTATTCCATCCCCAGGAAACAAACATTCCTTCTTGGGCAATGTCTCCAGGCCTCGCTTTTCATCCACAGAGCAGGTGCCTGTTCTCCCCAGGCCATCTGACAGGGGAGATACAAAAGCTGCAAGAGAAAGCTCACAGCATGGGGCTGAGCCCTGGAGGGGAAGTACGGAGGCCTGTATTCTAATTCACTGATGATCAATTTGCAAGTTCCTTCTCTCTTAGTTCCCTTAGTTTCCTTCCAGGTAATGCAGAATTCCTTGAAGCTTCTCTAGGTTGTTTTACTTAGCAATCTTTGGTCAGAAAGAGTCTTTCCCATGTTAACAGGTGAGTTAAGAGCCTCAGACTTCTGGGCTTCCCCCAGCCCACTCCATGACCCCAAAAGAGATTCCACTGGGGGATACAGTTTGAATCACCTGAACTAGACAATTATTACAGCTTCTCTTCCAGGTTGAATATTTCCGAGCCCCTTGCCAAACAGGGGAAGATCTTGTTAAACCAAAATCCCAAATAGATTTCAAATATACCCTAAGGACTGCTCATCATGAGAGGCTCAGGGGCTGGGGTAGTACCTTCTAAATTCCCATGGGAAAATGAACGTGCTTCAGCCAGAGCTTGGGAAAAGAAGATGTTCCTAAGTTTTATTGTTTGAAATTTGTCACTCAAGGATACGAACGTATTGCTGACAATTCGGTAGCATCTCAGAGCTCAGAAAGCACTTTTGAATCGATTATTTCATTTCTTGTTCATGCCAATTGTGTGAGGTGGGCAATGTTATATTCATTTGAGAAATGCAGCCCAGAGAGGCTCAAACCTAGCACTTTTAACTCCCAATCTCCCTCTTTTCTCAGCACCATGTGTTAAATCTTTATTAACCAGAATGTCCAATTAACCAGAACATGCCTGTGTATTAGGGATCATCCCAGACTGATTTTCTTTGTAGAAAACCCCAGGGAGCCACAGCCTTTCCTGCACCTCCTTTTGTTAGCTGTATTTTTTTTTAGCAGCCCAGTGAGGCCTGCATTTCAGAGCCTGTGTTGCAAAGCTCATTGCTGTGGAGGAGACAGTTATGGGCTGGGGCCTGGGTCTTCCGCCCCTTCCTGGCAGACCAGGAGCTTCAGTCGCTCTCTCTGAAGTTCTACTTCGCAGGAGCCTGACACAGACGACAGCCCCAGGTGATCCCTATTCTTCAAGACCAAGCCAGGGAAAATCTTCCAGATGTTCTTGCTACTCACCCCGACCTTGCGGTCTTACCCTTCTGGCTGAACAAGAGACAAACAGCTCCTCTCCACTTGGCTGTGTGCAGCTTAACGAATGCGTATGAAGACCGTATAAATAATTCACATCACTCAAGAGGTGGCGAGCTGAACAAGTCCCTTCTGGTTACATTTATTTAAAGATAAGGTGAAACTAAGTGAGTGATGGCCCAGTTACAGAGGCCAGGGTCCAAAGGGGATTTGGACACTCTAAGTTACACCACCAGAGTGATTTGTGCAGAACTGTGTCAACTTAGAGATCCTGGCACCTTGGGGGAAAGAGAAATGTCTTATCTCTAAGAAAAGTGATACAGGATGAGTATTTTCCAAGTACAGCCTATAAGCTAATTCTGCAGAATCAATTTGGCTCTGCTAGGAACCAAGTTTCCACTTTAAGAGGAACTCTGAATTAGTAACCTTGCAAATGTTGTCTTCCCTTGGAAATGTCACTAAGGGACTCTTCGAAGCATGGGTGTGGGTCCCTGGTGTGGGTCCTCTAGGGGCATGAGGTGGCACTTTCCAGAAGCATGGCGAACCTCCCAAGGGAGTCCAGAGTCTTTTATTGGAATCAATGGATGAGAAAAATATTGTTTTGCAACTTGAGTGAATGTGGCCTCCATGATCAAAACCTGGGCTAGAAAAGCCTGTGGAGTGGCCCTAGAACGGGGCAAGGTAGAGAGCAGAGCTTTCTCCTGCTGTGAATTTACCACTCATTCGTGTATTGTAGCCACATGCTTTAATTTTTTTTCTTCTCCCTTTTCCCACAGTGCCCCCTAAATATTTCCACTGAAGACTTTTAGAACTTTGGAATAAGGAAACTGTATCTCCAGCTAACAATAAAATTTACAAAGCAAAGGATGCCTCCGTTAATACTTTCCAAACGTCTTTGTTTTTGAATGAGCAAGATGCTGAGAACCTTCCAATTCAGTAAACCTGCCTCTGACAGGCAGCAGAACAGTTAGCAAGGTTGACACATAGATGCAGCCACACGATGCAATAATCCTTGCTGCACTGAACTTTGTATTTAAACACTTATTTTATGTTTAATTAATTTCTCCAAAGACGAAAACTTCCAGGCTGCCTTTGAAGCCGGCTGTTTGTTTAAAATATTTTGTTCTAAGAATAAGAGAAAAAAAGGAAAGAAGGAAACGGAGGGAAAATGTTTGTTTTTCCTGTTGTTTTTTCAAATATCATGTGACATTGTGAGGAGGCCTCCTGAAAGTGCAATTTTTTGTGTGTGATGGAAGAGAGATGCACCTATGAGTCTTACACCATCAAAGAAACAGACGCGTATCTATAATTTATGCTTT
This sequence comes from Symphalangus syndactylus, assembly GCF_028878055.3. NCBI lineage: Eukaryota > Metazoa > Chordata > Mammalia > Primates > Hylobatidae > Symphalangus > Symphalangus syndactylus. The sequence continues at coordinate 55,010,366 of NC_072435.2, forward strand.
GCTTTAAGCTTCTGCTGATCTGATGTGGCTTTTTTAAGACAACACAGGCAGCCCTGGCATCACTTGTCAATCATCGGGGCATGCTCAAATCGTAGACCATTAGTAGGAGAGACGGCAGAGTTTCTTTAATGATGCTTTTATATGGGGCATCCTGGCAGTGAAACAGAGAGGGTCTGATTTGATCAATGCATTAGCCTAATCACAGCGTTCCTGCTCTTAATTTCTTTTGTCGGCAATTTCCATACATGGGTTGCGTTCAGGATTCTGGCAAAGACCCGTTCAGAACACCGTGTGACATGTGCAGTCACCTTGCCCGGATTTCTCTCGGTGGGAAACGACGTCTGCAAGAGAGGGGCCGGCGGCTGGGCTGGATGGCTGCCTTTGAGTCCGTCCCGCGGTGAGGTTGGGGAAGGCCCATTCCACGCGAGCCTTGGCTTCAGCCCCGAGGTGCCTGCCAGCCCCCGTGGCAGACCCCGGCCCTGCCAATCTCAGCCCCCTCGGTGATTCTGTTCCAGCACTCGCCAAAAGCAGAATCCGTGTATAATGAACAAGTTTCATGTTCAACATTTTAAGTGTCTATTTATGAGTCCCGGTAATTAGCCCTTTGTCTGCAATTCTGTCGATGATGATTAGAATTCCATCTCACGTTATGAATGCTGCTCCCCAAACTTTTCCTTCTCGCCTGGAGAATCCCAAGCAGGTGGGCACCTGAAAGGCAATGAAAGGGGGCGATTTGGGGAGTGGGAGGTCTCTTCTTTTACCAGCCCTCCAGCAGCCTCCTTCCTTTGATCCCATTCTTCCCTAGCTGTATGTAATTTCAAACTTCTCAGAATCCATTTTCCTGGCTTTTGTTCTGAAACTTGTTTTCTGCTCATCCTCCACTCTCATCCCCAAAGGGTGCATTTTTTTATATCATGCCCTACACATGATATTTGTACCTTTTGCAAAATCTTGTCAGGATGCTATGAGGTTTAAGAGTCTTTCCAAACGAATCATTCTCAGAATCAAAATGTTATGAAGGAGGCCAAATTATCTCTAATTATAACCTCCAGAAAAGTGGAGAACTTTTTCAACAAACAGAACAGGGGCAAGCATCTTACAGAAATATTTGCAAGAAAAGTAATATTCTTTTTTTTTTAAGCGATCAAATCGTAAGCATACAAATAAATGTATTTTAATAAGGGTAAAATTACTAGTTAATGAGTTTGCTTTGGGGTTTTGTATCTTCGGTACAAAAATATATAAATGCTTTTATTAAGGTTGCACCTATTATTTTCTAAATGAACACAAACACACAATCTAATCCATTTAGCAATATTATATTTTAACATATCACTTACTCCCTGTGCCACTTCTTATTAGGGTACACTCTAGAAAACTGAATAATAATCTGTACCACGTAGACTCTCAGCATCCTTTATGACTGTAAAAGAATTCGAGTTTTTGATGATATCACAGCAATGTAAACAGATAATTGGAAAGCCAGGGCTTCCTTTAGAGGGAAGCCAGGGTCAGCCTTGGGGCTTGGAATTGGGCAGTCTCTTTGCAAACTTGTCTTATTCCGTGGATAAATTTCTTCCCATTTCCCCCAGTACCTGGAGGATGGTGGCGGTGGTTTCCAGAGGACTTTTCTCCACCCTGAGCCAGTACTTCTGGGGAGGCAGATGGAGTAGTCGTTTGAAATTCTGAGTTCATATCTTTGCAGAAAGAAAAGCGTCTCCAGGCTTCCAAGAAGCCCTGGCTGGTGGCTGATGTATGGACCCAGAGGCAGGGCAATGATTGGCCAGTCATGAAAAATTAGCCTAACTCACAACTTCCTGAAGAATGAAGCAGAGGAGCTGCGAAGGCAAACAACTGTGGGAGGCAGAGGCCGGGTTCGTGGCTCACTTCTGTAATCCCAGCACTTTGAGACGCTGAGGCGGGCGGATCACAAGGTCAGGAGATCGAGACCATCCTGACTAATACAGTGAAATCCCGTCTCTACTAAAAATACAAAAAAAAATTAGTCAGGCGTGGTGGCGGGTGCCTGTAGTCCCAGCTACTCGGGAGGCTGAGGCAGGAAAATGGCGTGAACCCAGGAGGCAGAGCTTGCAGTGAGCTGAGATGGTGCCACTACACTCCAGCCTGGGCGACAGAGCGATACTCCGTCTCAAAAAAAAAAAGAACTGTGGGAGGGGAGGAAATTCCACAGAGCATTCTTCCCAAGTCAGAACAACGCTTGGGCATTTCTTGGTTCTGCCCTTATCTTGGTCCATGACTATGGCTTGTGTGTGTGTGTGTGTGTGTGTGTGTGTGTGTGTCTCCCTCTCTCTCTCTCTGCTTCAGTAGGCTAATTGAGTATCTAAACAAACTAACTAATCACAAGAATTCGTACAAGACGGACAGGTCTGGAGAGGTGATGTTCATCAAACCCCTCCATTTGTTTTTTAATCCTTGTAGCAATTTATTTGCTGAATATGCACATTTCTTCCTTGAAATTTCCTAGCTGTGGCCAAGGTTAACTGTATACAGACTCATTCAGTATTTATGATTTTGCATAGTGGAGAAGTTTTTTTTTTTTCTTCAGAGTCAGAGAATCTGGATGCATTAATCAAAAATAATGAATAAAATGATCCGTCTGACAATTCTCATAGCAGCCTAGGTTTCAGGAGAATAACGAACTAACTTTATTAATCAACAGTTCCTGATTAATTGTTACAAAGTGTCATCCATAAATTTCCCTTCATTTTAATAATACTTGCTGAACGCTAACAATATCCCCAGTGATTTCAGATTTATGGCGGCCTGGGCACTGCGAGGAGTATGGCACTCCAGCCTTCTCTGCTCCCCCGAGCCTGAGCGGCTCTTCAATCCCAGCCTGATCCCCGTTTTCCTGGCACCCCTCTTTCTGTGACCCCTTCTTCCCCACCCCTCTCCTGGCTCCTCTGCCTATGTCTGCCAGGCAGAGAAACCACCGGCTCCCGGGAGCACCTGCGCTTGGCACCCCAGCCCCGGCTCCCCACCCATTTCACCTCTTCAGGCCCAGTTTCATGAAGGATAAGGTAGAGAACAGCGCTGCAACCCATTAACCATGACAGTTTCACTTTTCTCTCCTAATTACTCGTTCCTGCCTATTTGGCATTTTCTTAGAAAAATTTGTTGAATAATGACCAGCATTAAAATGGAGGCTCTTAAGAATTTATACGCAGAGCTTAATTTATCATGTACTTTCCTTATCTTGCAGCCGAATTTATTTCTAAGTGTCTTTGCTATGCCTGTGACAGTGTAGTCATTTTCTTAAGGGCACAGCATGTATCGGTAACACATTTAAAAATGCAACACTATTTAATCAGAAGAAGCTCAGGCTGGTTTCTTTGTGAATTGTGTTTGTTTACTGCAACTGCCGGCTTGACATAAGGCAATTAGTACTAATTGTTTAACCCAGCTGCCTTGCTGAGAGCAACCAAGAACTTTTGTACTTTATCTTGTTTTCTCTAGTCGCTCTTTGCTATCCAATTGCTGCCATATTTGCTCTTGTTTCCAATGTTTTAAACAGGGTGTAATTCTGCTTTTGTGAAACGGGCAGGAGGCTGTCTTCCTCAAGAGAATATTTTGAGGAGGGTGATCTTCAGCAAAGTTCATCTGGCTGGCTCTTCTTGTGGGTTGCTGTGAGGTCTTTGAAAGCCAGCAAGAAATTGAGGTCAAAATGGACAACGGGAACTCAAAAACTGTACATGAACCTGGAAAGACATTCTCTCCACCGCCTGCTTTTAGCTAAACTTTTGCAAAAAGGAAAATCATAAGGCTCAGATTTCAATGGGTTTTAAGTTATGAGGAGAAGCTGTAACTTCAGGCTACCATCTGTCTGCCTCGAATATTTTACTTCTTGCTTATTCTTTGTCAAAGTTTGCATCTATAGGAGGCCACTGGGAGTAGGAGGAAAATTCATGATTTATCATGTTTTGATTTGCTTGTAATGGCTTAAATATGCTTCCATTGAGTCTCAGAGATTACATCTTTCCAAAAGAGGGAATTGTATTAGAGGTGGACATGAAGCCTCCCCTTGGGGTGGCAGGGTTGTTGCAGGATGGTTCTGGCTCTGGCTGAATCAGGGTGACCTTACACCATTGTTGTTCAGCCACCAAGATGTGATGGTGGTCCTAGGTGCATCCCTGTGGACCAGCTAGGGTAACACATCTCCCTGGAAGATTGCAAGGACCCTGAGGATAGACACTTGATCACAGCAACAATATCATATACAGGACACTATGGGGCGTGTCTTATAGAAGTCTGTTGAATTACTACTAGGCCAATGGCCACCAATTAAAATACAATCATGCACTGAATAATGACATTTTTGTCAATGATGGACTCATAAACAATGATGGTCCCATAAGATTCTAATGAAGCTGAAAAATTCCTGTGACCTAGTGATATCATAGCCATTGTGATGTTGTAGCACAATTAATTGATTTTTTTTTATAAATATGGCATCGCCCAAGTGCACATGGCTTGTTTTTTTTTAGACATAGTCTTGCTCTGTTGCCCAGGCGGGAGGAATCTCAGCTCACTTCAACCTCTGTCTGCCGGGTTCAAGGAATTCTCCTGCCTCAGCCTCCTGAGTAGCTGGGACTACAGGCACATACCACCACACCTGGCTAATTTTTTTGTATTTTTAGTAGAGATGGGGTTTCGCCATGTTGGCCAGGTTGGTCTCAAACTCCTGACCTCAAGTGTTCCACTTGCCTTCGCCTCCCCAAGTGCTGGGATTACAGGCATGAGCCACCATGCCCAGCCTAAGTTGCTTATTAAGTCTACAGTAGTGTACAGTAATGTCCTAGGCCATCACATTCACTCACTACTCACTCATTGACTCACCCAGAGCAAATTCCAGTCTGCAAACTCCATTTATAGTAAGGAATCTATACAACTGTATCATTTTTATGTTTCATATCATATTTTCACTCTATGCGTTCTATGTTTAGGTATGTTTGAATACACAAATCCTTACCATGATGTTACAAATGCCTATAGTATTTAGTACAGTAACATACTGTACAGGTTTGTAGCCTAGGAGCCGTAGGCTATCACATTCAGCCTAAGTGTGTAGCAGCCTCTGCCATCTACATGTGTGTATGTTTCCCTTATGATATTTGCACAATGATGAAATTGCCTAAGGATGCCTTTCTTAGAATGTGTAAATGCAACATTGCAAGCATAAAGGTGAACATCAAAGAACTCAGCCCAGGTGTCAGGGGATGAAACTCCACCTATGGGTGCCATAGATGGTAAGTATGACAGGGAGGGATGTGGGTCATTTTCCCAGCTTACGATTAGGTTTGCTCTAGCAGCCAAGAGTACATGTGCTGACTCCAAGTGAGTTCACACATACAGAAATGTTTTTCTCTCACATAACTGGATCTTCAGAGATACCGGACTTGATGCATATTCTAGTAGAGCTCAATAATTCCCTTGGAAATCCGGGTCTTCCTTTTTTTTGAGGTCGGCTTTGGCTCCATCCTCTGATTGACTGTGCATGTGATTGCTGGCTGGTGGTCCATTGCAGCCAGGACTGCATGCTCTCATTCTCTTTCCAGGTGAACAAGAATAACTGTTTCTCCAATTGCAGGACATTATAAGTTGTTTCCTTCATTCTGATTGAATGCACCCACATCGCTTGCCACATTTGGACCAATAACAGACCCCGGAAGAAAACCATGCTGATTGGCTTAGAAGGCTGTGGATGTTTCCAAGGCTAGGAAAATAACTGAGCAGAATCAAGGCTCTGTTGGAAAGGTGTGCTGGAGAGGAGACCAAGTGTTACAACTCAGATCTATCAGCTTATCAAAGGAAGAAGAAAGCTAGCTCTTGGGTGAAATTTCCCAATGTTTAAATAAAGGCAGCTAATGCAAGTTTTGCCCTAAAAACGTCGTGTAAGTCAGTGGAGCATGGTGGCTCAGGCCTGTAATCCCAGCACTTTAGGAGGCTGAGGTGGGTGGTTGCCCGATCTCAGGAGTTCAAGACCAACGTGGGCAACACAGTGAAACTCCATCTCTACTAAAACACAAAAAAATTAGCCGGGTGTGGCCTGTAATCCCAGCTACTCGGGAGGCTGAGAGAGGAGAATTACTTGAACCCGGGAGGCAGACATTGTAGTGAACCAGGATTGCACCACTGCATTCCAGCCTGGGTCACAGAGAGAGACTCCATCTAAAAAAAACAAAACAAAAAAGCAAAGATAACAACAACAACAAAAACAAAAGCATCACGTAGGTCAATCATGTGATCATGTGGCACAATGAAGCATGATTAAGCAAGACCTGAATCTGATTCTTGAGTCTCCAGTTCTGATTCTCTGGGGAAGTAGGAAACTGATGGAATGGAGAAAGCCAAGAGTGGGTGGAATTCCATCCACAGGATGGTAAAGAACTCTAGACTTGAGAAGCCCCTGGCAAGTTTCTCCTTCCATCTTGTGACTGTCTGGGAAGAACACATGTAATACATTTCAGTAGGCCCCCAACAGCACCTCAGAGACTTTTAAAAGGTCAAGAGCTTTCTTAAGAACTTAGCTTACTACTGGAGAGTAACTTGGGTGCTGGGGAAAATTAGGATTAATATTCATTGGAAGTTAAATTCTGCCTTTTTTTTACCCCCTAGGAAAACTCTTAATGTTAGCAGAAGCCTGGATCAGCTGAGAAAGCTACAGGTTTTCTGTTCCAAAAATGCTTTTGTTGCTAATTAAAATTAGTCTAATTTTGAAATGATCACATCATTAAAGAGTATTTCAACTGATATTGATTTGATGATACCTACAAACATCTTAGAATAAAGAGGCTGGTGTTTTAGCATTAAAAGGTGCTCTGATTAAACCTAAATCTGTGAAATTGATGACATGAGCTTCTGGTACCTCTTCATTCGTTTTTTTTCCCCTTCTGCATAAAATAATTATGAATACTTCACTCCATGCAATCCACGTTTATTTTATTTTTTACAGGGATGGGGGAGGGCTGGATTAAGTGCTAGCTCTTTGCTTGTCTATGGTACTGCTCTAGCAATATCTTAATTAAGTCTAGAGTCAAGATGAAATATGTGCCCCAAGTATGTTTCTAATCCTTTCAAACTTGCAGGTTTGATGGGTGATCCTGGGCCAAGTCTTTAGAATGGTGTCTCTTATGTCAATAAATCTTCTGAGACGTGTCAGCCAGGTCATTGACATCTTTGGTGAAATGGAGAACTGGCTCTCAGAGGGGCTGCAGGTTGAAGGCACAGTCCCAGAGGATTTTCACCTTCTTCCCTGGGGCAGGGCTTTTTCCACAGTCGCCTCTGCATAAATATTCCGTGCATTCACGTCTCCTTTCTTCTACTTGCCTGGCAGGTCAACTCCATACCTTCTCCTCTCGGCCTGTCCAAACTCTAACCACCTGCAAAAGCCAGTCCTAAAATCAAGAAGCTTTCTCTCCTTTATCTCTGGCAGCAGTTACCAATGATGCCAACCACTTGGATGCTCAATCAAAGTACTTTAGCAGATTTGTATTAAGTACCTGGATTCATTCATTTGACACATATCATAGAATCCATGCTCTCTTAGAGTAATGAGAAAGGCAGACAGGTAGACTTGATCACTGCTTCTAGGACATTCACATTCAGGGGTGTGATAGGGAGTAAACAGTGAGGCACACGCAGCATTTCAGATTGTAAAATGCTCACAAAGGGAGTGAAGAGGGTGGCAGGACAGGTAGATTGGTGATAGGAAGCCATCTGAACAAATAACCTTTTACCTCTCTCCTAAGATAAGGAAGACATGTCCAGTGAGTAGTGACTCGCTTCTCATGTTTGGGTATATCTGATGAGGAAAGTCAAGGCTGCTGGGCCTTGGCCATGACCTAAGGATGTAGCAAAACTTCATGAGGATGACCTCTGGAGAGGATGACTTTGGGGCTGAGACCTATAGATGAGAAGGGGAGAGCCTTTCAGGAAGTCCATGTTGTTTCCTGGAGTCCACTGTGCATTCATCTAATCTTTCCACCTCCTAGACTGAGAAACTGAGAATGCCTTAAAGGCCAGATTGGCTAAATTCATATCTATAGGGCCCCTGAATTCTGGCAGTGGGTGGACCTTCTAAGTGGTACCCTTCCCAGTAGATACTTGATGAGCCTAACTGAAAGAGAGGCAGTCCGGGCTCTTCCCATTCCCTAAAGAGAAAAAAGATGAGAGCAATTCAGGATGACAATATGAACCTGAGCACGGAAACCTCACTCCTAAAAGTGATTATTTTTCTTAGACTTCATGTCACCAGTATTTCGCAAGTTGAAATGAAAACCACAGAGGTTCCTCACCATCTATTGGGAGTGAAGAAAAACTTCTAAGCTTCTTTTCTGCCCTGACTTTCCTTCTAGACTTTAGAACTCCTCTCATGGCCCAGCCATAAGGCCTTCCTCAGCACAGTATAGGGCTGAAACATTTAGTTTATGGTGTGATTATTTGGGGCCACACTGTTATTCCTGTAAGACCAGCCCCTCTCAGAAGATCTTGCCTGATTCCTCCTTAGGAATCAGTGCAAGTGCCCTAGAAGAACAAGCAGGCCAGGCCATGGTGTGTGTTTGCCCAACAATGTTTTAAGACTCTCTAGTACAGTGAGGACTGGCCAGAGCTGCTTCCTTTGACCTCAAAGACTGTCATATAGTCATGATCCAGAGAATCTGTGGATTGAGCACCTGAGCCAGAGTGACCAGCAGCAATTTGTCTGGGCATCTTGCAAGTAACTTTTTTTTTGTTTTTTGTTTTTTTTTTTGAAACAAAGCCTTGCTCTGTCACTTGGGTTTGAGTGCCGTGGCGTTAACATAGCTCACTGTAGCCTCGAGTTCCTGGCCTCAAGAGATTCTTCTGCCTCAGCCTCCCAAGTATCTGGGACTGCAGATGCACACCACCGTGCCTGGATAATTCCTTTTTAGTTTTTGTAGAGATAGGATCTCACGGTGTTGCCCAAGCTGATCTCTAACTCCTGTCCTTAAGCAGTCCTCCTGCTTCAGCCACCTGAAGTGCTGAGATTACAGGTGTGAGTCACTGTGCCCAGCAACAAAGAAGCTTTTACCACCCTCCAAGGTAAGGAAGAAGTGTCCAGTGAGGGGTGAAAGACAGTGACTCGGCTTCTCATGTTTGAGGTATATCTGTTAAGGAAAGTCAAGGCTGCTAGGTTCCGGCCATGACCCAAGGATTTAGCAGAACTTCACTGAATGTTTTGAATCGGCCCATATGGCTTCAGATTGGATGTCCATTTGGTGCTGGGCTGGACCTTTGGCTCTAAGCCTCTGCACAATCATGAATCTGTACAATCATGAAAGGTAGAGTTCACATTTCCCCACTCTGTGAGCTACTAGCCACAATGACCAGTAGGTCTCACAAGTCCTTCCCCCTACCCTTCCCTCGAAGGCAACCTCTTGGCTTTCATCTTCATGTTTGGCCACCTTTGGGGAAAAGGTAGAACAGTTAACATCTGAGGCCACTTTCAAGACAATATGTCTCAAGCTTCCTGCCCCATGGTGGTGGCACATTGTGAAGGAGGGAACAAAGAAACCACTTTTTCTATCAGGGACATTCCAAAGATAAGACAATTTTAGTTCCTCTTCTGGCCTATAAAAATGTTATCAACAAAAACTCTAGCAACATTCATTTTCATCTGCATATGATATTTACAATGATTCCAGAATAGAAGACAAATACACACAATGAGATTTCTCATTGCTTGGGATTGTCTTTGCCTCCAAACATTCCAGATACACCACACAGCTGTTGATTTCAATGCTCTTGGAGAGACACTTCAACACACAGTACCAAGTTTCGATGCCTACTTTAAAGAGGAACCCTGAATGCATGACAGATAATACTTTGGCTCTTGATTTCAGTGTTTTTACTGTTTGTTTTAGGTTTTGTGGGGTGTATTTATTTATTTATGTATTTATTTATTTATTCCTGATACACAGAGTCTCACTCTGTCACCCAGGCTAGAGTGCGGTGGTGTGATCATGACTTATTGCAGCCTTGAACGCCTGGGCTCAACCAGTCCTCCAATTCAGCCTCCCAAGTAGGACCACATGTGCATGCCACCATGCCAAGCTAAATTCTCTCTCTCTCTTTTTTTTTTTTTTTTTGTAGAGATGGGGTCTCACTACATTGCCCAGGCTGGTCTCAAACTCCTAGGCTCAAGCAATCTTCCTGCCTTGGCCTCCCAAAGTGCTTTTTGTATTCTTACTGGTTGCATGAGTTCTAGTTGAATAAATACCAGAAGTAAATATTGTATGGTATCAAACACACAAGGTAGCACAGAGTGAGGGTGTACCAAGTGGAAATTTAGGGACTCAGCTGAAGCCCAAGTGACTGGCTCATGTGAGGCTCCCACCAAGCTGTAATTATAGATCAGTGGCAAGCCACCCAGTGACTGTCCCTCCAGGGGTCTGCCAGTCCTGTGAAAGGAGCAGGGCTCCATGGTGCTGATCAGCACACTCCCACTTTCCTCGGATGGATCTTTCTGATGGACGGCCTGCTGGCTCCTGTGGGAAAAGAGAGGTTAACAGAAAAGGACAGAAGAGGAGCAGGGGAGAAACTCCTCTGACTGGAGACCATGGTGTGCACAAGCCTCGCTCGTCTGTCTGCTGGGGAGGATGCCTGGCCCTAGTGTGTGAGGTCCCACTCATCTGTGCTCCTGTAAATCTTTGTGAACTCTGTAAGATAAGCCCAGGGTCACCAAGCCCCACCCCACATCATGAGTCCAGTATGGGCTGACCCATTCCAACACCCAGTGTCAGTATCTGCATCACTGTGGCTTGGGGCTAATTTTTTTTTTTTTTTCAGAGCACTGAAGGCTACTCTGCCTGTACACAACAGGTGGGATGTGCCAAGGAAGGAACACCCCCAGCAGCAGCAGTCAGCCAGTGACTGCTGGGAGTTGCAGAGAACCACAACACTTCCTTCACACCCCACCGGGAACTTCCTAGCATCTCCCATGGCGCCAGGCATCATTGTGGTGGCCATCTTCACAATGCATTTGCAGGTGGAAGAACTGTCTGTGCCACAGTCGCATTCCTGCCAGCATTTCCTAGGGAGCTGAATAAGGAGAACACATGGACACAGGGAGGGGAACAATACACACTGGGGCCTGTCGGGGGGCAGGGGGAGGGAGAACACAGGATAAATAGCTAATGCATGCAGGGCTTGATACCTAGGTCATGGGTTGATAGGTACAGCAAACTACCATGGCACACATTTACCTGTGTAACAAACCTGCACAGTCAGATCTTTGTTCAGGGTCAGCTTCTGGAGCAAGGCAAACTGAGACCCTTGAACTCTTGGAATGTCAGTCAGGCACCTGGTGGGCAGGTTCCTGGACATCCTGTTTTTTACTGACCATGTAGGAACTCAGATCAACTTGCCCTCACCTCTGCCCTGCAGTGGATGTTCTGGCAAGGAGATCAGATGAGGAAACAGCCCTTTCCTACAGAGAGAAAGAACTCTCAAAAGAGAGGATCTGGTAGCGATTTCCTGGAGCAGGATTGCAAAGAGAACTCCTACTTTTAGTAAAGGAATAAAGGAAGGTTCCTGCCAGGAAGGATAATGATGGGATTTTGAAGGGTCTACAGGAGCTGGAAAATCAAATGGGATCAGAAAAATCATACAGGTGGGAATATTCCAGGACAACATGGAGCACCATGAGTAGGTGGTCTTGGCTGGAGTGGATGAAGGGTTTATGAAGGGAGGACTGGAAGAAAAAGTGGCAAAAGAACAAAAGGAAGATGCAGGAGGTTGCTGGGCCCTATGCAGCACTCACAGAGGAATTTAGAATAGATACGAAGCATGTATCGATGTTCCTATCTATGGAATTAAATTGAAATAAGCCCTCCTCGGTCTAGCTTTGGACCCAAGCCATTCAAAGGCTTAAGGGAATAAAACAGAAAAAAAAGATAAGAAATGAGCTCAACCTGTCAACTGTGATGATAACAGTGATTGCAACGTTGATAAAGTGCTTTAGTAGAAATATGGAATTTAGAAGAAAATGAAATGAAGGCAGCAGACTATTCTCACTGACAGTGATGTTGGCAAGCAGGAAGGCTTGACTGCTCTGAGACAGGTCATCCCCAGCCACCCCACACCTTGGGGTTCCCACAAGTCTGGGTTCAGGGGCTTAGTTTTTCAGGATGGGAACCCATCCCATTGTGTTTGTTTAGCTGGATTCAAAATCTCCCATTCTGGAAATGATGGGAAGCTAAGGTCCTGAGTTCATTTTATTAGTTTTGGGGAGAGCAATAAAACAGTCTAAGATAGAAAGTCAGAGCAAAGGCAATTGCCTGTTCACAGGGTCTCTCCCACACACCTCCTTGGCTTGGTTTCATGGAGGCTGCATGTAAGAAATAACTAAGACTCATCCAAGGCTCAGGCTGCCTAAAATCAGATCGCTGTATATCTCTAATCATCCTGGCAATACTTCCTGGGAGTGGTGAGTCCACTGTACTGAACAGGGATCAGTGCTGGGGTTAAATACGTTTTTTTCCTTTTTCCTCTTGGCAAACACTTTTGAACTTTTTATCAAAGTGTAATGTGCATATGGCTGTGGAGAAATAAAAATGCTTTTACATTGTTGGTGGGGATGTAAGTTAGTTCAACCATTGTGGAAGACGGTGTGGCAATTCCTCAAAGACCTACAACCAGAAATACCATTTGGCCCAGCAATCCTATTACTGGGCATATACCCAAAGGAATATAAATTACTCTATTATAAAGATACATGCACATGTATATTCATGGCAGCACTATTCACAGTAGCAAATACATGGAGTTAATCCAAATGCACATCAATGATAGACTGGATACAGAAAATGTGGTACATATACATCATGGAATACCATGCAGCCATAAAAAGGAATGAGATCATGTCCTCTGCAGGGACATAAATGGAGCTGGAGGCCATTATCCTCAGCAAACTAACACAGGAACAGAAAACCAAACTTGGCATGTTCTCATTTATAAGTGGGAGCTAAACAGCAAGAACACATGGACACAGGGAAGGGAACAATACACACTGGGACCTGTTGGTGGGGGCTGGGGGAGGGAGAGCATCAGGATAAATAGCTAATGCATGCAGGGCTTAATACCTAGGTGGTGGGTTGATAGGTGCAGCAAACCACCATGGCACATGTGTATGTATGTAACAAACCTGCATGTCCTGCAGATGTATCCTGGAACTTAAAAAAAATTAAATTAAAAAAAAGAAAGAAAATATCTACATTAAAGTGATCTATTCTTAAGGAAAAAGAGTTGAAAATGCAGCCAACCCTTGGTGGAATGTACAAATAAATCTTTGCTATACTTTATTTCAAATAAATTATTTTAAAATAAAGTGCACAAGACATAAGCACGTAGCTGAATAACTTTTCACAAACCAAATACATCCATGAAATTAGCACACACATCACCGAATAACATTATCAGTACCCTCAGAAGTCTCATTAGGCCCACTTCCAGTTGGTACTCCCCCTCACCCAGAGGAAGTATTCTGACATCTGGACTAGTTCTCTGTTGCTTAAAACAACAGTATATGTTTATTATCTCTCATAGTTTCTATGGTTCAGGAGTTTTGGAGCAGCTTACCTGGATGGTTCTGATTTGGAGTCTTTCGTAAGGTTGTAGTGAAAATACCAACCAGGGTTGTAACAATCTGAAGGCCTGATTGGGGATGGAGAATCTATTCCAAAGGTGGCTCACTCACATGGCTTGTAATTTGAGGATGGTTGTTTGTAGGCCTTTATTTCTTCCCATGTAGGGCCCCACTAAAGGCTGCTTGAGTTTCCTTCCAACATGGCAGCCAGCTTCCTCCAGAGAGTCACGTGAAGCCCACCTTAGAAATTACATGACATCACCTCCGCCACATTTTATTTTTTTAGAAGCAAGTCACTAAGTCTAGCCTATTTTGAAGGAGAGGTAATTAGGCTCCATCTTTCAAAGCCAGGAATGTCAAACATTTTGCAGAAACATTTTAAAACCACCACAACTTGTAACACTGTAGATTGCTTTCACCTGTTTTTAATTGATATGCAGGAGATCGTATAGTATCACATACAGTATGTGATGACATACAAAAGATATACAAAAGTATGTCTTTTGTGTCTGGCTTCTATCAGTCAACACTATGTTTGGGAAATTTATCCATGTTGTTGCATGTAGTTGTAGTTCATTCATTTTCATTACCATAGAAAATGCTACAGTATAACTATACCATAAAATGTGTATCTATGCAATTGTAGACAGACATTGACTATCAGGAATAAATTTGCTATGAAGAATTTAGGTTTCTGTTGGCTTGCTTCATGGTTTAAGGCCAGCTCATGACTCTGTCCCATGAGAAATTATTATACAGTGGCCTTCTCTATAAGGATAATCAAGAAACTTGTTACTCCCTAAGGAAAAATTATAAGTCCTATACTGGCCCAAATTGAGGCCTGGTACTAGCAGTCATAGCCACTTTGCCATTTGCGAAACATTTTAGTCCCCCTCCCTGCCGAACTTTCTTTCAGAAAACACAAAGAGGTTAATTAGCATTAGTCACAGTTTAAGAATTAGCCAAAAGCCTCCCCTGTTTGCATGCTATCTTTTAAGAAGCTGAAGCAAACCCCATGGCATCTGAAGCCAGAACCCTTCTCTGACTTGTCCTATTATCTCAGAAAAGGCCTGGAGGAGACATGAGCAAATGAGTGTACTCATGGGTGAACCATCCAGTGGGAACAGAGTCTTCGGACAGACAGATGTGAGGTTGCCTAGCAATGCAGCATGACCAGGGAGAAGGGCCCTCAGAGGGCATCTCCAAACAGGCTGTAAAGAGTAGCACACCTGAAAGGTGTCATTCCACATGGAGATGGAGAGGCAGGTGGCCCTGATTCCCCAGAAGTCCCTGGTGGAGGTGGAGAGGATGCAGGCACCAGGAATAACTTTGGGAGCTCTTTCTTTGTCCCAGAAAATCACTTCACTGACTCGCACTTTGTAGTCCTAAACACTCATTTCTCTACTCCTCAGACTCACATTCCTCTAATCTCCCAGTGAGGAGATCGAGCAGATGCTGTCCTGTCCTGGTCTCTTCTGTGCATACAGCCCCACTCACACCTGCTGGAGCCTGCACTTCAGTGCCTGAAACATTTCTTAGGGCACTGGAGTCAAGACAACAGCATGGCAGTCAGTTTCCCTGCTCTCCAACGAGGAGGCATCCTCTACCCACAAGTGCCAGGAGTTGATGGAGAAACACTGTGGCTGCCCCTCTGATATAGTTTGGCTGCATTCTCACCCTAATATCATCTTGAATTATAGTTTCCATAATCCCCACATGTCATGGGAGGGATCTGGTGGGAGGTAATTGAATCATGGGGTGTTTTCCCCCATGCTATTCTCATGAGTAATGATAATGAGTAAGTTCTTACACGATCTGGTGGTTTTATAAGGGGCTTCCCCCTTTGCTCTATTCTCATTCTTCTCTCTTCTGCTGCCATGTGAAGAAGGACATGTTTGCTTCCCTTTCTGCCATGTTTGTAAGTTACCTAAGGCTTCCCCAGCCATGCTAAACTATGAGTCAATTAAACCTCTTTCCTTTATAAAGCACCCAGTCTCGGGTAGGTCTTTTTGAGTAGCATGAGAATGGACTAATACACCCTCCCTCTTGCAAGAGGGCTCAGGGCTGTGTCCTATGCAGGCTCCCGCAGTGCATTTCCCCATTGGGATCAGATGTTAGTCGCCAAATCGTTTGATAAGATGCCATTTATTGGCTCTTTTTCTTCCCTGCCTCCCCTACCCACCTATCAGTGTTTTTTCACCTCCCAAATAATAAACTTGCAGTTGAGTCCTTGTCTCAGGGTCTGCTCTGGGAGAACTGAGACCCACACAGGCAGTGCTCGGAATCATAGCTTATAGCTTATTCATTGATTTATTTAGTATGCATTTATTGCTCTTTTGCCCTGTGTCAGGCATGGTGCTTGTTGCTGGAAACTCACTGAGAAACAAAACCCCAAAAAAGCTTCCCTTCCTGTTAGGGAGACAGGCAAAAACCAGGAAGCATGCATATAATGATGTGTAAGAGGGTGACTCTGGTGAGAGGGGCTACTTGAGATTGGAGGGGGCAGCAAGAGTCCCTCTGAGCTGCTCAAGTTTGAGATGCCTGGCCAGCCTGGGCCTCTGTGGGGCTCTTCCACAGGAATGCATGGCTGGCAACTGTCCCTCCCTGCCACCCCCAACCCCAATACCTGACTCCATGGCTGCCACTCACCATGGGCTGCTCCTTAGGGGAGACTCAGCCAAGCTCAGGTCCATGGGCCAAGTGGATTTCTTCTTATCACTGCATCCTCAGATTCAGGCTGCCCTCTAGCTCCAGCTCTCACCTGGCCATAGCAGTCTTCTAAAACCTGGATCCAGATGTTGTAAGACATGGGCCACAGAACTGATGCATGAGGGAAGAATAAAGAGCAACGCTCATCAAGCTAGTTCTATGTGCCAGACTCTACTGGGGGCTTCAAAATATGTGGCCTCATTGATTCCACCTAGTATCTGTTTGGAGTAAGTATTTTATCCCTGGTTTTAGAGGGAGAAACTGACCCTCAGACGGGGAGAGTGACTTTTCTAAGTGTCAGTGCTGACACAAGCCAGGGTTTAGGCTCCGGTCCACATGTCTCCAAACCCAGTGTCTCCGGACCACAATCATACTGTGTGCACAGTCCCTGGCCGGAGTCTCTCCTGGGGCACTTAACTTTCTTTTAAGGACTCTTCACTCTTACCCTCATGTCCGTGCTGGCTCAGTCTTATCCTTTAAGCCCTTGTGATGCCTCATTCCTCCAGGAAGGCTTCTGAGAGGAACAATCAGAGACAGAAGTCAAAGACTGGAACCCCTGGCTTGCTTCTGGGGGAACCTGGGCTAGAAGTCAGCAGATGACATTAGAACCTCCCTGGCCATTGCTTATTGCCTGGGTACATAGTGAATACCACTCAGGAAAGGGTCCAGAGGGCAAGGCTGGCTGGTGTGTGCTGGCCTCTCCCCCTTATCCCAGGCTGGGCAGCCCCCACTGGGTTTCCATAGTGATGATGACAACTATGATGATGACCTTATTGGTCATCATTGAGTGGCCACATTCGGTGCTCCGCATTTTCTACATAATATCTTAGGTAAGTCCCCTACCACCTGCCGCTCCACAATCAGGTCCGTTGTAACATGTCTGTTCTCTAAAGGGGCAGGGCACAGACATAGGTGACAGCTCCATCCAGAATCAAGTGGGGATGACGCAGTGGGCTGTGTCTTGCACGGCACTGGAGAGGATATCACTGAACTCTCTAGACTCATTTTACAACATTCTCCTGTCATTCCTTGGGAAGTGTTCAACAAAGCTTCTTCCCTTTGCATTCATCTGAGCCTGGCTTCTGTCAGTGTATGCGCTTTTCAAAAATGCTGTCAATCCCCCACTTCTTGAATCAGTTAATTAACTAGTTGAGTGTCTGTTTAAGCAGAGGAAAACCCAAATTGCGTAGGATCCCGCCCACCTCTCTGCAAGTCAATTCAGTAAACATTCACCGCAGCCCTGCTGGCTTGCCCAGCACAGTGGCCACATGGGAGGGAAGTGGAAGAGGTGGCCACCTGGGTCTTGCCCTTGGGAGACAGGTATGTGCCCTTCCCTGGCTACCAAACAGGAAAGAGCATGTCTGGTGTCAGCTCTGTCCTTATATAATCTAGGAATGACAGGAAGCAGTGCTGGCGGTGCAGAGGGGAATAGAGCTACGCCTTGCAGAACCAGGTTTCAGCTAAAATAAGGGTGTCTTTCCCTTTCTGTCTGCAGCAGGGAGTGCAATGTGCACAGTTCACTGGGTCTGGATAACTTGCACAGAAATTGAAGTGTGTTGGGAGAATCATAGGAAAGGCTGAAGAATGTGAGATCCAGGTGACAGAAATTAATAGCTACTTCAGGAAAACTCTGCTGGCATGAGATGGGTGGCAAGTGTTGACCTTACCTGTATCTGTCCAGACTGAAAGGGGAGGGTGGGGAAAGCAGGAGAGGAAAAAACAGTGAGAGAGAGAGGGTTGGGAGAGAGTGGGAGCCTCAATGATGCCCAGCCCCTAGCTGGGGAAGGGCAGGGCCCTTGGCTGGCCGTCCCCCGAAAACTGACCACAGTGCCTCAACAGGACTGCCCCAATCCTGGTGTTTTCCCCAGAAGATGGAGATATGGATGCAAAGTGGGTAAAGCTACAGATACCTGCTTCAGGGCATGGGGTTTGAGAGTGCAGCTTCATGACTCAGAGAGAAGTGTGTGAAGGGCCTGAATTTTACCTGACAAACAGCAAGACCAACTAGGAGATCACAAGCACTGGGTTCCTTCCAAAGTCTAAGGAATTAAAAGCCTCCACCTTGGATGTCTGGCTCTAGGAGAATTCTGAGAAAGCAGCCAGGGCATCTCTGGAACATGGGTGAGAGACTGGAGGTGAATTTAGTGCTGTGGAAACTAGAGAGTCCAAAGAGTGGTGGTTGTGGGGAGTCCTTGAAATATTAAGTATAGAATTACTGTATGAGCTGGCCATTCCACTTGTGGGCACATACACACAAGAGGTGAAAGGAGGGACTCGATTGGATATTTCATTCCAAAAGGTGAAAGCAGCCCCAAAAATCCATCTATGTGTGAATGGATAAGCAAAATGTGGGCTATGCATAAAATGGGAGGTATTCTGCCTTAAGAAGAGGGAAATTCTGACACATAGGGCAACATGATGAACCTCAAAGATAAAGATAAGTGAAATAAGCCAGTTACAGAAGTACACTTTTGTATGATTCCACTTATGTGGGGTGCCTAAAGTAATTGAATTCATCGAAACAGAAAGTAGACATGTGCTTGCCAGGAGCTTTGGGTAGAGGGAAGTAGGGAATTATTGTTTAATGAATGTGGAGTTTCTTTGAGATAATGGAAAAGTTGGATTCACAGGTTGGAGTTGGATTCACAGGCTGGAGTTGGATTCACAGGTTGGATACATTCACACAATGTAAACATGCTCAATGCCACGGAACTGTACACCTAAAAAGATTAAAATGGTGAATCTTACATTATATGTCTTTTACCATAATTAAAAAAGATTACAGAGACAGGGACGGGCTGCTTGGACCCTGTCACCAGAGACATTCAAGCAGAAGCTGCTTGACTCTAGATCTTGGTTCTGAAATGAGACTCAGATAGAAGATAAGGTTTGTCTCACCTAGACTCAGGGTGATGCCGTGGAAAGGCGGCTATGCAGTCAGACAAAAGTGGATGAGTATCCCAACTCTGCATCCTAGTTAGCTGTGGGACTTGACTGAGTTGCCTAAATTCTCTAAGCCTTCCCTTCCTTCCTTATCTGTAAAATGGATGTTCCAATGACTACCATGCTAGTTAATTGTGAGGACTAAATGAGGCAATGTGCCTGGAAACAAAACCCAGTGGAACCAAATAAAAAACATCTCAGGACAACAGATACGCACAAATGACCCTGAAACATATGAAAAGATGCTCAAATTCACTCATAACAGGAGAGATGCAAATCACAAAGGCTCAATACCTGAAGATACCAGTTTTGACCTATCAGATTGGAACATCCAATGGTTTGAGAACATACACTACATTATTGGAGAGGCCATAGTGAAAGAGCCACAAGTATTTCTGGTTCAAAGCAAAATAATGCCAACCCTGTGTAGGGCAATTTGGCAGTGTTTATAAATATATAAAATCAACATTTCCTGGTGACCTACATTATGAGATATATATCATATAATTGTCTATCTATCTATCTGTCTGCCTGTCTATGTATCTATCTAGAGGTTTTCATCCTGCCTCCTAACTCCCATAGCCATTATTATAATGTTGGGGCACTTTATGCCTCAGAAGCAGACCTCAGAAAACAGAATCTCTCTCTGGCCTTCTCCTTCCTCCTGCCACCTGCCCCATACCCTGGAGAAAAAAATACCGCACAGAGAGGCCAAAAAGAATCTGAACGGACAGGCCTGGCTGGGTTTGGATCATGTCCTTTTTGTCCAATCACATTTCTACATGTTGATCAGTCACGCCTATTCAGTGAAGTCTCCATAAAAGGCCCCAGAGGAGTGGGTCTGGAGCTTCCACGTGGCTGAATTTATGGAGCTTCCTGAACGGTGGTGCCCAGGGAGGGCATGGAAGCTCAGTGCCTCTTCCTTTGTACCTCACCTGTGCATCTCTCCATCTGATTCATTTGTGATAGCCTTTATAATAAACTGGTACATGTGTTTCCCTGAGTTCTGTGAGCCACTCCAGCAAATTAGTCAAGCCCAAAGAGGGGGTTGTGGGGACTCTAACTTGAAGCCCTTCAGTCAGAAGTTCCAGAGGCCCAGACTTGCAACTGACATCTGAAGTCAGGGAAGTGTTGGGGACCGAGCCCTCACACTGTAAGATCTGACACTCTCTCTCGGCAGATGGTGTCAGAATTGAATTGAAATAGAGGACACTCAGAGAAATGCAAGTGGCAAAGGCTCCATACTCTGAAGCTATCAATTTTGACTTGTCACATTGGAGCGTCCAATGGTTTGAGAGCATACACTGTTGGGAGAGGTTATGGTGGAAGAGCTACATGTATTGCTGGATTAAAGCAAAATAAAACCAACCCTGTGTGGGGCAATTTGACAATCTTCATAAATATATAAAATCAGCATTTCACACTGCAGTGTTCACTGCAGAACTAATGGCTCACTTGGTGGTGTGAAGAACACCACACATATTTTAGGGTCACAGAAGTCTTCTGTGATGATTGTTGTGAGAGGTGAGAGCAGGAGAACACACAGTTTGAGGTTTTTTTCCCAAACACCTAGCAGTCTTACTAGTGGGAAATTATCCTACAGATATACCAGCAAGTATGCAAAGTGACATAATACAAAGTTTTTTTTATAGTAGAAAAATGTGTAATATCAAAAAACTTAAAACAATTGAATATTCATTTATAAGGGACTGGTTAAATAAACTATGTCATATCTACAGAAAAGGGACAGTGTGCAGCACAGGAAAAGAATGAGGAAGCTGAGCTAATAATGCTAAATGACAAAAAGCAAAATTCAAACAATATGCCTGTGAGCTACATTTTCTTGTAAGAGAGACAAGGAGGTCAAAATGATATCTGTAGTTGTTTCTTTTTGCCTAAAGAAACCCTGTGAGGATAAACACAAAACTAGACTAGAAATGGTGGCTCACACCTATAATTCCAGCACTTTGGGAATCCAAGGTGGGAGGATTGCTTGAGGTCAGGGGTTCAGTACTAACCTGGACAACATTGTGAGACCCCATCTCTTAAAAAAATAAAAATAAAAAAATAAAAAATTAGCCTGGTGTGGTGGTGGCCATCTGTGGTCCCAGGACTCGGGAGGATTCCTTTAGCCCAGGAGTTCAAGGCTGAACTCCAGCCTGGGTGACAAAGCCAGACCACATCTCAAACAAAACAAAACACGTAACTAATAAAGCCAAGTAACTAATAAAAATAATTTCCTGTAGGTGAAGGGACTGGACTGGGACTGAGACATCTCTGGGTATACTTCTAATTTTTAGATCATGTTAATGCATTACTTACATAAACCTTAATTTTTAAAAAATACTAAAAATAAAACTTATGAAACTTCATTGGAGACATAAAAGAAAATTTAATGAGTAAATTGGCATATTATGTTTCTATTGAGTCTACAGAAAGGCTCAGTACTCTGAAGACAATAAATTTCTTTCAAATTAATCAATTAACTCAATGCATTTGTAATCAACAATGCAACATATAGAATCTGAGAGAGTTATTCTAATGTTCATCATACAGAAAAGAATTCTAGAATTGTCAGGACAGTTTTGGACAAAGATAATGAGGGGTTTATGTTATCAAAATATACCTTTATAGTAGTTAAAGTGTATTTTAAATACATTAATTATATTTTATTATTACATGGAAAAAGAAAGATACATCAATGGAAAAGAGTGCAGAGTCTGGAAACAGACCCATGTGTCTATGAAAATTTACAGAATAATAAAAATAAAACAAGATCTTTGTTTTACAACATTAATGCAGTGAAATGCAAATAGGTTAGAAATCTACAGATTTAAAAACAAAACTTTAAAAGCACAAGAATAAAGTGCAGAATAATTTTTAGGGTTTGGGTAATAAAGACTTTCTAAAGCAGGAGAGAAAACTTAGACATAATAAAGTAAAAGAGTAATCAGACTTTATTGGCAATTTAAATATCACCATACATACAGTTGTTTCAATTTACCAGTGACAAACAGAAATTAAAAATTAAAAAAAAATTTGCAACAGCATTAAATTTTCACATCTAAAAAATAAATCTAACGAAAGGTATGTGAGGCTTCTGTATAATAATTATAAAGTATTATCATTAATAATCATCACTATATTACCTTTTATTATTTAATAATGAAATCATTATTACTAAAATGTAAATGAATGGATTTATATACCTTGTTCTTGGGTTGGATTTTAGCTATGCCAGTTCTCTCCAGATGATTTATTATATTTGATGCAATCTCAATAAAGACATCAATATCTGTTTTTTGGAGAAAATTGTCAAGCTGACTTAAATTTTAATGAGACTATAAAGGGCTAAGAATAGCCAAGGTACTCCTTAAGAAGAAGGTGGAAGGACTTACTCTTCTGGTTATTCAAAGTTATGATGAAACTACAGCAGTGAAGACTGTGGCATTGGTTCAAGGATGGATAAATAGGCCAATGAACAGGAAAGAGGTCAGAGAGAGTCAGGGATGCTTGATCCATGACAAAAAGCACACTGCAGTGGGGAAACAATGTCCTTTCAATAAACACTGCTAGGCCAATTGAATAATATAGAGAAAAAGGTAACTTGACTCCCTACCTCACACCAACCTGTCCATATACAAAGATCAATTCCAGGTAGTTTATAAATCTAAGTGTGGAAGGAAAACAATAAAGCTTCTAAGGAAAACATTGGAGAGTTTTCTTACAGCCTTAGGGTAGAAAAGACTTCTTAAGTAAGATATCAAAAGTAGTGCCATAGAAGAAGATTGATTAATTGAACTGCATTAAAATGAAAAGCTTTTGTTCATTAAAAGACATCATGAAGAAGCACAGATAAATCACAGAGTGGGAGAATGTATTTGCAAAGCAAATTACCAATAAACAACGTATTCCTGGAATACATAAAGAACTCCTGCAAATCAATACAGAATGACACACAACTGTACCAGCTATTAATTTATTGCCTCTCGGCTCCAAATTCACCCAATTTCCTCCTAGTTTGCAATACTGGAGCTGAGATCTGTATTCAGTTCCTGCTTGGCCCAGTGGCTTTATGTCAGGCTGTGTCAATAGGGATCACTGATGGAGACTGCAAGAATGGAAGAGGGACAGGGATATTTTGTCTCCCTGGATTTCGCCATTGGTGGTAAGCAGAACAGTCCAAGGGCTATGAGTTCCTGCAGCATCCCTGTGACAGTAGGCATTTCTCATGGTTTTGGGACAGCCCAGCAAGCTTTGTCTTTATTGCAGAGGCATGTGACAAATTTCTGCAACAGCTGCATCATCTCAGCTATCTGAATCTCTGCTTTTAGAGGCCTCTTTTCTAAGCTGCCAAGTTTCTTCCTTGGCTTCCTTTTCGCTCAGCCCCAGGAGTGGTAGCTTTCTGCAGCTGCTACCCAGATACAACTTAGAGTCCTCTTTTACCTCTTTTCGTTATTCGCCATCTCTTGCCTACTTAAGAAATATTTACAATACTTTTTTTTCTTTGTTCAAATTTCTGAGTGTGGAATCTTTCTCCTAACTGAACCCTGGCATATACAAAAGCCCAATAGAGAAATGGGAGAGACTCAAACAGGTACATCATAAAGAGGATGCCCAAATGGCAAACAAACATATGAAAGAGGGCTCAGCTTTACTACTCATCTAAGAAATGCAAATTTAAGGCAAACACAATACCACTATCCACCCATCAGAATGGTTAAAATTAGAAAGACTCACAATACCAAGTGTTGATGAGAATGTGGAACAGCCAAAACTCTTACAATGCTGATAGGTCCATGAAATGATGCAACTACTTTGAAAAAGTGACATTGTCTATATTCTGTGTATACTATGTGGCATACACCCAACTGCAAAGGATATAAAGATACACTGAAAAACATGTGCAAGAATATTCATGGTAGCATTGTTTATAAAAGCCAAACTCTGAAATTAAAATAAAAACAACTCAGAGGTCCATCAGAAACAGAATAGGTAAAATATGATACAATTATTAAATGCAATGTTGTATAAAAACAATCTGTACCTGTGTTGTATAACATGGATGAATTTCACAAACATGATACTGACCAACAGAAATAAGGAGCCGGGCACTTAGAAGTATATGGCATATGATTATTCTATATAAGTTTTTAAAGGGCTAAACTCATTTTTTGATAGTTATCATTGCTTGGAAATCATTAACTTTAGATGGAGAAAGGAGGTAGTGACTGGGAGGGTGTAAGAAGGGAACCTCCTGGCAGGTAAAAGTTTTTATTTCTTGACCTGGGATATGTTCATTTTGTGAAACTTGATGAACTCACTGTTTTAAAATCACGTACTTTTCTGCATATATGTTATTCTTCAATTAAAAAGTAAAAAGAAGACAGAAAAAGAAAAGGCAGCATGTTAAGATAAAATACTTAACTATATTTTATTAGTGAAAGTTTAGGATCCAATGCACATAAAGAGCTTCTGTTTAAAAATGACAAACAATCTTAGAGAAAAATGGACAAAGATTATAAAAAACAGTTCACATAATACATACTATTATCCAATATAAAAGGCAGATTCCCTTAGTTTCTCTCTTCGAAGCCTGGGAAATAGCTACTTAAACACCAATGGCCTTGACTACCCATTCGAATAGGAAAACAAAAGGCTGACAAAATGTTGGGGGGGGGATGTGGGAAAAGGGACATCAGTACCCCTTTTCTGACTGTACCATCAGTCAGATATAAATTATTAAAATTCTTTTGGAGGAAAAATTGGCAATATTTATCAAAATAAAAACAGGACTAACCCCCAGTCCACCGTTTCACTTCTAGGAATTCTAAAATAACATTCACGCATGTTCAAAAAGATGTAACCAAAATAATGTGTTTTTTTTGGTTTTTTTTTTGAGACACAGTTTTGCTCCGTCGCCCAGGCTAGAGTGCAGTGGTGCGATCTCTGCTCACTTCAAGCTCTTCTTGATGCCATTCTCCTGTCTCAGCCTCCCAAGTAGCTGGGACTACAGGCACCTGCCACCATGCCCAGCTAATTTTTTGTATTTTTTTTTTTTTTTTTAGTAGAGATGGGGTTTCACCATGTTAGCCAGGGTTGTCTCTATCTCCTGACCTCGTGATCCACCTGCCTCGGCCTCCCAAAGTACTGGGATTACAGGCGTGAGCCACCGTGCCTGGCCACAAAATAATGTTTATTGCAGCATTTATTTTGTAACATAAAAAAGAAATGGGAAATTAAGTTTCTATGAATCAGAAGAAAATCAAGTTTCTCCATACAATGGAATACTACGTGGCTGGTAAAAATATAATGGGGTCCTCTGTGACTTGACGTGACAAAATCTAGTGTAAGTCTATCTCATGAAAGCAACTCTCAGATCAGTGCATTAAACATTATAGCATTCATATAAAAGAATTAAAGACTCAGGGTATGTTTGTAAGGGTTGTTTTTCAAGTTTGTCTCCATAGCCTCGTAGACTACTTAAATATACCATACCAGAATATTTTTAAATCACAGAAGTAAAGCGTTAATAAACAAAAATATACATTTAAAGTCCCCCTCCATGATGCCTACTAGATAGTAGAATTCTTATTCCCTGATGTCTTAATGGCAGACTCTGACTGATGAAAGTGATCAACACCTAACTATACAGGCATTTCAAACAACAAGATTTATTTATGGAGGACAGGAAGGAGGGAGCAGAAATTCTTGTTCAGAAAAGAAATTCCTTAGAATATTTCATTGAGCTTGTTTATTCTCGGCCTACTCAATGATTTGGAATACTTACTTGGACCATCTTCTATCGGTTTAGGGATAGTGGGATGCTCTCTGTCCTGGACAAGGCTGATATGGACCCATAGAAATAAAATGTGAGCCTCCTGTGTGACTTTAAATGTTCCAACAGCGAAATCAGAAAAAAGTAAAATGAAACCAGAGAAATTAATTTTAATAATATACTTTGCTTAACCCAAGGTATGAAAACTATTATTATCTCAACATGTAATTAACATAAAAGTATTAATGGAATATGATATATTCAATTTTTTGGTAAGATCTTCAAAATCTGGTGTGCACGTCACACTTACAGCCCATCTTGATTTGGATGATATGTTTTTCTTGACTTGATCGGTATTTAAATTTCACAAACTTCCCAGTAGATCCAAATACCTAAGTAGTTTTGAACATATCTAAGCATATGAGTTTTTCAAGAACAGAATAAAGTATCAGTTTTTTAAAATTTGGATTTAGACAGAATGAAGTAAAGTTAAAAATTCAGTGCCTCCATTGCCCTGGCCATATTTTGAGTACCCAGTAGCCACACGTGGCCAGTGGCTCCATATTGGACAAGGCAAGTGGAGGCCAGTCCTCCCATGTGGTCTTGGAGGTGGGTCTTGGCATTCTTGGGAACTGCTGCCCCAGCCAGCTGGGCTCCCTGGCCATGTGCTGGGATCTCAACTCCTCTCTGCATCCTGAACACATGGGAGCTGCAGGCACTGGGACAACCAGGCAAGGGCTGGAGCTCTGCCAGCTTCCAGGGCAGGCAGCTGGTCCCACTTGTCTCAGACACCTGGCTGCCTGACATTTACCCAGCAGCCTCGGCACCACCATGCAAAGCTGACGAGGACAGAACAGGGTTCCTGCAGGCTGTGAAGGGCTCTGCAGAGGGACTGCATTCCTGGGGGATGAGCCTGACCTTGGGATGAACCCAATGGGATGACATAAGCCATGATTTCACAACGGGGCAGTGATCACGAGCTCTCTGTGAGCTGGAGTGGACCACGGTTTCTGCTGAGAGCATAGCGGCTACAGGGGAAACTGAGGCAGCCCACAGCTCTGTCCTGCACCAAGATCTCTCCTTCAAGATAGGTCCCAGAGCCTCAGCATCATCAATCCCCGGGACACACATATCAGTGGCGAGAAGTTGTATTTCCTCTGAAAATGGAAGGGATGCTTTTCCACATCTTGAGAAGTAGCTATTTTTCTCTTTCCTTCTTAAATCAGTGATGAAGCTTCTGTTCAAGTTTCATTCTCGAGAACTGTGCAGAAGCTTCCCTAGCTTCGCACTCTGGGCTGGGAAGACTACATGCTTCCATCAGTATTCTGTATTCTCATTTTGGTGAAATTGAAATTTCATGGATTAAATCATCTCTCCTATGTACCCAGTACATGCCATGGAGACAACCCAATAAAAGGCATGGTCCCTGTCCTCCAGGATCCCACAGTTTCATGGAGGAAGTCAAGGGAGACTTCTTTTTATTAAAAACAGTGGCTCACAACCTTGCCTGCACAGTAGAATCCCTGGAAAGTTTTATAAAGCATCGATGCCTAGGACCCACCACAGATGTTCTGATTTAATTGGTCTAGGGTGCAGCTTTGGCACTGGGATTTTATTTTATTTTATTTCATTTCATTTATTTTATTTTATTTTATTTATTTTATTTTATTTTATTTTATTTTTTGAGACGGAGTTCTGCTCTGTCACCCAGCCTGGAGTGCAATGGTGCAATCTCAGCTCACTGCAAACTTCACCTCCTGGGTTCAAGCGATTCTCCTGCCTCAGCTTCCGAGTAGCTGGGATTACAGGTGCCCCAAACCACGCCCACCTAATTTTTGTATTTTAGTAGAGATGGGGTTTAACCATGTTGGCCAGGTTGGTCTTGAACTCCTGACCTCAGGTGATCCACCCACCTACCAAAGTGCTGGCATTACAGGCATGAACCACTGCCCCTGGCCAGCATAGGGATGTTAAAAGCTTCCCAGGTAATCCTGTGCAGTCGGGGTGAGAGTGACAGTTTACATCTCAAGTCCATGACCTTAGGGACCACCAACTGGGTCCCAGGAACTCTAATCACATCCCAGGACTTCTGTGTTCAATGCAGCCTGCAAAGTTATCTTTTAGGCTGGGCGTAGTGGCTCACACCTGTAATCCCAGCACTTTGAGAGGCCAAGGTGGGTGGATCGCTTGAGGTCAGGCGTTCAAGACTAGCCTGGCCAACATGGCAAAACTCTGTCTGTACTAAAAATAAAAAAATTAGCCAGGTGTGGTGGTGGGTGCCTGTAATCCCAGCTACTCGGGATGCTGAGGCAGGAGAATCGCATGAACCTGGGAGGCAGAAGTTGCAGTGAGCCAAGATCATGCCACTGCACTCCAGCTTGGGCAACAGAACAAGACTCCCTCTTACAAAAACAAAACAAAACAAAAAACCACAAGACAACAAAGTGATCCTTCGAAGTGTAAATTAGGTCATAGCCTTCTTCTCTTCAAAATTCTCTGTTGGCTCCCCATGTCCCTTTAAGTAACAATCGAAGCCCTTGTGTCTCCTGCAAAGTCCATATGACGGGCTTCCCATGACATCTGGGACCCATCTTCAATGCCCCTCTGCCCGCTTGCTCCCTGGGACCCAGCCGTCTGTGCCTCCTGGCCGTCCCTTGAATACCCCAGGCTCAGCCTTGACTTGGAGCTTTTGCACTGGGTCTTTCTCCCACTTCCTCCCGTCTGGGGGATGGTCTTCCCCCAGGAATACACGTGGCCACCTCTCTCCTCTCCTTCACATCATTGCTCACATATTATCTTCTCAATGAGGTTTTCTCTGGTCCTCTCCCAGCCCTGGTGCCCCTTTACCCAGCTCTCCATTTTCCAGGGTACTTGTCTCCTTCTAACGTACTATATAATGTACTTTCTAGCAATGTCTGTCTGTTAGCACCCGTCTCTCCTGCTGGAGATGTGTGTCTACTTTGTTTGCTGATGTATTCCTGGTGCCTAGGATGTGCCCAACATGAAATGTGCTCTGGAAATATTTAATAAATACATGAAAATCTGGAGAGTCCTAATTAAGACAGATTTCTCAGTAAATGAAGATGATGATTTTAGATGTTTAATGTCCCGCATCCAGATTCCAACGAGAAAAACAAAAGGACTATAGTAAGAGTGATAACCAACACCTCCCTTGGAAAATAGGGAAGAGGTGTGCTACAGAAAGGTCAGAAACTGCAAGGAATTCCTACTAAAAATAGCAGGAGCCTAGGCGTGGTGGCTTATGCCTGTAATTCCAGCTACTGGGGAGAATGAGGCAAGAGAATCTCTTCAGCTCAGGAGTTCGCGGCTGCAGTGAGCTATGCTTGTACCACTGCGTTCCAGCCTGGGAGACAGGATGAGACTCCCATCTCAAAAAAATATAGTGAGTAAATGACAGGTCAAAAAATGAAGAAAAGACCCAAAAGAAATGCACACCTGCTGGTCTGAGAAAGCAGAGGTGTCAGGAGACTAGAAGAGACTATGGCAGATCTATTTACACTTCTGCATGATAAGTATTGAGAACAGAGCTGTGGGCAGGTCACGCGATTGACGTGAACTCCTTGTTCTTTAGCTGTTATGGGTCAACACTGTGGGACGTAGCTGCTCAGAGAGGTTCAAGGGTGAGTACAGTAGTGCCTCCTTATATTCTGGGAATATGTTCCAAGACCCCCACTGCATACCTGAAACTGTGGATAGTACTGAACCCTATACATACGTACCTACGATGAGGCTTAATTTATAATTTAGTCACATAGTTAGGGATTAACAACAATAATAATAAACCACAAAAAAAATAAGTAAAATAAGGGCTGCTGGGCTCAGTGGCTCACGCTTGTAATCCCAGCACTTTGAGAGGCTGAGGTAGGTGGATCACCTGAGGTCAGGAGTTTGAGACCAGCCTGGCCAACATGGTAAAGCCCCGTTTCTACTAAAAATACAAAAATATTAGCCAGGCTTGGTGGCGGGCACCTGTAATCCCAGCTACTCAGAAGGCTGAGACAGGAGAATCCCTTGAACCTGGGAGGTGGAGGTTGCAGTGAGCCCAGATCGCACCACTGCACTCCAGGCTGGGTGACAGAGTGAGACTCCATCTCAAAAAATTAAAAAATAAAAATAAATTTTAAAAAATAAGGGCTACTTGAATACAAGCTCTGGAAGACCAGGACAGTGGATATACTAACCTATAAGTGACTAATGGGTGCACAGTGTCTACAGCCTGGATATACCAGACAAAGGAATGATTCACGTCCCAGACAGGACTGAGCAGGATGGCATGAGATTTTATCAGCTACTCAGAACTCCACACTATTTAAAAGTTATGAATTGTTTATTTCCGGAATTGTTCATTTAATATTTTCAGATCAAGGTTGACCCTGGGTAACTGATACTGTGGAAAGCAAAATCTTAGATAAGCGGGGGGACAACTGTAATAGCAGCTGCAAATACGAAACCCCAGGCATGGAGGGCTCCCATCACGGACATGATTCTTCCCAAGGTAGTGGACCGGATCTCAGGGCTGGGAAGCAGTGGTATTCCACATTGGACGTGGAGGCAGATCTAAAGGGAAAATTCCATATGGAAAGCCAATCCTTAGTGTTTGGCTTAAGCAAACACAGAAAAGGAACAGTAGCAAATTGAAATTTTCCTGCTATGATCATCTCCCAGGATGCTTTCTGCTCCTCTCCAGTCGCTGTAGAACTAAACTGGTTTGTAAACTTCTGTCAACCCATCTTTCAGTTTCAGATCTGAATGTATCCAGGTGGACAGGGAGGGATGGGGGGTGAGAATCAGCTCACACTGTTTGGGGCATTTACCTAGTTTGGTAGACTTCTTCTTGTTTTAGCTTGAATAATGTGACCAAAAAAAGGTACCTATGAAAAGACTCTGCATTATTTAAGCAAAAGAATATGGCAGTTATAACATACTTAAAATATACTGCATTATTTACCATGTGCTTTCAGTTAAATTCAGAAAAAAATAAACTCTGTAAAATGAAGGAAAAGATGTGAAAATGAGCAAACAGACTGAAATGAAATGGAGGTTCCTGAATTACTAAAATCCTGTAAAGAAATAGATAGAACCACAGTGCAGGTGAAAATGACATTATAGGCATTAAATGGCAAAAGTGATACCAGAAAAAAAAAATCAAATGAAGGATACAGAAGGAAAACACAATAAGCTCCAACAGGGCAGAATTGTCTTTTTTAGCTATGAAGATAGACGTTCTGAGAGTCAGGATGAGAGAGACATGGAGGAGATAAGCGAAATATTGAAATATTCATTTAAATATCAAATATTCAAATATCCAAATATCTGGATTTAAAATATAGGAAGATATGGTGAACAAAAAAATATACCATTGATATTCCCCCCAAAAAGAGACAAGAAAAATAAAACTGAATACATTATCAAGGATATAATAGTATAAATGTATTTTGGATTTAACAAAGACATTAATCTGAAGATTCATATGGCTTTCCAGTTACAATACCATTGACGAGGCTCATGAAAAGTGGTTAGTTTTTGCACATAAATTTTGTGAAATATTTTTATTTCAAAGGAAAAGAAAAACTTCATAAAGGACAGAAAAGCCAACTAAAACAGAAGGAAGATTAGGCTGTTTTTTTACTTGTGCTCTGCAGTGTTAGGAGTGAAAGTATGATGAACCTGGTGAACTTGATGTCCAGAGAAAAAACTTTTGCTACAGAAAACTTTAAAATGTGGCACACAGTCTAAGGCACAAAAGCGGGACAGGAGACAAAACCTAGGTGTGCTCTAGCTGGGTAGTCTGATCACAGGCAGCTATATATAGAACCCTAGAAGTGAACTAGGGAAGAAACACACTCCACAGAGGAAATAAAATATCCTTGTGGCTTGTCTTAGGCTCTAGTTAGAAAGAATAAAAAGAAGAAAGATTTTACTAAGAATTTCTAACATAAATCATTGCATGAGTTTGGGACTGAAAGTTATACTACCTGTGTGACCTGAAAATCTCCATGAAATTTTATTTTAAAGTGATTTCAGATTGGCAATCCTCATATGTGTAGGAGAACTAAACCAAATCTTCTTTGGAAGACCACTTTAACTTCAGATTTCAAAAAACTCCAATAGATAAAAATTCCTGATAATGTGTATCCATAATCAGAAATTACAAATCACATGAGGCAACATGCCTGCCATAGCAAAAATCAGCAAAAAAAAACTACAGAATTATTGCAAAATCTATAGCTACCACAATGATAAAATTCAGAATATTTTAAAGTATGTTTATTATGGTTAAAGAGTTTCAAAAGTGTGATTATGGAACTAGAAACTATGAAAAATGACCAGGAAACCTTTGAAAAAGAATGATAAAATCCCTACGACTTAAAAAAAACTCAAGGCCCAGGATAAACAGACATAGAAAATAGAGTAGGAAAGGCTAACATGTCTTTTCAGAGTTCTAGAATAAACACATTGAGAGAATTGGGGAAAAGGTAATATTCGAAGATAAAGTGGCTGCAAATTTCTGAAATTGATTAAAAAATACTAATTGTCAGATTCAGAAAGCACAACTTCTCCCAAACTGAATAAATCTACAGCTGCAAAACTCTCAGGGCAAAAAGTGGACAGAAAATGAAGAGGAATGATGCATAATAATGATAATTTCTCTGGAAATGGAAATATCAATAGCAATGCTATAAGCTAGAAAATAAAACAATACCTTCAAAATTTTGAAAAAAATATTACTCTAAACCTGGAGTTGCCAGGTGTAAAATTATATCTTGCAAGAATGAAGTTGAAATACATATATATATACCAGAAAAAATTGTAGAGTTTAAAAAGAATAGGGTCTTAAAAAGGAAACTTCTAAAGTCCATTGTTTGTAATTCAGAAAAAAAAAATCTGAGGTGTAGGAAAGAATGGTGAGCAAAGAAAATTATATACATGTGGGTAGGACTAATTAAATAATACAGTGTAAAATAAATATTATGATTTATAAAGTGTACAGTACAAACTGAGTAAAACATGCTGGGCAAAAACAGCATGTATCAATGTCAGTTGTTAAATATTCTAAGCTGATTGTATTAATCTGAAAGAGGGAAAATCTATTAACGAACTAGAAAAGGGAAAAACAGAAGATTAGACCAATCACCTACATTTAAAATACATAAAAAGGATAGAAAAATAGTGAAAAGCTACAAAAATCCCCCAAAATTAAATGATAGAAATATTATTAATTATAATAATCTGCACAATAAATGTAAATGAATTATACTTTCTAGGTGAAGAACAAAGGTTTTTAGACTCAAATTTAAGAAAAATATTCTGTTTACAAGAGGAACACCTAAAATATTCAGTCACAAAATTTGAAAGTAAAAACATGAAGACAGGTATACTGCATAAAAACCAATGAGCCGAAAGGAAGCTAGTGTAGCAATATCAACGCTCTACAAACTTAGTAATTCCAAATGAACTACTGAATATACAGCTGAATATAAAGTATACCACACCGTATTGTGCCCCAAACTTCTATGAATTTAATGCATAGCTTTACAATATGCAAATGAAACAATTAATATTACTGAAGCAGAACAAATAAATCCATCATCTTGTAGATTTTAACCCATCTTTCTCAGTAAATTATAGAACAGGTAGAAGACAAATGATTGAATATAGAGAAAATTAATCCATAAACTAACAAACTTAATTAATAGATAAAAAAACTCTTAAATTCAGAAACTTAATTAATAGACAAAAAAATAACACTCTTAAATTCAGAAAAATTCTTTCCAAGGATACGTGGAATATTTTTTAAAATGAAACACATGCAGTAAGACAAAAATTTCAAAGAACTGATTTCATACTGAACACAACACCGTTAATTTGGAAATTAAAATGATTTTTAGAAACTCAGACATGGAAATTTAAAAATGTATCTCCAGATAGCTCATTATGTCTGTTGATTAGAAATTAGTAATTAATAATGTTAAAAATACTTTGGTTTATGCACACACACATATATTTATAATAACTCTTGGAAAGCCAAGAAAGTTGCTAAAAAAAATTTATACCATTTACATTGGAAAAGAGGCAAATGTTAAAATAGAATAGAAATGAATAAAATAAAAAATGTTATGCTAGAGAAACTGAACAAAGCTAATATTTGGTTGTTTTAAAAGAATAATAAAATAGACCAACTCTGGCAAGATATATTATGAAAAACATCATAGAAAAAAGCACAAATACAATTATTTTGAGAATGAAAAAAGCAAAAAGATTAAACTGTGATTTAAAGAAAGTAGTTTACTTTTTCAACTTTATGACAATATATGCAACATTTAATTGAAATGGACAAATTCTTTTAAAAAAATCAACTAATCTGACCAAAGGAGAAATCTTTAATTTCTAGAGTCCTATAGCCATTGAATATCGTGTATTAGTAGTTAAAAAAATAAATTAAAAAAAAACTTTCCACAATGAAACACTAGGCACAGATGATTTTATAGATACATTATACCAGTGAAGAAATAAACAATCCTAAACCTTTACAAACACTTTTAAAAAACAAACAAACAGAAAAAACAAAAAGAGAGTACAATTCCCAAATTATGTTATATGGCTACCACAACACAGATATATCAAAGCCAGACTAGGACAATGTATGAAAAAAGTTACAGGCTAATCTTACTCATGAATATGGAGCAGAAACCTAAATCCCTTTAGCTAATGACTTGTAAAAAGATAACATACAATGACCAAGTTTGTTTTATTTCAAGAATGCAAAGTAAATACAAAAATTGTCAAACTTATAAAAGTTATTTATCATGTTACATTGAGAAGATCATGTTAAACTCTTATTCCGATTGCTGTTTTCTAATGCTAATTTTAATTATCTTAATGTTTGCTTCTTATATTTTGAAGGTAAGTTTTCATGTGCATTCACATTTAGAATGGAGTGGTACCTTCACTTGGATTTATCCCTTTTTCATAATGAAATATATCTCTTTGTTTTTAGCAATGCTTGTTTTAAAATCTGCTCTATCTGATCTTACTGTGACTGCACTAGCTTTTCTTGGTTAGGGTTTGTACGGTATGTGTTTTCTCATCCTTTCACTTTTAACAACTTAAACAGGATATAGCTTGGTTTTGTCTTTATACTCAGTCTGACAATCTTTGCTTCTTGGAGCATTTACCCATTTATATGTAATGTAATTACTGTTATATTGTGTTTATTGTCCTCCACTTTTTTTGTTTGTTTTCTACTCGACCCACTTGTTTCATGTTCTTTGGCCTCTCCTGTGTTGATTTCTTTTAAGTCAATCAGACTTTTCATTATTCTAATTCTTTCCTTTATTAATTTACTGTTATTTGTTATGTTATTTTTCTTTTAGTTTTTACCCTAGAGATTAATCATTTCTTGATGTGTTAATGTCTAAAATAAGTTATTGCCTTTCCATTTCTCTGATTATGCTCAAAATCTGAGACATTTTAAGTCCACTTAAATGGGTATATTCTATTATACCCATCTAATGAGTTCTAATCTTAATGTATTTTAAATTTTTCTAATTTCCATTCATTTCTTCTTTTGATTATATATAAATATATTTGTTTCTTCTTTTGCAGTCTTGCTGTCATATATGTTAATTTCCATGTTTTAAACCTCATATTATTAATACCATTATCTTTTTATACAGTTGATTTCAGTCCATGTGCATATATAGTCACTGCTTTGCTTTCTTTTCCTTCTTTCAATTCTGTGATTCCCTGTGGAATTGTTATTTTTTTTGTATTAGACTCAACTATATGAACATGCTATTATTCCATCAGTTTTCATCAACACAAGCATCACTATCTTATAGTTCAACCTAATATTACCTTAACTCATTTGTCTGAATAACCTGTACGACTTTTATGAGATGGAGTCTTGCTTTGTTGCTCAGATGGGAGTGCAGTGATTATTCACAGGTGCTACGGTAGTGCTACAGCTGCAAACTGCTGGATTAAAAAGGTTCTCTTTCCTCAGCTTTCTGAGTAACTGGGACTGCAAGGCATCCACTACTGCACCTGGCTGTGAGACTCTTCTCTGTTTTTTCTTTTGTCTCTTGGTCATGTGGCCCTGAATTTTGGTGTGTGTACTATTTTCTTTAAATAGAGTTTTAAGTACACAAAGCACACAAATGTTAATGTGTACCTTGATGCCTTTTTAGATATGTGTATCCCTGTGTAATTTCCACCTAGATCAAGGGATACAGCATTTTTAGCAGTTCAATAGGTTCCCTCATGCCCTCTACCAATTATTATCTCTCCAAGAATAGTTGGGGGAGTTATAATTGTTTTCAATTTCATGTGAATGAAATCATGGAGTTGATGTTTCTTCCCTTAACTTTATGTCCATGAGTTCATCCATGCTGTGTCTATCAGGATTTTGTTTCTTTTCTTTGTTGAGTAGTATTCCATTGCAAAAATGGAATTTTTTATACGGTTGAAGTTTATTTATACAGTTAAAAATCTTTAAACAGTTGAAATTTTTTTTCAAATATATTTATCCATTCTACTATTTATGGACACTTATTATTCATCATGGTGCTTTTATAAAGAATGTAGCTATAAACATTCTGGTGCATGTCTTTTGGTGGACATGAACACTCACTTTGGGAGAAGATTTATATACTGGTAATTACAGTTGTTAGACCGTACTATGTATGTATATTTTGATTTAGCAGGTATTCCTAAATAGTTTTACAGAATGATTGTGCCAATTTATATTCTTATTAGCAATTTAAGAGAATTTCAGCCATTCTCCATCCTCCCAAACACCTGGTAATGTGAGTCTTTTAAACTTAGTCTTTCTTGTAAGTATATAGAAATGTCTCATGAGCTTTATTTGTATTTCTCTGACACTTGAATAGTTTTTCATGTTTATTGGCTACTTCAAAATCCTCTGTTGTGCTAGACAACAAGAAGAAACCTCGTTTCTACTAAAAATATTAAATAATATTAAAAAATTAGCCGAGTGCAGTGGCACATGCCTATAGTCCCAGCTACCTGAAGGGCTGAGGTGGGAGGATCACCTGAGCCTGGGAGATCTAGGCTGCAGGGAGCGTGATCATGCCACCGCACTCCAGCCTGGACCACAGAGTGAGACCTTATTTCAGAATAAAACCAATCCTATATTGTGAAGTGCCTGTTCATATTTCTTTCTTATTTTTGTTAGGGTTATCAAAATTTTTCTAATTTATTTGTAGAAACTTTTTTTAATACTCTGAGTTTACAGTTGAATGTTTGTACTGGAAATATCTCTTTCATGTTTATGGCTTATCTGTTTATTCTCTTAAAGGTGTCTTTTAATGAAAAGGGATTCTTAATTTTGATTAAATCCAATATAGAAATCTTTTCTTTTATAGTTGGTATATTTTTGGTCTTGATAAACAAATGTTTGCCTTATTCAAAGATAATTAAAGGTCTTTTCCTACTATGTGTCTCCTAGAAAAATAATTTATTTTTATTATCATATTTAGCTCATTGGTTCATCTTGAATTAATTTTTTCTGTATAGTATGAAATGGGGGTTGTATTAGCCAGGAATCTCCAGAGAAACCCAACCAATAGGATAGACAGACACATACATACACACATAGTAAAGTTTATTGTAAGGAATTAGCTCATGCCATTATAGAGGCTAGGAAGTTCCAAAATTTGTAGTCAGCAAGTAGAGATCCAAGAGCACTGATGGTGTAGTTCCAATAAGAAGCCAGCAGGCTTGAGACTTGAGGATAACCAGTGTTTCAGTTTGAGTCTAAAGGTTGGAAAAATCCAATATTCCAGCCTAAGTCTGTCAGGCAGAAGAAATTTCCTCTAACTCAAGGGAGGGTCAGCCTTTCGTTCTATCTATCTAGGCTTTTAATTGACTGGAGGAGAGACACCCACATTAGGAAGTGTAATCGGCTTCCCTCATTCTACCAATTCAAATGTTAGCCTCAACCAAAAACTCCATCACAGACACACCAAGAACAATGTTTGACCAAATATCCGGGCACCCCATGGCCCAATCCAGTTGATACACAAAGTTAACCATCATAAAGGTCAAGATTGGCTTTTATCTTTGTGTGTGTGTGTGCGTGTGTGTATACATATACATTGTTGTTTTTCATCATGGTGAATAAGGCACAAACCTATTCAATATATCAGATAAATACAAAAGAAAGCTCAATAAGACACTTCTCTATACCTATATGTATATACATACACACACATATGTGTGTATATCCATATATATGTGTGTATATGTGTGTATATGCACACACGTATATATTTGACCTATCACCATTTCAGAAAATGACTATCCTATTTCTACTGAATGTTGTGTGTATCCTTTGTCATTAATGATATGCCTGTATAAGGTGATTGTTAACACACTCAATAAGGTTGACTGAAAATATAGCTATATACATATGTTTGTAAGTATTTTAAAATATTTTCTGTTTTTACTAAAGTAATAAATGTGTATAGTTTAAAAATTATGCAGTATTAAATAATTCTGCTTCACTCCTTTATTCTCCCCTAGTTCTACTTCCTATAAGTGATGGCTTTTCATATTTTTTCTATTCTAATTAATACTTATGTTGCTACTTCTTGATTTATGAATGTTTCATATTATATACTGATTTCTTGTTTTATTAGCTACATTTTTTGTTCTTACATATCTATCCCCATTTCCCTTCCTCCATCTAATCAATATATCTACATCACCATTTGTGATTAAATCATTAATTAATGTTTATATTAATATGACCATATTGTTTTCTGACTAGACAAGCAGTGTACAGTAATTGTTTTGTACAACTTTTTGCTTTTTTGGCACTGACAATTGCTTCGTTTTATAATTTAATTAGTGTTCTATGTATGGGGAGCCATTTCTCCCTAAGCGCTCCAAAGACCTGTCAAATACCTGTCAGTAATTTTCCAAGTGTTCAGACACATTTTCAAGCACCTATATGCATCCCACCCAAGAGACTTCCCTCATATAAACCTTAGTGGACTTGGTCTCCCAGCTTACAGTGTTACAGCACAGAAGCAGAGTTTTTATCTCATTTCCTATTCCTTTGTATATAGCCAGTTTGCATTTTTGATTGTTTTTCCTCTTGGAATCTCTTAGGATCTACTTTTTATCCCTGGTGTTCTGAAATTGTGTGATGCTGCGTGTGGCTGGCATAGGTCTTTTTAATTTAATTTAATTAACTTTTTGCACATTTCCCCGTATGCTTCATGAGCTCAATCTGGCCATTACTCAGCAATTACTCAGCACTATTTATTTGATGATATTCTTCCCACAGTTTTCTCCCACTGGTCAGGTGTGGGAGCTCCTGGATAGATCTAACAGGCTTTTCACCTTCTCTCTCCTTATATTAATCTCTTTATCACTTTAGTTCTACTATCTATTTTATTCTCTTCCATCTATTGTCTGTTCTTCCAAGTTCTTTTCTATTTCCTTATTTGCTTTATTTTAAAAATTTTATTTAATTAATTTTTTTAAAAGACAGGGTCTCCCTCTGTTGTGCAGGCTGGAGTGCAGTGGTACGATCATGCCTTATTGCAGCCTCCAACTCCTAGGCTCAATTGATCCTCCCGCTTCAGCCTCCTGTGCAGTTGGGACTGCAGGACATGCCACCACACCTGACTAATTTTATTTTTTATTATTCTGTAGAGATGGAGTCTTGCTATGTTGCCCTGGCTGGTCTCAAACTCCTGGTCTCAAGCTATCCTCCTTCCTGGGACTCCCAAAGTGCTGGTATTACAGGTGTGAGCCACTATGCGTGGCCGGCTTTAATTCTTGTGCCCCTTATTATCTTGGTCTATGCCTTTCATATCGAGTCTTTTCTCTCAGGTATCGGGACTTTGGGCTGCTTGTTCATATTTAGGAGCAAGACTTTAAGCTGTTTGGAAGCTCTGGGTATCTGCACCAGCTATCCACAGTGGACCTCCACCAGGGTGCAGTTAGACGGCCAGCTTTTTTGTCTCTCTGGTACACAGACCCTCTAATGACAGGCCTTATAAGCCTTTTTATTGGTGACCACTTGGTTTCTCTTGAAAATAATCCTGCAATCTCCCCACCTAGTGGTAGGGGTTATGCCAAGTGGCTGACTCCTAGGAACAGTGCAAGGGAAGAGAGGTGGGGTGTGAGCATTCTGGATGTAAACTTACTTATTCCTTTTGTGATTTCCCCACATCTGCAGCCTCTCAATTCCAAAGATAATAAAACTCCTATTTCCTACAGAGATAGGAATGGATATTTCCATGGCCACACATGGAAGACAAGGAGATTGGAAAAGACACGGGGGTGGCACCTAACTGCTCAGTACAGATGTGCAACCTTGGAAACTGGTGCCCCCAAGTCCCAAACCTCCCCAGAATCCCGTGGGGAAAATTAATTTGTTTTTAACTGTGACTACCTCTGTAGGCACAACTATTTCTGTTTTCTTAGCCCTCCTGACTCATTTACCCCCATTCTGTTTTCTATCTTTGAAATCTAACTTACATCTATGAACACTGTTGATTCATCCTCTATTATCTTTATCTTTATGGGCTATTATTACTTCAGTTACTTTACTATTGCACCAATAGAGTTTTGGGAGAGTAAAACAATTCTTATTTATATCTAAATCTCTTTACACACATGCAAACACACACATAATTATTCCCAAAATAAGCAGAGAATGCTTATTTAAAAATAAAACTTGTACTTTCACAAAGATTAACACAAAGAAAATCTCAACCAACTATAAAGTGTAAAAATACAAGCCCATATTCCGTGACTAAAATACAGTAAAATGCATAGCAAAATAATAATCCTATCCACTTGTCAATAGCAGCAACTGTTTCTAGCCCCACCATTATTATTATTAATATTATTATTACTACTAGTAGTAAATAACTCCTGGAATAAAGAGGAATTGAAAATAACTTATAAACTCTTTAAAAGTGAATGGTAATGAAAACATTACATGTAAAGATCTGTGAATACTCACATGAATATGTATAGTCTAACACACATATCAGAAAATAAAGACAATTAAAAAAAAACCTAAAAAATAAAAAAAACCCATAAACCTAAAACTCAAGAAACTAGAAAACTGGCGAAAAAATAAACTGAAATTCTACGTGACTATTTCATAAAGATAATGGAAACAATTACTAAAATAGAAGTTTAAACAAATAAACCAAAACTCAGAAAGATTGCTTAATAAGATTAATAAAAATAAAATTTTTCACAAGCCTAATCAAGAAGAATAAAGAAGGAAAAAGTAAACAACATTAGAAAAAAATGGGGTAGATGCATAAAGATTGAGAACATTATGAAAAGTTATGTGTAATCTACACACGGCTGTATGGTAACAAATGTGAATATTTAAACCAGTTTTTTTAAAGATAATAAAAGTAGAAAAAAATCAACTAAAGATAGGATGGACTACCTAAATATACTAACAACCATAGAATAAAATGA
Source organism: Symphalangus syndactylus (assembly GCF_028878055.3). Lineage (NCBI taxonomy): Eukaryota > Metazoa > Chordata > Mammalia > Primates > Hylobatidae > Symphalangus > Symphalangus syndactylus. The sequence goes on from NC_072435.2 coordinate 55,051,924, forward strand.
AAGGGACTCACATAGCAATCCCTAAAAATGTTAACAGGATCAGATAGCCTTACGGGTAAGTCCTACCAAATTCTTTTTTTTTTTTTTTTTTTTTTTTTTTTTTTGAGACAGAGTCTTGCTCTGTCGCCCAGGCTGGAGTGCAGTGGCCCAATCTTGGTTCACTGCAAGCTCCGCCTCCCAGGTTCACGCCATTCTCCTGCCTCAGCCTCCCGAGTTGCTGGGACTATAGGCATCTGCCACCACGCCAGGCTAATTTTTTGTATTTTTAGTAGAGACGGGGTTTCACTGTGTTAGCCAGGATGGTCTCAATCTCCTGACCTCGTGATCCACCCACCTCGGCCTCCCAAAGTGCTGGGATTACAGGTGTGAGCCACCGCGCCCGGCCTATTCTACCAAATTCTTATTGAATAAAAATGATACTATATATCCTATCAACTGTTTCAGACCATAAAAATAAAAATGTAAAGCTCCTCAACTAATTCTAGAATTCTAGTTTAACTTCACACCTAAACCAAATAAAGAGCTTTCTACAACAGACAACAAATCAAGGAAAAGGAAAGAAAAAAAAACTAGCCATGCTTACATTTGAACATATACTCAAAGATACTCAAAGAAACAATACAGATATTATTGTAACAATAATATAAAAAATAGCAAGCTTTGACCCACTATGGTTAACTCAGGAAGATAGAATGGATTCAACATTAGTGAATCTATCTTATAATTAACTAACTTAAAAGATTGAACAGAAAAAAATGTGGTAATCACAAAAGATGATAGATTTTAATATCCATTCTTATTAAAATTATTAGCAAGCTAGTTATAAGGAGGAAGATACTTGTTAAAGTGAGAATTAAGAATTACAGCAAATATTTTAAAATCGTAAAATATGGGAAGTCTTTCTGTTTAAGTCAGAAACAAGAATGCTAACACTCCCTGCAGCTTTTCACATTCTCCTCAAAGTTTTAGCCAGACAACAAAAAGTAAGAGATGTAAAATTGAAAAAGAAAAGAAAGATTGCCTCTAAATAGTTGACTTAATACATGAGTGTAGTATGAGATTAAAGTAAAAAGTTCACCATACTGATAACTTTCCTCAGCTCCAGCCATCACCAAGTAGAAAAGATAATTTAAAAAAGATGCTAATCTGAAAAGAACCCAAATAATAATTAGCTAAATTCTTAGGAAAAATACTTCTTTTCAAAGTTTTCTTAGGTGATCTTATTTGAGTGTCAGGCTAATGTACTGAACTGTTTATTTGCGTATGTGTGTGTTAGTTCGTGTGTGTGTATTCATATGTGTATTGGTTTGTGTGTATTTGCACTGGTTTGTGTGTGTGTGTGTGTTGGTTTGTGTGTATGTGTGTGTAGTGGTTTGTGCGTATGTGTGTAGTGGTTTGTGTGTATGTGTGTATTGGTTTGTGTGTGTGTATTGGTTTGTGTGTGTATTGGTTTGTGTGTATATATTGGTTTGTGTGTGTTGTGTGTATGTGTGTAGTGGTTTGTGTGTATGTGTGTATTGGTTTGTGTGTGTGTATTGGTTTGTGTGTGTATTGGTTTGTGTGTATATATTGGTTTGTGTGTGTATTGGTTTGTGTTTGTATTGGTTTGTGTGTTGTGTGTATGTGTGTAGTGGTTTGCGTGTGTGTAGTGGTTTGTGCATATATGTGTAGTGGTTTTTGTGTATTCGTTTGTGTATGTGTGTATTGGTTTGTGTGTATATGTAGTGGTGTGTTTGTGTATTTGTATGTGTATTTGTGTATTGGTTTGTATATGTGTGTATTTGTGTGTGTATTGGTTTGTGTATGTGTATTGGTTTGTATATGTGTGTATTTCTATGTGTATGTGTGTATTGGTTTGTGTGTATGTGTAGTGGTGTGTGTGTATGTGTATTTGTATGTGTGTATTGGTTGGTATATGTGTGTTGATTTGTGTATGTGTGTATTGGTATGTATATGTGTGTATTTGTGTGTGTGTATTGGTTTGTGTATGTGTGTTGGTTTGTATATGTGTGTATTTCTATGTGTATGTGTGTACTGGTTTGTGTATGTGTGTTGGTTTGCATGTGTGTATATTTCTCCTTTACTCTTCCTCTGCCATCCCATGAAAGTAGGCCTTTTCCTGTGCTAACTCAAGACAGGTACTGAGCCCAGGGCTGAAAAGGGAGCTGTCTGCTTTCTTCCCTGCTCTTTCAGGAACTCCCGGAAGAGGCCATGCTACCCACCAGGGGCAAACACCAAAGAAGAGAAGGGGGTCTTTGAAGATGACAGGAAGGTAAGAGGACGGCCTTCTGCTGTTCTGAGGAGGAGGTCAGAGTCCAAAGAGGGCAAGGACACAACAGGGCTTCACCTGTGGGTCATGGGAAGGCCTCGGGATGATGGCTTGTGCCTCACCTACGAAGGCAGGGCCCTGGGGTGCTGATTTCCAGCCTCCACAAAGGCTGGGCATGGATGCGAAAGTGACCTAACTTAATGGGACCTTCCGGGTTTGGGAAGGAGCATAGCTGGGGTGACTTGGATAGCCTTAAGGGTCAGAGGCCCCTCATCTCTTTTCCCTGTTGGACGCTAAAGAAGGCAGGATGGCCGGTGGTTAAGAATCGAATCTGAAGCCAGCCATATGCTGAGGGCAACAAGATATGGAGCGGAAGCCCATGCCCTTGTGGACAACACGAGGCCGCCATGACACCAATCAGGGCCAACGCTGGGAAGAGAATCAACGTCCACTTTGTTTTAGGTTTCATTTTTTCTTTCCCGTTTCAGGAAGTTCATTCCAACCCTAAATGATGAACTCTGTGAGGCTCAGTTTCCTCTTCTGTAAACTGCAGACAATCCTCATAGCGTCCCTGTGAAAATGGAAAAGCTAAGATGTCCAGTGTGCTTGGCACAGTTGCTAACATGTCATAAACACCCCAAACGTGTCAGGTATTATTATTATTGTTGTTGTCATGAATAACATCGAATCAAAATATATGCTGAAATCCTATGAGAAATATAAAGATAAATAGAGAGAAGCATAGCACTGGTGGTAGATGATAATTGCATTTTTCTGATTTGATACCATATTTTATTCTTAGCTCACTTAATATATCAAAGTCAGAGGAGCCTATTGATAAAATTGATTTAATAGTAATATATCAAACCTTGCAGAGATAATGCTTGTTTTTTTTCTAGTGCCCACGGAATATTTACAGCAGTAATTACATTCACCCTCTAAAAGATCTGAATAAATTCTTTAAACTGTTGTAATGCCTGTATTGTCTAATTGCCATACAAACGATATATAAATAATAGAATTTAAATGAGAAACTTCTTGAAATTTAATAAACTTTTCTATGTATCTCAGTAAAAGGTGGCACACAACTATAAATATAGACTATTTGTAAAATGATGAGACAACAACATAAGACAATGTATGAGCTGCAGCCAAAGCTGTACTTATTATTACAATAATAATCTTAAATGTTTTTCATATTAAGCAAGACAAAAATAAATACACTGACCATTACATTCAACAAATCAGCAACAAAATGGGGAAGCATAAGCAAAGTGGGAGGGAGGAATTAACAGAAATAACAAGCATAAATATGCATTCAGCAGAATTGCTATAAATGAGATTGGTTTCTCTGAAATGATAAATAAAATATTCAAACCCAAGAAATCTAATCAAGAAAAAATGAGACCAAAATAGGATTGAGAAAAAAGATATAATCACAAATACAAAGAGGATTTATAGACTTTTAAGATATTTCTATGAACAACTCTGCTAAAAATGGAAATTGCATAAAATTGATCACGTTCCGGGAAAAATGCATTTAAAGTGGCTTATGAAAATCTAGAAAACACAAATAAACCAGAGACTCTTAAAAAAAAAATGATTGTAAAAGAACTATGTGTATGTTTCTATGTGTATGTGTGTATCAGTTCTAGAAGGATGCTGGGACCAGAGGGTTTTACAGGCAAGGTTTATCAATCCTCTAAGGAAAAGGTAAATTCACTGTATTTTAACTATTATAGAGAATTGAAAAGTTGGAATGGTTACTCTCTCTGTCTCTCTCTCACACACACGCACACACACACACAGAAATTTAAAATGAAGAGAATATATTCTGAAAAAGAGGAAATATTGTATTTTGGATAACATATAACTTACCTGGAAAATTCAACAAAATCAACAGAAAAACTGCTTGAATTAATTCGAGAGCTAAGGAGAGTGGAATATTAAATAATGTAATATAAAAATAATCACTATTAGAGACAACCAGTTGATACATTTAACTTAGAAAATTCCTATTTATTACAACATCCCTAAACAGAGATTGTTCAGAAATAAATTCAACAAGAAATGTGCAGGACCTATATGTGGAAAAGAATCCTACAGAATTTTACCCAGGGCTGCACAGGTCAACACCCCAGGACGGACAGGGTGGCAAGTCCTAGGCTCAAGGACAGAGATGCTGATATCGGAGCACTGGGTTGTGATTTGAAGATTCAAGTGTTGAATACAGATCTTTTTCATGACTGGGTATCTACTCAAAGGAAAAAAAATTGTTCTACTATTAATAAAAAGACACTGGCATGCACATGTTTATTGCAACACTAATCACAATAGCAAAGACATGAAATCAACCTACGTGTGCATTATGGGTGGATTGGATAAAAGAAAGTGTGGTACATATACATCATGGAATACTACACAACCATAAAGACAAATCAAATAATGTCTTTTACAGCAATTTGGGTGGAGCTGGAGGCAATGATTCTAGGTGAAGTAACTCAGGAATGGAAAACCGAATACCACATGTTCTCACTTATAATTGGGAGCTAAATATTTTGTCCAAATGGACATAAAGATGGGAACAATAGACACTGAGGACCCCAAAAAGGGAGAAGGAAGGGAGGAGGGAGGGGAGCAAGGGCAGAAAAACTATTGAGTACCATGCTCACTACCTGGGCAATGGGATCAATAGAAGCCCAGATCTCAGAATCAGGCAATACACCCATGTACCTACCACACATGCACAGGTACCCCCTGAATCTAAAATTTATAAAAAATAAGAAAAAATAAATACAAATACAACCTAGACACTATTAAAAAAAAAAAAAAAACAAAAGAAAGAAACATGTCTTTTTTTTTTTGAGACAGAGTTTCACTCTTGTTGCCCAGGCTGGAGTGCAGTGGCGCGATCTCGGCTCACCACAACCTCCGCCTCCCAGGTTCAAGCGATTCTCCTGTCTCAGCCTCCCAAGTAGCTGGGATTATAGGCATGCGCCACCAAGCCTGGCTAATTTCATATTTTTAGTAGAGACCCGAGTAGCTGGGATTACAGGCATGCATCACCAAGCCTGGCTGATTTCGTATTTTTAGTAGAGACGAGATTACTCCATGTTGGTCAGGCTGCTCTCGAACTCCCAACCTCAGGTGATCCGCCCACCTCGGCTTACCAAAGTGCTGAGATTACAGGCATGAGCCACCATGCCCTGCCGAAAACATGTCTTTTTCAAGTCTTTGGGAGACTTTTAATAAAGAGATTAGTGAGAAATTTCCAGAAGCCTGGATAGATGTAAATGAAGTGAAGCTGAAGAGGACGGACCCTGTGTTGGGAAGAAGGGTCCTCTCTGGTTGAGATTAAATACCCCAACCCCTCCACTGAGGACCTGAGTAAGCAGGGTCCTGCCTTGATGGGGCACACGTGGTGAAGCTAGGAGAGAAAGCAAGTTCTCTTCCTATGGGGGCATCTGCACATGCACACCTCCCCTTTCCATGATCGCCAGCCCGATAAGGACCCTGTGTCCAATCTTCCCACTGTTTACTTCCAACAGGAGCTTCCTTGACCTCCCAGAAGCACCATCTGAGGTCTCACACTCTGGAATTAACTTGAAGCTCAAGAGAGCTTACTGACTGCATGTTGTACGTGGGGACCTGCTTCACAGAGGGGGATGTTGTCCCGGGCCTCTGTCCCAGAACCTCCAGCTTGACCCCTAGGCTTAAAGTTGTTGTTTTTGTTTTCTTTCTATAGCTTTTGGGGTACAAGTGGTTTTTGGTCACATGGATGCATTCTATACTGATGAATTCTGAATTTTAGTGCACCCGTCACCTGAGCAGTGTACATTGTACCCGATATGTAGTCTTTTATTACTCAAGCCCCTCCAACTTCCTCAACTCCCGAGTTCCCAAAGTCCATTATATCACTATATGTCTTTGAGTCCTCACAGCTTAGCTTCCACTTGTAAGTGAAAACATGTGGTATTTGGTTTTCCATTCCTGAGTTACTTCATTTAGAATAATGGCCTTCAGCTCCATCCAAGTTGCTGCAAAATACATCATTTTATTCCTTTTTATGGTTGAGTAGTATTCCATGGTGTATATCTACCACATTTTCTTTATCCACTCATTGGTTATCTTAGATCTCAGACCTGAAACTGTAAAAATTCTAAAGATAACATTGGAAAAACTCTTCTGGACATCCAGGCAAAAAAAATCATAACTAAGACCCCAAAAGCAAATGCAACAAAAACAAAAATAAATAAATGGGACCTAATTAAACTAAAAAATGGCAGAGTAAACCGACAAATCAGGCTGAAAGATAAAGGAGAAGGCAGGTGGCTTTTTCATTTGTCAAGGGTCTCAGAAGACAGTCGGCCCAGTCGATTGACAGTCAGTCCAGTTGATTCACCTCCTGCTGTCCACGTTAACCGATTTCCTAGGTAATTTCTAAATACTCACCACACTTTTCTACAGACTGGGTTTGCTGGGATCATACCAGGGTGGACCAGGAAAGTTTGAGTCTTCACTCTCATCAGCTTCCTTCCTGACCCCACCCCCACGCCACTTTAAATAAATATGAGCTCTAACTAGAAAATCATGCACTCTCTATGAACACCCAGCTTCAAGAGAAGTGTCCTAAATGCCTCCGGTAGAGAAAACCTCAGTGCGTCGTATGCTTGTTTCCACATGCAAAGGAAGGCTTCATTTGCTTCCTGGCATATCGTGATTGGCAGGGCTGTACGTCCTACCCTCCATATGCAAATACACCTCATATTCACTAACGCACAGTTTTAACCCAACCCCACAGGTGGGAGGTCGGAAAAGCAAAGGATTTTTTTTTCTAGTTCTTGTCAATCAACCAGCCAAGCTAGTTTATTTAATTTTATACACTAGCTCAAAGTCACAGCCAGTGTCTGAAAGGCCTGAGGGGTTTCTCAGAGGTTTCCTAATTTTGTGCAACCAGCTCCTGACTTTCATCTGCACCAAGGTGGGCAGTCAAGATGAATGAGTGAATAGAAATATGACACAGGAAGGCCCTGAATAGACTCAGTGGTCAGGAGACATTAATCTTGACGTGTGTGATCTACTTTCTCGGAGGAGCTAAAGTCACCCTTTCTGCCCACCACACCTCATTTATCTGGTTAATCTCCCATAACTTGGGCCTTATGATTAACCCTGTAAGTAAGCTCTGCTCTGGTGGGTCTTTGCCCCTCTGGGTTTCCAAAATGGCATAGATTATTGAAATCTCTCCTCTGACCCATTCATAGACATCAGCCTTCACGCCATCTGGGGCTGCCCCTCTCCTTTGTGACTTTGACCTTAAACAGCCCAGTCCCATAAATACCACCACTAAGGTCAATGCCAGGTGCAAAGAGCATGGTTTGGTGTGCAATCCCTCAGCACCTAGTTGGTGCCAGGCCCCGAGGGATGTGCTTGGGGAGTGTTGAGATGATTTATGCTCAGAGAAAGGAGACCTTCACTCTTTAACCTGGCGAGGCGTGTTCTGCAATTGAGGAATGTTCCTAAGAAGGATGGCAGGTGGAAGCTTGCTGCTGGCTTGTGGAGGCAGAGGTGATTGAGCAGCCTCGCTTAGTAGGCAGGCATTTGTCAGGTGGGAAAAACAAGGGTAGAGTGGAATCACAAGTCCGATGTGATGACAACTTTAGTGTGAGGGAAAGAGCATCCAGAAAGGCTGTTTTGAGATGTTAACCTGGGTCATTCCTCTCTCCTAACTGAATAAGGCATGAAGACAGTAGCTGCTGCATTTACCATTATGCAGAAATTTCAGATGCAACATCTTATCATTGGTTCCACGATTCTTGATGCCCTCACCCACACTGAGGATTTTAAAAAGGGTTAAGAGAATGGAGACAGGGAGAGAATCTGTTAGATGGATTTCTCTGGAAAAAGTTGGATATGGGTCCTACATCCCTCCCCACAACCTCGCCTCAAGACAGGATGGAAGTGCTTCAAAAGGGTTCTTGGGGAAGCTGGTGTGTGCCCTGCAGCCAGGAGGACACAGGTGCTGGTGGCTGCCTCCATTTGGGAAACCCAGAGGTGGCTGATTTGTCAGCAGAACAAGAGAGAGACAGTTTTAGTAGCCTTGGGACAGCCTGCTCCCCAGAGTTCACAGGAATGCCCCCCACTGGCTGTGCAGGAATCAATGCCTTCTTGCAGGGCACAGCCACTCCCACGGAGAGACTCCCTGGGAATGGGCCACCGGGAACTCAAGGGCTGAGGCCACGGTGAAGGGCATTATCTACTTCCTGGACAAATTTTTCAAAGTGCAACCCACAAAAACAGCCCTCAAGAGCCTATGTCACTTTGAACAATCTGCCAGCCAAGTGAGAATCTCACTAAACTCCCCAGTCTCCCTCTCCTGTGCTCCAACTGCCCAGGACCAAAAAACATTCGCTTGGAAGTGGGAAAAGAGGGGAGCATGAAGACAGGCTTCCCTGACTTCCCCGGCAGCCCATCTGCCAGGGAGAGGTCCCAGCTGTGCAGGTGGGGCTGGTGAATGGGAGAAGTCAAATTTGTAGAGAAAGTTGGAAACTGCCTACTACATAAGACTGGCTTTTAAAACCACTCAGTTGGCACTTCTATGAGTTCAGACTATTGTAAGAATTTTCTATTCTTGAGTGACTTGGAAAGTCATGGGGGCTCGTCTAAGTTTGCACCCACGAGATAAAGAAGAAATAACCTAGCAAGCAGGCTTACAGGACAGAAGGAAGGAAGTAAAGTTCGAGTTGCATACCATGCCTCTGTTTGTTTCACACACTGGGGACAGCACTTAGGCTTTGAATGAGTGGGTCTTAAACTCTGGGGGCTGTGGGGGTATGCACACTTTCCATGGGTGCCTGTATTAGTTTGTCTTCACACTGCTGATAAAGACATACCCAAGCCTGGATAATTTATAAAGAAAAAGGGGTCTAATGGACTCACAGTTCCACATGGCTGGGGAGGCCTCACAATCCTGGCAGAAGGCAAAAAGCACATCTTATATGGTGGCAGACAAGAGGGAGTATGAGAGCCAAGTGAAAAGGGAAACCCATTATAAAACCATCAGATCTCGTGAGACTTATTCACTACCATGAGAACAGTACGGGGGAACCCGCTCCCGTGATTCAATTATTTCCCACTGAGTCCCTCCCACAACACGTGAGAATCATGGGAGCTACAATTCAAGATGAGATTTGGGTGGAGACACAGCCAAACCCTATCAGTGCCCCAAACTTAATGATTACAAAACCCAGAACCCTCCAAAGTGCTAAAGACACAGTTTATGTTACTGTACAAAGTGAGTAAGTAAACTTCACTTCCAAACCTCCTCCTCTTGCATTTTAGTGCAAGCAATGGTAGAAACATATAGAAATGGAGAAGTCATTTTTCAACATTGTTATGTAGTTTTCTAAATTCTAACGACTGCATAATACTCTACTTAACCAATCTCTGATGGATGGACATTAGGTTACTTCCAATTTTTCACCATTAGAAACAACGCTATGATGAATATTCTTATGCATAAATCTTTGTGGTTTCCTCTGATTATATCCTATGGTGAAAACAGCAAAAGTGGGACTACTGAACTAAAGGAGGGAAAAATTGTAAGGCTTTTGAACATAATGCTGGTGTCCCCCAAACCTTGTACCAATTTATATTTTCATACTTTCACCTTAGTTCTAAGTTTCTACTCAATGGACAAGAAATATTTTAAAGTCTTTTCTTACCTGTTAAAAGCTTACTGGTATGTTTTTAATTTGTATTCCTTTGAAATCTAGTGAGAATAAATTTTCAGCCAGGCACAGTAGCTCACGCTTATAAATCCAACACTTTGGGAGGCTGAGGCAGGTGGATCACTTGAGGTCAGGAGTTCGAGACCAACCTGGCCAACGTGGCAAAACCCTATCTCTACTAGAAGTACAAACATTAGCCAGGCATGGTGGTGTGCACCTGTAATCCCAGCTACTCGGGAGGCTGAGTAGGGAGAATAGCTTGAACCTGGGAGGCAAAGGTTGCCATGAGCCAAGATCATGCCACTGCACTCTAGCCTGAGTGACAGAGCGAGACTCCATCTCAAAAAAAAAAAAAAAAAAACATTCTATGTTAACCAAATGTATTTCGTCTTTTACAACTTTCCTTTATAGTTTCTTTGTTTTATTTTATTTTAATTGAAAATGACTGTATATAATTATGGGGTACAATGTGATATTTTGTTACACGTATACACTGTAGAAAGATCAAATCAGCCTAAATAACATATACATCACCTGAAATATTTATGAATTTTTTCTGTGGTGAGAACATTTAAAATTTTCTATTTTAGTTATTTACAGGACATTGTTATTAACTATAGGCACCTTGCTGTGCAATTTATCACCAGAACTTATTCTTTCTACTTAGGTGAAACTTTAGAACCTTTGACCAACATCTTCCCTTTCCCTACCTTCCTCACCCCCATTCCCTGCCAACTACCGTTCTATTCTCTACTTCTACAAGTTTGACCTTTTCATTTATTTATTTATTTTTATTTTTATTTTTATTTATTTATTTTGAGATAGGATCTCACTCTGTCACCCAGGCTGGAGTGCAGTGGTGTGATCTTGGCTCACTGCAACCTCCACCTCCCAGGTTCAAGCGATTACTCCTGCCTCAGCCTCCTGAGTAGAGTTACAGACATGTGCTACCATGCCCGGCTAATTTTTGTATTTTTAGTAGAGATAGGGTTTCACCATGTTGGGCCAGGTTGGTCTCGAACTCCTGACCTCAAGTGACCCACCCGCCTCGGCCTCCCAAAGTGCTGGGATTATAGTCCTGAGCCATCGTACCTGGCCAAGTTTGACTTTTTTAGATTCCACATGTAAATGAGATCATGCTGTATTTGTCTCCCCGTGCCTGGTTTATATTACTTAGTGTAAAGTCCTCTAGGTTCCTCCATGTGTCATTTACAACTTTTCATGTATTATTTTTTGTTTGTATATATTTTTGTGTTCTTTATCTTTTTCATATTTGTTTATATGTTCTTTACATAATAAAGGCATTGACTGCTTGTCTTAGTTCAACTACAGTTAGCTGTTTACCTTTTAGTAGTGATTTTTGATACTTGGGTCTTTTAAATAGTATGTAGCAAAATCTATAAATCTTTTTCTATAAGATTTATTCTACTAAGGCTTTGTAATAACAGAGAAAAATGTCTATGTTATAATTTTAAACATATAATTTTAAATGTTGAAAGACAAGGTACAAAATTATATTTACAGTATGATTAGAGCTATGTCACACACACACGTGCACACACACACACCCCAAATTAAAACCAAAGTCCTAATAGCAAAAAGAAGTTTGTCAAAATTTAACAGTGGCTTAGGTTGAGAATTGGCCATGTAGATATTTTTTCTTTTTATTTCTATTTTCTATATACCTTCTGTCTTGTATAAAGAGACACAAATATTAGAAGTGAATCTTATTCCACAAACCCGAGTGTGCAAGAAATGTGAAAATATTTTTATTAAATCAAGATAAATCTGACTTGAATTACCATCTAGCAGGGCTGTCAGCAGATTTTAGCCCATCTATTTTGTCTCTTCTGTCCCTTTTTTAAAAATTTAATTTTTTTAATTAAATTTTTTTATTTCCATAGGTTATTGGGGAACAGGTGGTGTTCAGTTACATGAGTAAGTTGTTTGGTGGTGATTTGTGAGATTTTGGTGCACCCATCACCCGAGCAGTGTACACTGTGCCCAATTTGTAGTCTTTTATCCCTCCCCTTCCCACCCTTTCCCCGTGAGTCCCCAAAGTCCACTGTGTCATTCTTATGCCTTTGCATCCTCATAGCTCAGCTCCCACTTATGAGTGAGAACATACGATGTTTGGTTTTCCATTCCTGAGTTACTTCACTTAGAATAATAGTCTCCAGTCTCATCCAGGTCACTGTGAATGCAATTAATTCATTCCTTTTTATAGCTGAGTAGTATTCCATCATATCTAGATCTATATATATAGTATACTTTTATATATACATATACAAATTCATCGATGTATATATGGATATATACATATATGTATATGTACAATATATATGAATATATATACAATATATTGTGTATATATTCAATACTATATATACACAATATATTGTATATATATTCAATACTATATATACACAATACATTGTATATATATTCAATACTATATATACACAATACATTGTATATCTATTCCATACAATAGATATACAATACAATAGATATACAATACAATATACAACATACAATGAATATATATACAATAAAAATATATGTCATATATATACATTATATATATACATATGTATATATATATTCCAGCATATATACATACATGTATATATATCTATTCCAGCATATACACACACACACACACACACACACACACACACCCCTCAGTTTCTTTATCCACTCATTGATTGATGGTCATTTGGGCTGGTTCCATGTTTTTGCAATTGTGAGTTAACACTCTAAAATCCCAAAGGTTGAGCCAATAGTCACTAAACAGGAGCTCATAGTCTTCAGCTGATCCTGATCCCAGCCCCTGGGCCTCATCCAAACTCCCCAATCCATGAGGAAACACATTCTTCCAATCCTGACCTGCCACAGGCACAGGAGCTTTCCCAAGACCCAGAGCCCAGGTACAGGTTCAGCCTGTGTGTGCCACACTGACATTCTGCTCTGAGGCCTCAGCCCCCTGTGGTCCAGCTTCTGGGCTGCAAAGCCCCAACCACCACCCCTTCCCATACATCCATCACACCCCTGCTTCTAACCTTCCCCACCCTCCACGTCAAAAATACGTGTGTCTCTCCTCTCTCCCAAATAACTCAGGCCTGGAGAAAACAAAAGTCAGGAAGGGAGGTTGCCTTTAGGAAAAACCCAACGTGTCTACAGAAGGAATTTAAAGATATTGATTCAAGGTTTCAGTGAGACAGGAGGAGTAGGTTTTAGTGCTGCATGATGACCACAGCTAATGTTAAAATATTATTATTTCAAAATTGCTAAAAGAGTTTCAATATTCTTGCCACAAAAAAAGATAAATTGGCAAGCTGATGGATATATTACTTAACTTGATTGGATTGTTCTATAATGTACGCATAGATCAAAACATCACATTGTACCCCATAAGTATACACATTTATATTTAACTGTGAATTACATTTGTTTTATTTTATTTATCCATTTTTTATTGTAGAGATGAGGTCTCACCATATTGCCCAGGCTGGTCTCAAACTCTCAGCTTCAAGTGATCCTCCCACCTTGGCCTCCCAAAGGGTGGGGATTACAGACATGAGCCACCATGCTTAGCCAAAAATTAATTTTTTTTAATAAAATAAGGAGTTTAAACATCCCTTTCCTTTAAATCAGGATCTGTGGTGTCCACTCAGCTGACCTGTGTTCTCTTCCATAGAACTGCCCTCTTAATATTCAATGCTGCAGTCCTGCTCCCTAACATCTTGCTATGGCTTCAACGTGTCCCCCAACATTCATGGGTTGAAAACCAAATCCCTATTCCAATAGCGTTGAAAGGCAGGACCTTTAAGAACGGCTTGGGTCTTGAGGGCTCTGCCTTCAAACCCAATGCTCTCTCTCTCATCTGGGCATCCTCGGATACTGTTCCTTGGCCTGGAATATTCCTCTTCCACTGAATTCTCTTTGCCTGATCACCTGCCATCCCCACCTTAAGTATCAGCAAAAAGTCACCTTCCCCTGGAAGACTTCCCTGTCCCCTCATGCCTAGGTGAGTGCCATTTAGAGTACTCTTCACCTAGTGTTACATAGCCTGTTTCCTTATTTACGTCCTTCTTGAGACTGGAAGCTCCATGAGGCAGGGCCATGTCTGCAGTGCAGTGGGCACTCAGTGAATGAAAAAATGAACAGTGCTGCCCTGCTCTTACTGTCCTGTCCCACCACCAGCGTGCTGGTCCCTGGGCAATGTTGGGAGTGTGGGATCTCTGCTTTGTATAGCTCATCACTCCAGTCACTTGATGGGGGAGATTGCCATTAGCTGTTGACATACCTGACTCACCCAGCTGATCTGTGGGCCACTTGAGGGACAGGATCATGTCTCATTTGTCTTTACTTTCTGAATGCTCAGCTTAGTGCCTGGCACACACCACACACACATGAGATTTTTTTTTTTTTTTTTTTTCAGTTCTTAAATCCAGCCCATTTCTTTGGGGCCTGCTGTAGAAGATGAAAATGGAAGTTGGCAGCTGGAATGGATTTGTAGACAGGAAACCTGGGAGATGACAACTGACATCCTGGGATGGGAGCAGGGTCCAGGGAAGGATCAGGGGCTCATATCTTCCAGATTTCAGCTCTTACCACTCCCGCAGGGCTCCGTCTCTGACCTACTGACCTGCTCCTAGGAAAGGCTCTGCCAGTTATTCCTTTTGCTTTCTTCTTGCACTTCCCACAGCCAAACTATGAAATAACAGGACCTGGACTCTGCCAGACATGCGGACATCTCCTACCCAACTGGAGAGCAGAAACCTGAATATTGCTCTTGGCCCCACTTGGAATGTCTGCTCCACAGCCTGCCTCTCCCAGTACATACACATGCGCACACACATGCATATACACACATGCGTACATACATGCACACACATGCATACATATGACACACACATACACACATGCCTGCATGCACTCACACATACACATGCATACAGGTGCATACACACATACACATATGAATGCATGCACACACGCATGCATGCACACACACAGGCACACACATATGCACACACACAGGTGCATGCACATGTTCACCTGCACACATCACCCATATTTACTTGCTCTTCATCTTTTAGTCTAACACAAATTACTCCAAGAGCCTTCCCTGAACTACAACTTCATCAGCCCTTCTACTGATGTATGAACCCTCAGTGTGCTGGGTGGTTTCTTATTTAATGCTACATCCCCCACTAGGTACAAATTCCTGGGTGCAGAGGGTGGCTGTCATGGTCCCTACCCTTCCCCTGGTGCCTGGCATGGCATCTGGCACCCATCAGCAATGTAATGAATACCACTGAGTGTGGAATCCCTCCACGACCATCACAAGTAGGAAGCCCTAGCGATTTTGAGTTAACTCTCAGCTCACCAAAGCCAGTGGCCACCATCCCTGCTGTCTGAAGTTTCAAGCCAAGCTCCTCAAGTGAGGCTGAGTCAAAAGATGTTTTCTGCTTTGTGACCTCTCAGGCTGAAAATACTTGAGAGGTCAAGTATTGAGAACAAAAAGGGGAGGGGTGGGGTTAAGCAGTTTGAGCTCTTTACAAACAAGATGCAAGCAAACCAAGCCCGGGCCCCAGGTGAAAGATAAACATAACATGTTCTATAAATCACAATTACAAAATATTCATCTGTCCTGCTTAAAACACAATCCTGCATAAGCCATTCTGAAATATGTAAAATGTTGCAGTAATGTTGGGGAAATACATGATCTCAGATTTAAGAAGAACCATTAAACCCAGTATGCCCCACTTGCCTTTATCTTTTGGTATTTCCAGAACCAAAGGCTCCTGTAACCCTCATTTTCCCTCATGCCCACACCCTGCAAATCTGTGTCACCCTAGTAGACTGTGGGACCAGCATTTGCCTCAGCTGCACTAGATAGAGTTTTGCCATCAGTAGCAGTTAGGAGATTAAATGGGTACAGTAGTCTCAGACATGGGAACTACAGAGAGTTAAAGGTTCAGAAAAGACTATGATAATAAATGTGATAGAAAGTTCAGGCAATCCCATTACTGGGCATATGCCCAAAGGAAAATAAATCATTCTACGAAAAAGACACCTGCACTCATATGTTCATCACAGCACTATTCACAAAAGCAAAGACGTGGTATCAACCCAGTGCCCATCAACAGGGGACTGGATAAAGGAAAGGTGGTCCATATACATCATGGAATACAATGCAGCCATAAAAATGAGTGAAATCATGTTTTCTGCAGCAACATGGATGCAGCTGGAGGCCATTATCCTAAGTGAATTAAAGCAGGAACAGAAAACAGAGTGTCACATGTTCTCAATTATAAGTGAGAGCTGAACCTTGGGTACACATGGACATATACATGGGAGCAATAGACACTAGGAACTCCAAAAGAGGGGAAGGCAGGGAGGAGGGCAAAGGCTGAAAAACTTTCTATTGGGTCCCATGCTCACTACCTGGGTGATGGGATCAATCATATCCCAAACCTCAGCATCACGCCATTTACTCTTGTAATAAACCTGCACATGGACCCTTAAATCTAAAATAAAATTAAAAGAAAAATAAAGAAAGTTCAGGCCTCATATAGATCTTAACTGAAACCTAATAATAACATTTGAATATGAGGAGGGAGAAAGCAAAATAGATAATTATTTTGCCTTAAAACATGTGCTGGCAAACTTTCGTAAGTAAGGGGACAGTTAGTGAATATTTCAGACTGTGACCACATGGCCTTTGCCAAAACTCACCTCTGCCACTATAGCATGAAAGCGGTCACCAACAGTGTGTAAACAAATGACTGTGGCTGAGTTCCAATACAGCTTACTTACAAAAATATGCAGCGGGCCAGATTTGGCCCACAACCCATAGTTTGCTCATCTCTGTCTTACAGTAGAGTGGAATAGAATGGAATGGAATGGAATAGAATAGAATAGAATGGAATGGAATGGAATAGAATAGAATAGAATAGAATAGAATAGAATAGAATAGAATAGTTGCGTACTCTTCCCAAATCAACAAAAGTTTAACAACAGTCTAAGAATTGCGTGTCTATATACACATTTACTGACAAAATGATTCTGAGTTTCATTTGAAGAGTAAAGTAAGAGTAAATAAAATTTTTAAGGAAAGAGTTAGGAGAGACTTGTAATAATAGATATTAAAATGCATTATAAAGCCACAGCACTTAAAACAACGTGGAATGGACAGATCAATGGATAAGAATTGATATCCCAGAAACATTCCCTAGTGTATACAAACATTTCATTTATGATAAAATCAACATCTCATCAAAAGAAAAAGATAGATTTTTCAATTGATAATTACTAGATAATTAGGAAAAAACCATTCAAGTCTGTTTTTTATCTATCCATCCTATTCTATAGCAAGCCAATTGTAGATTAAATAGTTAAATTTCAAAAGTTACTTGAAAATACAACAGCGATCAGGATGGGAAAGAACTTTCAAAGCATAAAATTAGGGTAACATACAAGAAGTGAATAAAACTAACTTTTTCATCTAAAAACACATCACTATCATAAACAATAATGACAAAAAACAAACGAACAGGGATTTTTAAAAACACTATAGATAAGGAATTAATTTTCTTTCTACTTTTAAAACTACTTAGAAATCAATTTAAGAAAAAAATCTATCTACCTGAAAACAAAATCAATTAGTGATCCTTTCTGAGGTGTGGTAATACTAGCAATCTTTATTTTTATGCTTTTCTGTATTTCTCTATATTTTGCAATACAGGTGTATTACTTTTATAAGCATAATAAAGACCAACAATATTTTAAAGCAAACATTTACCCCAATAGGAGTGGGCTGGGGGAAGAGGTTGTGAAAAACATGAGATTCTAAAGAATATTAGTGCAAATGGGTAATAAACACATAAAAATGGGCATAGTCAGAACTAATTAAAGAAATGACAATGCAACTCCAATTTTAATGTATAAAAGTGGCAGAATTTTTACAAAACCATATAAAATTCTCTGTGGGGAATGCATAAAGAAATTGTATTATCATACATGCTTGTCATCAAGTAATTGGATAAAACACTTCAGGAAGGCAATTTGGCAATATATATAAAGAACCTTAAATATGTACATACCCTTTAGTCTAGTCCCACTTCTAAAACTTAGTCCTTAAAAGTGAATTAGGCATGTGCACATAGTTTATGTACAAGAGGGGGATAACACAGAAGGATAGGTGGGATATGAGTGCCCTCCTGCATTGGTTCATTCTTGCTTTGCTATAAAGTAGTACCTGAGGCTGGGTAATATATAAAGAAGAAGTTTATTCTGGCTCACAATTCTGCAGGCTGTATGGAGGCATGGCAAACAGCATCTGCCACTGTTGAGAACTCAGGAAGCCTAAAATCATGGTGGAAGGCAAAGGGGGAGAAGGCATGTCACATCCAAGAGTGAGAGCAAGAAGGGTAAGTCCAAGACTCTTTTAAATGATCAACTCTTGCATAAACTACCAGAGTGAGAACTCACTCATTACCATGGGGATGGCACTGAGGCATTCATGAGGGTTCCATCAATGTGACACAATCACCTCCACCAGGCCCCACCTCCGGCAGTGGGGATTACATTTCAAAATGAGATTTGGAGGAGACACACATCCAAACCATATTATTATGCCCTTGGCCCCTCAGTTGACATGCTTTTCTCGCATTGAAAAATACAATCATCTTTTTCTAACAGTCCCCCAAAGTCTTAACTTGTTCTAGCATTAAGTCCAAAGTCCTAAGTCTCATCTGAGACTCAAGTCAAGTTCCATCCACCTGTGAGCCTGTGAAATCAAAGACAAGTTATTTACTTCCAAGATACAAAGGTGGCACGGGCATTGGGTAAATTCCCATTCCAAAAGGAGAAATAGGTCAAAAGAAAGAGGCAATGGACTCCATGCAAATCTAAAATCCACCAGGGCAGACATTAAATTTCCAACATAATTTCCTTTGAACATAATTTCTTCCAACATAATTTCCTTTGACTCCATGTCCTACATCTTGGTGCTAGAGGTGGGCCCCCAGGCCTGGGGCAGCTCCACCCTTGTGGCTTTGCAGAGTGCAGCCCACATGGATGCTCTCACATGTTAGAGTTGAGAGCCTGTAGATTTTCCATGCTTAAATTGCACACTGCTGGTGGTTCTACCATTCTCAGGTCTGGAGACTTCCTTCCCACAGCTCCACTCAGCAGTGCACTGGTAAAGACTCTAACCCTACATTTCCCCTCAACACTACTGTAGCAGATGCTTTCTGTGTGGCTTAAGACTCTGAAGCAGGCCTCTGCGTGCCTTCCAATATATCCTCTGAAATCTGGGTGGAAGCTGCCAAGCCTCCTTCACTCTTGCGTTCTGTGTGCCTGCAGGCTTAACATCACATGGAAGCAGGCAAGGCTTGCTCCTTCCAAAGCTGTGGCCTAAGCTGTTATCTGCAGCCCTTTGAGCCAAAGCTGGAGCTGGAGCAGCCAGGGAGCAGTATCCTGAGGCTGCACAGGGGCTGCAGGGCCCCACGCCTGGCCCTGAAAGCATTCTTCCCTCCTAGACCTCTGGGCCTATGATGGGAGAGCCTGTCTTTAAGATTTCTGAAATACTTTTTAAGGCCTTTCCCCATGGTCTTGAATATTAGAACCTAGCTCTCTTTTAGTCATGCAAATGTCTACGTTGTTGCTCTGTAGCCTACTTGGATTTCTCTCCTGAAAATGCTCTTTCCTTCTCTACTACATGTCTAGGATGCAAATTTCAAAATTTTTATGCTCTACTTCCCTTTCAAATATAATTTCCAACTTTAAGTCCTTCCTTTGCTCCTATATCTGTTCATAGGTTGTTAGAAGCAGCCATGCCACATCTTGAATGCTTTGGTGCTTAGAAATTTCTTCCACCAGAAACCCTAGGTCATCACTCTTAAGTGCAAACTTCCACAATGACCTAGGAAGTGATCATGATGCAACCAAGCTCTTTGCTAAGGTGTAACAAGAATGATCTTTGCTCCAGTTCCTAGTAAGGTCCTCATTTTCACTGGAGACCTTTCCAGCCTGGCCTTCATTGTCCGTATTTCTAGTGGCATTTTGGTCACAACCACTTAACAAGTCTCTTAAGTTTCAAACTTTCCCTCATCTTCCTGTCTTTTTCTGAGGCCTTCAAACTCTGTCAACTCTGTTTACATGCTGCTGATAAAGACATAACTGAGACTGGACAATTTAAAAAAAAGAAAGAGGTTTAATGGACTTACAGTTCCACATGAGTGGGGAGGCCTCACAATCACGGAGGAAGGCAAGGAGGAACAAATCACAACTTACATGGATGATGGCAGGCAAAGAGAAAGCTAGTGCAGGGAAACTCTGCTTTTTAAAACTATCAAATCTGGTGAGACTTATTCATTACCACAAGAACAGCATGGGAAATACCTGCTCCCATGATTCAATTACCTCCCACTTGGTCCTTCCCACAACATGTGAGAATTCAAGATTAGATTTTAGTGAAGACACAGCCAAACCATATCATTCTACCCCTGGCCTCTCCCAAATCTCATGTCCTCACATTTCAAAACCAATCATGCCTTCTCAACAGTCCCCCAAAGTCTTAATTTACTTCAGCATTAACTCAAATGTCCAAAGTCCAAAGTCTCATCCAAAACAAGGCAAGTACCTTCTGCCTATGAGCCTGTAAAATCCAAATCAAGTTAGTTACTTCCTAGATACAATGGGGGTACAGGCAATGGGTAAATACAGCCATTCCAAATGGGATAAATTGGCCAAAACCAAGGGGCTACAGGCCCCATGCAAGTCAGAAATCCAGTGGGGCAGTCAAATCTTAAAGCTCCAAAATGATCTCCTCTGACTCCACATCTTACATCAAGGTCATGCTGATGCAAGAGGTGAGTACTCATGCTCTTGAACAGCTCCTTCCCTGTGGCTTTGCAGGGTACAGCCTCCCTCCTGGCTGCTTTCATGGGCTGACATTGAGTGTCTGTGGATTTTCCAGGTGCATGGTGCAAGCTGTCAGTGGATCTACCATTCTGGGGTCTGGAGAATGGTAGCCCTCTTCTCACAGCTCCACTAGGTGGTGCCCGAGTAGGGACTCTGTGTAGGGGCTCTTACCCCATATTTCCCTGCTGCACTGCCCTAGCAGAGGTTCTTCATGAGGGCCCTGCCCCTGCAGCAAACTTCTGCCTGGACATCCAGGCATTTCTATACATCCTCTGAAATCTAGGTGGAGATTCCTAAACTTCAGTTCTTGACTTTTGTGCACCTGGAGTCTCAACACCACTTGGAAACTCCCAAGGCTTGGGGCTTTCACCCTCTTAAGCCATGGCCCGAGCTGTAGCTTGACCCCTTTCTGTCATAGCTGAACAGCTTAGATACAAGGCACCAAGTCCCTAGACTGCACACAGCAGGGGGATCCTAGGCCTGAACCACAATACCAATTTTCCCTTCTAAACCTGTGATGGGAGGCACCGCTGCAAAGGTCTCTGACATGCCTTGGAAACATTTTTCCCATTGACTTGGTGATTAACATTGGGCTCCTTGTTACTTATGCAAATTTCTGCAGCTGACTTGAATTTCTTCTCAGAAAATGGGATTTGCATTGTCAGGCCTATTGCATTATGTTCAGGCTGCAAATTTTCCAAACTTTCATGCTCTTCTTCCTTTATGAAACTGTATTCCTTTAACAGCACTCCAGTCACCTCTTGAATGCTATGTTGCTTAGAAATATCTTCTGCCAGATACCCTAAATCATCTCTCTCAAGTTCAAAGTTCCACAGATCTCTAGGGCAGGGGCAAAATGCTGCCAGTCTCTTTGCTAAAATATAACAAGAGTCATCTTTGCTCCAGTTCCCAACAAGTTCCTCATCTCCGTCTGAGATCACCTCAGCCTGGATTTCATTGTCCATATCATTATCACCATTTTGGCCTTCCTCTGAACCCTCCAAACTGTTCCAACCTTTGCCTGTTACGTAGTTCCAAAGTCATGTCCATATTTTTGGGTATCTTTTCAGCAGTGCCCCACTCCCAGCACCAATTTACTGTATTAGTCAATTTTCATGCTGCTGATAAAGACATACCTGAGACTGGCAATTTACAAAAGAAAGAGGTTTAACAGACTTACCGTTTCAAGTGGCTGGTGAAGCCTCACAATCATGGCAGAAGGCAAAGAGAAATCAGTCACGTCTTACATGGATGGCAGCAGGCAGAGAGAGCTTGTGCAGGGAAACTACCCCTTATAGAACCATCAGATCCCCTGAGACTTATTCACTATCACAAGAACAGCACGGGAAAGACCTGCCCCCATAATTCAATTACCTGCCACTGGGTCCCTCCCACAATACATGGGAATTCAAGATGATGTTTAGGTGGGGACACAGCCAAACCATATCAAACCTCTTCCCGTTACCACATTTTCAGGTATCTTTATAGCAACACCCCACTCCTTGGTAACAATTTTCTATATTAGTCTGTTTGCATGGCTATAAACGAATACCCAAGGCTGGGTAATTTGTAAAGAAAACAGGTTTATTTTGGATCACAATTCTGCAGGCAGTACAAGCATGGCACTAGCATCTGCTCCTGTTGAGGCTTCAGGAAGCATCCAATTGTGGTGGAAGGTGAAAGGGGAGCAAGTACACCACATAGCAGCAGTTTGAGCAAGAGAGAGAGGCAGGGAGGTTCCAGATTATTTTAAACAACCAGGTCACATGTGAACTACCAGAGTAAGAACTCATTCATGACCATGGGAGGGCACCAAGCCGTTCATGAGGGAATCCACCCCCCTGACCCAAATGCTTCCCACCAGGCCCTACCTGCAACATTGGTGGTCACAACATTTCTTTCTTATTTCATTTTTCTTAGTTTTTTTTTTCTTTTTTCTCTTTTTTTCTGTTCTTTTTTTTTTTTTTTTTTGAGATAGGGTCTCATTTCATCATTTGAGCTGGCATACTCATACAGTGGTGCAATCATGGCTCACTGCAGCCTTGACCTTCTCCTGGGCTTAGGTGATCCTCCCACCTCAGCCTCCCGAGTAGCTGGGACTAATGGCATGCACCACCACATGCAGCTAAATTTTTTATTTTTAATTTTGTATTTTCAGTAGAGACAGGGCTTGCCTATCTGGCCCAGGCTGGTCTCAAACTCCTGGGCTCAAGCGATCTACTCACCTAAGCCTCCCAAAGTGCTATGATTACAGGCCAGAGCCACTGCATCTGGCTGGAGGTCACATTTCAACATGATATTTGTAGGGCACAAAACATCCAAACCACATCACCTCTCTGAGCTTACCATCAGTGGAAAGCTGACTTTGCTTCTGGCACTGCATAATTTCTCTTCCATTTGTGACAAATTATTGGTTTCAGCCTGGACCCTGACACCAAGAATGTCCTCAACTCTCAGCCTGCACTTGATAAGCACCTTACACAAGTTTCTGGAAAAGTTGCTGCTCAAGATGGGCCAGTCACATCTCTGATGCCTGATTACTCTTATCCCTGAAAGGTTCTCATCTTTCTCCTTCCCTAAATGGGCTGAGTCTGGTGTCATGGGGGTGGTGTTTTGTGTCAAAAGACCTGGAGGTCTTAGCCTATGTTCTGCAGAGCGTGATCTTAGGCAGCCCACTTCTTCTCTAACTCAACAAGCATGTACTGACCGCCTGCCATGTGCTGGGCTCTGTGCCAGGGTATATGCTGGTGAACAAGACACCTGGGATGAACCTTGCACACTTGTTTTTTTTTAATCTTTAAAAAGTAATGAGAATGTGCTTATCCTCCACCCTTAATGTGCTTAACCCTTCCACCTTCAGCTATTGCAAGGCAAAACAAAGACAGTATATGTGAATCTGCTGCACAGTCAATGAAGTTCTACAACCCTGCAAAACATTTTCTTTAGGGTACTCCAGGTTATGCTATGAGCACTGCAGATATCAAGACCATGAAATCTCTTTCTCCGCTCTGCCTTGACAAAGATCAGCAAAGTATCCTGGAAGGTCTTAATCATCCTAGAGCAAGACTGGATGAGGTGGGATTCTTATTCTGGGTCACATAGTGGTGGATATTGATGAAGATTTTTCTAATATAGCTCAGTTGCAAAGGCAAAAATCCAAGAGTCATTCTAGAAAGTTCTCTCTTGACCAACCCTTCCCCATCACCATACTCAAACTGCCACCAAGCTCTGTTATTTCCCACTTTCCTCCAGATCATTTCAGAATGCTGTGTAAAATTCTTTGAAATCTTCTTTTGCTCTTAGGATAAAGACCCACTGTCTACAGGCAGAAATGAGCCAATCCCTCCTATTTAACATCATATCTAATACTTCTGCCTTCCAGTCTCCCCCACCTCAAATGCACCAAGGCCTCCTGCCCCAGGGCCTCTGCACAGCATGCTTTTGTTGCCTCCTTCCACATCCCCTTTCCTTACATATTCCTTTTGTCTCCTGCCAATTTTATATGTGGCCTCTGAAACATCAGTTCCTTAGCAAACTTATCCCCAAGCCCCAAATTTGGACAAGATTCTTTTCTTGACTCCCTATTACAGTTCATAAAACTTTTTTTGTTTGTTTGTTTTTGAGACAAGGGTCTCACTCTGTCCTCTAGGAGTGCAGTGTTGTGATCCCGGCTCACCGCAGCCTCAAAATCCTGGGCTCAGATGACCCACCTACCTCAGCCTCCAGAGTAGCTAGGACTACAGGCATGTACTATCAAGCTCAGCTAGGCTTTTTTTTTTTTTTTTTTTTTTTTTTTGGTAGAGGCTGGGTCTTACTATGTTGCCCAGACTGCACACAACTTTTCTATCCTAAGCTAAGCTTGTCCCAGTTTGTAAGATAACTTGGTTATATGTCCCTATTGTGAGATATTTGATTTTAGACTCCTTGTCTGTTTCTTCATTTTTTATTTTTATTTTTATTTTTTTGAGACAAACTTTTGCTCTTGTTGCCCGGGCTGGAGTGCAGTGGCACAATCTCAGCTCACTGCAACCTCTGCCTCCCAGGTTCAAGCAATTCTCCTGCCTCAGCCTCCAGAGTAGCTGGGATTACAGGCATGCACCACCACGCCCAGCTAATTTTTTTGTATTTTTAGTAGAGACACGGTTTCACCATGTTGGCCAGTCTGGTCTCAAACTCCTGACCTCAGGTGATCCACCCACCTTAGCCTCCCAAAGTGCTGGGATTACTGGCATGAACCATCGCACCTGTCCTATTTCTTCTTTCAAAGGTAAGCTCCCTGAGGGTAGATTCCTATTGAATGGATGAATGAACAAGTGGAGAGGAAAAAGCTTGACCATCTGCACTGGAGATGAAAGCTAAAGCCTGGAACATCAAACCAATGGCCACACTGAAATGACAACCAGGAAATCGGGCCTTCCCATGGGCCCGTGTGGGACGCCTCATGTCCATGATCTGACCACCTCCTGCACATGGACATAGAGCAGAGAACACCATGAGCAGCAGGGGAGATTTTAAGGAGGAAGTAGAAAATAAAAGAGGACCTCAATCCCCATGCCTGTGAGACATGAGGTCTCTGTTGCCTTATGGATTCCGTTTTATGCTTCCTTTTCTGCCTTTTCTTCTTGTTCTGTGCTTTTCCTTCTCTACTAAAGCTCTCTGTATTCTAAATGTGGTAATAAACCAAGTGGCCTTGTCTGCTCTCATCTTTAACCAGAAACATAATCTCCTCGTTAACCTTTGGGGGGAGGTTTGGCTCTGCCCCTCAAGGGTCAGAGGCCAGAATGTTTGAGCATGCCCGTGGCCTTAGCTTCCTTGGTCAGCCTGAGTTAATGGGAGATCAGCGTGTGGGGCAGAGCTCTCATTTGCTGGGGGTGGAGGGGGTGCAGTCATTAATGGTTTCTATGGCAAAACACTCTGGGTCTTTTGCATTTGAGAGCATTGCTACTTATTTATGTACGTATTTATTTATGGTTTAGAGACAGAGACTCTCTCTATTGCCCAGGCTGCAGTGCAGTGGTACCGTCGTAGCTCACTGAAGCCTCAAACTCCTGGGCTCAAGTGATTCTCCCACTTCAGCTACTGAGTAGCTGGGTTACAAGTGCACACCACCACACCTGGATCATTCTTTTTATTTTTTCTTTTGTAGAGACAAGGTCTGGGTATATTGCCCAGGCTGGTCTCGAACTCCCGACCTCTAGCAATTCCCTCACCTTGGCCTCCTAAAATGCTGGGATTATAGGCATGAGCCACTGGACCTGGTGGGAGCATTGTTATTTAAAAGTTTGTGCATATTCGTCCTGTGACTAGTGTGGAATCCTGAGGCCCCAGGAAATTCAGACCTATGTTTCATGATGGGGAGGGTCTGACTCCTTGTGTTATTCCTTCTGATTGTACTCACCCAATGGGGAGAAATAAAATAAAGAGAATATCAGGCGAGCCACTCCATCTGCTGTCATTTTGGCAACAAGAAATTGAAGCTGACCCGGCGCAGTGGCTCATGCCTGTAATCCCAGCTCTTTGGGAGGCTGAGGTGGGAGGATGCTTGAGCCCAGCAGTTGGACACTAGCTTGGGCAACATGGCTAAACTTTATCTCTTTAAGAAAATATAAAAATTGGGTGGGTGTGGTGGCAGGCACCTGTAGTCCCAGCTACCCTGGAGGCTGAGGTCGGAGGATCAATTGAGTCTGGGAGGTCGAGGCTGCAGTGAGCCATGATTGTACCATTGCACTCCAGCCTGGGTGACAGAGCCAGACCCTGTCTCAAAATAAATGAATAAAAAGTGGGAGTTATTTCTGCAGCATCCACAGCAAACAGAGATGGACTTACTCCCTTAAATCTGAGCTGAGGATCAGTTGGCCAAATTCTCACTGGGTAAGTTGGTCTAATGCTAGCAACATTTCCTGGATATGAAAGTTTTCAGAGCTCTTAGAAGGGGTTGGGCCAGGTATGGCAGTTCATGCCTGTAATCCCAGCACTTTGGGAGGCCGAGGTGGGCGGATCACTTGAGGTCAGTAGTTCAAGACCAGTTTGGCCAACATGGTGAAACCCCGTCTCTACTAAAAATACAAAAATTAGCCGGGCATGGCAGCAGGCACCTGTAATCCCAGCTACTCAGGAGGCTGAGGCAGGCGAATCACTAGAACTTGGGAGGCAGAGGCTGCAGTGAGCTGAGATGGCGCCACTGTACTACAGCCTGGGCAACAAAGCGAGACTCCGTCTCACTCTTAAAAAAAAAAACAAGGCGGGTAGGGGGAGGTTGGAGCCATGGGTGTCTGACTCTCCCTGGGATGATTTACATATATTATCTCATTTAATCTTCACAGCAAGCCTTTGAGGCAGGCAGCATGAGTCAGCTGAGGCTCAAGGAGATAAAGCCACCCACCCAAGTAGGGCAGCTGGTAAGTGAGATGCCACCTACACCCTCAGTCCTACTTACTCGGAAGTCCATGTACGCTGATGTTTGCTGTTACCACACTCTGTGGTTCTGCCACTACCATCCTTGTGAAACTTGTGAAAGCTGCAGACATGCCACAGCTCAGCCTTCCCAATTATAAAAGGAGAATAAAAAATATCTCCAAGAGGATAGAGTTTTCTAGAGCTCCTTCCTCCCGCTAGTTGATGGCCCTTAGAAAATACTTAGTAAAATGAGAAAGCCTTTTTAATAGGAAAAGGTCAAATGAAGAAATCTTCTAGATGACACCATAAAGCTTTAAAAACCCTCGCGACTTCTGTTCTAAGCCCTTCTTCCCGGTACTCAGGCCAGGAGAATCCCGTCTTGGCACGGTTGCCTGTGAACCATTTTTGCAGAGTCAGGCATTCATTCATTCATCCCCTGAATGTTTCCTGAGCAGTTCTGACCAAAGCACAGGGGAGTCAGCCACTATTCTTGCCCTCCAGTTGCTCCTTGGCTTGCTTCTTAGTCTTTGGGGCTGCTATAACAAAATAGCACACACAGGATGGCTTTTAAACAATAGAAACTTGTAGCTTCCACAGTTGAAGGACAGAAGTTCAAGATCAAGGTGCTGGCAGACCTGGTGTCTGAGGAGGGCCCGCTTCTTGGTTCATAGAAGGTGACTTCTATGTGTCCTCAGATAGTGGAAGAAAACAACAGTGTTTTCTTCCATCACTTGTAAAGACAGGAATCCCACTCATGGCACTCTACCCTCAGGACCTAATCACCTCCCCCGCCCCCCCATTTCCCAACATCATCACATGGGGGATTAGGTTTCAACACATGAATTTTGGAGAGACACAAACATTCAATCCCTAGCATTTAACAAATGTGTCTTGCAAGTAGCTTGAGAGTGTAGGAAGCAAGTGCTTTGGGAGCTCAGAGCAGTGTCCCTGGCCTGGCTTCACTGGACATGCAGCTTATCTTAGAAGACCATGCGTGATGGAAGTTCTCAGGGGCTCACTCTTGGGGTTGCACCCTAGGCTTTCTGTGTTGCTCCCCTGAGAGCCACTGCTCCCCAATTCTCTACAAGGATTCACCTCTGGCCTTCAGGACACAGTGGAGACTTGGGCACCCTTGGGCAATGGGACCCCTTCAGGTGGACACATAAGGTTTATACCCAGTCTGTGGGGCCAAGTGGGGATCCAGGCATGTCTGTGGGCATCTCAGTGTGCCAGGCCATCTCTCCAGCACTAAGGGACCCAGAATTGCCACTGTTAAGTATCTGGTAGTTCAGCTCAACACATATGATATTTTAGCTTCTTGAATTTTTCTTGTTGGACCTTAGAGGCAAAGGACCTAGTTAATTATGCTCCTTGGTTCAAGACACTTTATTATGGTGGGTCAAGTATAGGCCCTCTGTTTTGTTTTGTTTTTTTCTTTTACAACTTTTATTTTAGAATCACAGGGTCCATGTGCAGGTCTGTTACATGGGTATATTGCACAATGCTGAGATTTGGGATGTGCTTGATCCTGTTACTCAGGTAGTGAGCATGGTGCCCAATAGGCAAGTTTTCAGCCATTGCCCCTCTTCCTCCCTCCCCTACCTTATAGTCCCCAGTGTCTATTGTTCCCATTTTTATGTCTCCATGTGTACCCAACGTTTAGCTCCACTTACAAGTGAACATGCTGTATTTGGTTTTCTGTTTCTGCATTAGTTTGCTTAGAATAATGGCTTCCAGCTGCATTCATGTTGCTGCAAAGGACATGATTTCACTCTTTTTTTGTGGCTGTGTAGTGTTCCATGGTGTATATATAGCACATTTACCACATTTCTTTATCTGATCCATGGTTGATAGGCACCTGAGTCGATTCCATGTTTTTGCTATTGTGAATAGCGCTGTGATAAAGATACGGGTGCATTTTTGGTAGAACGATTTATTTTCCTTTGGGTCTATACCTGGT
The DNA here is from genome assembly GCF_028878055.3 of Symphalangus syndactylus. Taxonomy (NCBI): domain Eukaryota; kingdom Metazoa; phylum Chordata; class Mammalia; order Primates; family Hylobatidae; genus Symphalangus; species Symphalangus syndactylus. The sequence continues at coordinate 55,081,214 of NC_072435.2, forward strand.
AGCGTGATTGCTGGGTTGAATGGCAGTTCAATTCTTATTTCTTTGAGAAATCTGTAAACTGCTTTTCACAGTGGCTGCACTAAGTTACATTCTGTCTGATCTCTGTTGTTTTTATTTTTAACTCTCCCACCACTTTAAATTTTACACAGTAAAGCTGGAAGACATTTACACTGATCACCTGTATACCTACCACCTAGATCCTACCTTAGCACATTATTATAGCTTAAAAAGATCATTTTTAGTAGAGACGGGGTTTCACCATGTTGGCCAGGCTGGTCTTGAACTCCTGATCTCTGGTGATTTGCCCACCTCAGCCTCCCAAAGTGCTGGGATTACAGGCATGGCAGGCGCCTGTAATCCCAGCTACTCGGGAGGCTAAGGCAACAGAATTGCTTGAACCCAGAAGGCAGAGGTTGCAGTGAACCGAGATCGCACCACTGGACTCCAGCCTGGGCAACAAGAGTGAAACTCCGTTTCCAAAAAAAAAAATTATGTATCTATCCATTGATCTAAACTTCTATATGTTGATGAATCTACTTTTCAGATGCATTTCAAGGTAATTTGCAGGTATCAGTAGACTTCCCTGCAAAGACTTGAGTATTTACTTCAATCTTTGTTTTTGGTGCTTTTTCTCTTTTGTTGTAAAGTTTACACAAAAATGAATACACAAATATTAAGTGCACTAATTATAAGTGTTGACAATATGTACACCATTACAACCCTAACCTCTATCAAGATGTAGAACATTATCTTCTAGAAAGTTCCCTGAAGCCCCTTTCTGACCCATCCTCCACCCCACTCCACAGAGGCAGGCACTTCTCCAGGTTTTTCCCTTTATAAATTAGTTCTGCCTGCTCTGAATCTTTACCTATATAGAGTCATAGATCTTACAATCTTTTGGGTAGGACTTTTACTCAGCATAAAGTTTTCAACCGTCATTTGCATGCGGTAGGTATCAATAATTTGCTCTTTTTTGTTGCTGAGAAGTATTCCATTACACACATATGCCAGAATTTGTTTATCCATTTTTTAGGCCATTTCCACCATTTGAATAAAACTGATGTGAGCATTTAGGTACAAGTCTTGGTGTGATCTTCTGTTTTCATTTCTTCCTAATTAATAGTTAGGAGAAGAATTGTCACGTCACTGGCTAGGTGTGCTTTTAGTTTTATAAGAAAATGCCAAGACTTTTGCCAAAATGAATGTACTATTTTATCTTCCCACCAACAATATAGGAAGGTTCTCAGTGGCCCCACGTCTTTGCCCATATTAGGTATTGTTGGACTGAATACTAGACATTCTGCCCGGTGATAAGGGGTGTCCCACTGCAATTTTAACTCGCATTTCACTATTAGCTAATGATGTTGAGTGCCATTTCTCGTAATTGTTGGCCATCCCTTTATCTTCTTTTGTGAAGTGTTTGTTTAAATATTTTGCTTTCATTTCTTTAATTTGGTTATTTGTCCTTTTATTATTGAATTGTGGGATCCTTTATGTGTCCTCCATAGTAGCACTTTGTGAGACATATTTTACTTCTATTTTTCCCAGTCTGTGTCTTGTTTTTTATTTTCATAGTGGCTTCTTTTGATGAGCAGCACTTTATAATTTTGAAGAAGTGTAAATTACCATGCTTTTCTTTCTTTCTTTTTTTTTTTTTTTTTGTTTGAGATGAGTTTTGCTCTTGTCACCCAGTTTGGAGTACAACGGCATGATTTCTACTCACTTCAACCTCCGCCTCCTGGGTTCAAGCAATTTTTGGGTCTCAGCCTCCCAAGTAGTTGGAGTTACAGGTGTGTGCCACCACTCCTCACTAATTTTTCTATTTTTGGTACAGATGGGGTTTCACCATGTTGGCCACTTTCATGGTCACTGAGTGCTGTGCCCTATCCAAAATCTCATGCCTACCATTAGTTCACAAGGAGAGTGTTTTCTTCTTAAGGTTTTATGATTTAGCTTGAATGTTTAAGTCTATTGTCCATCTTATTTTGTTGAAAAACTTTTTTTCCCTATTATACTAGTCCTCACTTATTCATGGAAGAGATGTTCCCAGACCCCCAGCAGATGCCTGACACCACAGAGAGTTCCAAACCCTACTACCCTGTTTTCTTCTATACACACATATCTATGATAAAGCTTAATTTATAAATTAGACATAGTAAGAGATGAACGATAATAACTAAAAATGAAATAGGGCAGGCTGAGCACAGTGGCTCACGCCTGTAACCCCAGCACTTTGGGAGACTGAGGTGGGTGGATCATCTGAGATCAGGAGTTTGAGACCAGCCTGACCAACATGGTGAAACTCCGTCTCTACTAAAAATACAAAAATTAGGGGGTGGAGCCAAGATGGCCGAATAGGAACAGCCCCCATCTCCAGCTCCCAGCCCCAGCGACACAGAAGACGGGTGATTTCTGCAATTCTGCTTGAGGTACCGGTTTCATCTCACTAGGGAGTGCCTAACAGTGGGTGCAGGACAGTCGGTGAAGCGCACTATGCGCGAGCCGAAGCAGGGCGAGGCATTGCCTCACTCGGGAAGCGCAAGGGGTCAGGGAGTTCCCTTTCCTAGTCAAAGAAAGGGGAAACAGACAGCACCTGGAATATCGGGTCAGTCCCATCCCAATACTGCGCTTTTCCAACGGGCCTGGAAAACGGCACACTAGGAGATTGTGTCCCGCACCTGGCTCAGAGGGTTCTATGCCCACGGAGTCTCGCTGATTGCTAGCACAGCAGTCTGAGATCAAGCTGCAAGGCGGCAGCAAGGCTGGGGGAGGGGCGCCCGCCATTGCCCAGGCTTGCTTAGGTAAACAAAGCAGCCAGGAAGCTCAAACTGGGTGGAGCCCACCACAGCTCAAGGAGGCCTGCCTGCCTCTGTAGGCTCCACCTCTGGGGGCAGGGCACAGACAAACAAAAACTCAGCAAGAACCTCCACAGACTTAAATGTCCCTGTCTGACTGACAGCTTTGAAGAGAGTAGTAGTTCCCCCAGCATGCAGCTGGAGATCTGAGAACGGACAGACTGCCTCCTAAAGTGGGCCCCTCACCCCTGAGCAGCCTAACTGGGAGGCATCCCCCCAGTAGGGACAGACTGACACGTCATTCAACCGGGTACTCCTCTGAGACAAAACTTTCAGAGGAACTATCAGACAGCTGAGTTTGTGATCTCACGAAAATCCGCTGCTCTGCAGCCACCGCTGCTGACACCCAGCCAAACAGGGTCTGGAGTGGACCTCTAGTAAACTCCAACAGACCTGCAGCTGAGGGTCCTGTCTGGTAGAAGGAAAACTAACAAACAGAAAGGACATCCACACCATCATCAAAGACAAAAAGGAGATAAAACCACAAAGATGGGGAAAAAACAGAGCACAAAAACTGGAAACTCTAAAAAACAGAGCACCTCTCGTCCTCCAAAAGAACGCAGTTCCTCACCAGCAACGGAACAAAGCTGGATGGAGGATGACTTTGATGAGTTGAGAGAAGAAGGCTTCAGACGATCAAACTACTCTGAGCTACGAGAGGAAATTCCAAACAATAGCAAAGAAGTTAAAAACTTTGAAAAAAAATTAGAAGAATGGATAACTAGAATAACCAATGGAGAGAAGGGCTTCAAGGAGCTGATGGAGCTGAAAGCCAAGTTTCGAGAACTACGCGAAGATTGCAGAAGCCTCAGTAGCAGATGCGATCAACTGGAAGAAAGGGTATCGCTGATGGAAGATGAAATGAATGAAATGAAGAGAGAAGGGAAGTTTAGAGAAAAAAGAATAAAAAGAAATGAACAAAGCCTCCAAGAAATTTGGGACTATGTGAAAAGACCAAACCTACGTCTGATTGGTGTACCTGAAAATGATGGGGAGAATGGAACCAAGTTGGAAAACACTCTGCAAGATATTATCCAGGAGAACTTCCCCAATCTAGCAAGGCAGGCCAGCATTCAGATTCAGGAAATACAGAGAACGCCACAAAGATACTCCTCGAGAAGGGCAACTCCAAGACACATAATTGTCAGATTCCCCAAAGTTGAAATGAAGGAAAAAATGTTAAGGGCAGCCAGAGAGAAAGGTCAGGTTACCCACAAAGGGAAGCCCATCAGACTAACAGCTGATCTCTCAGCAGAAACTCTACAAGCCAGAAGAGAGTGGGGACCGATATTCACCATTCTTAAAGAAAAGAATTTTCAACCCAGAATCTCCTATCCCGCCAAACTAAGCTTCATAAGTGAAGGAGAAATAAAATACTTTACAGACAAGCAAATGCTGAGTGATTTTGTTACCACCAGGCCTGCCCTAAAAGAGCTCCTGAAGGAAGCACTAAACATGGAAAGGAACAACCAGTACCAGCCACTGCAAAAACATGCCAAATTGTAAAGACCATCGAGGCTAGGAAGAAACTATAGCAACTAACGAGCAAAATAACCAACTAACATCATAATGACAGGATCAGATTCACATATAACAATATTAACGTTAAATGTAAATGGGCTAAATGCTTCAATCAAAAGACACAGACTGGCAAACTGGATAAGGAGTCAGGACCCATCAGTGTGCTGTATTCAGGAAACCCATCTCACGTGCAGAGACACACATAGACTCAAAATAAAGGGATGGAGGAAGATCTATCAAGCAACTGGAAATCAAAAAAAGGCAGGGGTTGCAATCCTAGTCTCTGATAAAATAGACTTTAAACCAACAAAGATCAAAAGAGACAAAGAAGGCCATTACATAATGGTAAAGGGATCAATTCAACAAGAAGAGCTAACTATCCTAAATATATATGCACCCAACACAGGAGCACCCAGATTCATAAAGCAAGTCCTCAGTGACCTACAAAGGGACTTAAACTCCCACACAATAATAATGGGAGATTTTAACACCCCACTGTCAGCATTAGACAGATCAACGAGACAGAAAGTTAACAAGGATATCCAGGAATTGAACTCAGCTCTACATAAAGTGGACCTAATATACATCTACAGAACTCTCCACCCCAAGTCAACAGAATATACATTTTTTTCAGCACCACACCACACCTATTCCAAAATTGACCACATAGTTGGAAGTAAAGCTCTCCTCAGCAAATGTAAAAGAACAGAAATTATAAAAAACTGTCTCTCAGACCACAGTGCAATCAAACTAGAACTCAGGATTAAGAAACTCACTCAAAACCGCTCAACTACATGGAAACTGAACAACTTGCTCCTGAATGACTATTGGGTACATAATGAAATGAAGGCAGAAATAAAGATGTTCTTTGAAACCAACGAGAACAAAGACACAACATACCAGAATCTCTGGGACACGTTCAAAGCAGTGTGTAGAGGGAAATTTATAGCACTAAATGCCCACAAGAGAAAGCAGGAAAGATCCAAAATTGACACCCTAACATCACAATTAAAAGAACTAGAAAAGCAAGAGCAAACACATTCAAAAGCTAGCAGAAGGCTAGAAATAACTAAAATCAGAGCAGAACTGAAGGAAATAGAGACACAAAAAACCCTTCAAAAAATTAATGAATCCAGGAGCTGGTTTTTTGAAAAGATCAACAAAATTGATGGACCGCTAGCAAGACTAATAAAGAAGAAAAGAGAGAAGAATCAAATAGATGCAATAAAAAACGAAAAAGGGGATATCACCACCGATCCCACAGAAATACAATCTACCATCAGAGAATACTACAAACACCTCTATGCAAATAAACTAGAAAATCTAGAAGAAATGGATAAATTCCTCGACAAATACACCCTCCCAAGACTAAACCAGGAAGAAGTTGAATCTCTGAATAGACCAATAACAGGTTCTGAAATTGTGGCAATAATCAATAGCTTACCAACCAAAAAGAGTCCAGGACCTGATGAATTCACAGCTGAATTCTACCAGAGGTACAAGGAGGAACTGGTACCATTCCTTCTGAAACTATTCCAATCGATAGAAAAAGAGGGAATCCTCCCTAACACATTTTACGAAGCCAGCATCATCCTGATACCAAAACCTGGCAGAGACTTAACCAAAAAAGAGAATTTCAGACCAATATCCTTGATGAATATTGATGCAAAAATCCTCAATAAAATACTGGCAAACCGAATCCAGCAGCACATCAAAAAGCTTATCCACCATGATCAAGTGGGCTTCATCCCTGGGATGCAAGGCTGGTTCAACATACGCAAATCAATAAATGTAATCCAGCATATAAACAGAACCAAAGACAAAAACCACATGATTATCTCAATAGATGCAGAAAAGGCCTTTGACAAAATTCAACAACCCTTCATGCTAAAAACTCTCAATAAATTAGGTATTGATGGGACATATCTCAAACTAATAAGAGCTATCTATGACAAACCCACAGCCAATATCATACTGAATGGGCAAAAACTGGAAGCATTCCCTCTGAAAACTGGCACAAGACAGGGATGCCCTCTCTCACCGCTCCTATTCAACATAGTGCTGGAAGTTCTGGCCAGAGCAATCAGGCAGGAGAAGGAAATAAAGGGTATTCAATTAGGAAAAGAGGAAGTCAAATTGTCCCTGTTTGCAGATGACATGATTGTATATCTAGAAAACCCCATTGTCTCAGCCCAAAATCTCCTTAAGCTGATTAGCAACTTCAGCAAAGTCTCAGGATACAAAATTAATGTACAAAAATCACAAGTATTCTTGTACACCAATAACAGACAAACAGAGAGCCAAATCATGAGTGAACTCCCATTCACAATTGCTTCAAAGAGAATAAAATACCTAGGAATCCAACTTACAAGGGATGTGAAAGACCTCTTCAAGGAGAACTACAAACCACTGCTCAATGAAATAAAAGAGGATACAAACAAATGGAAGAACATTCCATGCTCATGGGTTGGAAGAATCAATATCGTGAAAATGGCCATACTGCCCAAGGTAATTTATAGATTCAATGCCATCCCCATCAAGCTACCAATGACTTTCTTCACAGAATTGGAAAAAACTACTTTAAAGTTCATATGGAACCAAAAAAGAGCCCGCATCGCCAAGTCAATCCTAAGCCAAAAGAACAAAGCTGGAGGCATCACGCTACCTGACTTCAAACTATACTACAAGGCTACAGTAACCAAAACAGCATGGTACTGGTACCACAACAGAGACATAGATCAATGGAACAGAACAGAGCCCTCAGAAATGATGCCGCATAGCTACAACTATCTGATCTTTGACAAACCTGACAAAAACAAGAAATGGGGAAAGGATTCCCTATTTAATAAATGGTGCTGGGAAAACTGGCTAGCCATATGTAGAAAGCTGCAACTGGATCCCTTCCTTACACCTTATACAAAAATTAATTCAAGATGGATTAAAGACTTATATGTTAGACCTAAAACCATTAAAATCCTACAAGAAAACCTAGGCAATACCATTCAGGACATAGGCGTGGGCAAGGACTTCATGTCTAAAACACCAAAAGCAATGGCAACAAAAGCCAAAATCGACAAATGGGATCTCATTAAACTAAAGAGCTTCTGCACAGCAAAAGAAACTATCATCAGAGTGAACAGGCAACCTACAGAATGGGAGAAAATTTTTGCAACCTACTCATCTGACAAAGGGCTAATATCCAGAATCTACAATGAACTCAAACAAATTTACAAGAAAAAAACAAACAACCCCATCAAAAAGTGGGCAGAGGACATGAACAGACAATTCTCAAAAGAAGACATTTATGCAGCCAAAAAACACATGAAGAAATGCTCATCATCACTGGCCATCAGAGAAATGCAAATCAAAACCACAGTGAGATACCATCTCACACCAGTTAGAATGGCCATCATTAAAAAATCAGGAAACAACAGGTGCTGGAGAGGATGTGGAGAAATAGGAACACTTTTACATTGTTGGTGGGACTGTAAACTAGTTCAACCATTGTGGAAGTCAGTGTGGCGATTCCTCAGGGATCTCGAACTAGAAATACCATTTGACCCAGCCATCCCATTACTGGGTATATACCCAAAGGACTATAAATCATGCTGCTATAAAGACACATGCACACGTATGTTTATTGCGGCACTATTCACAATAGCAAAGAGTTGGAACCAACCCAAATGTCCAACAACGATAGACTGGATTAAGAAAATGTGGCACATATACACCATGGAATACTATGCAGCCATAAAAAATGATGAGTTCGTGTCCTTTGTAGGGACATGGATGAAACTGGAAAACATCATTCTCAGTAAACTATCGCAAGGACAAAAAACCAAACACCGCATGTTCTCACTCATAGGTGGGAATTGAACAATGAGAACTCATGGACACAGGAAGGGGAACATCACGCTCCGGGGACTGTTGTGGGGTGGGGGGAGGGGGGAGGGACAGCATTAGGAGATACACCTAATGCTAAATGACGAGTTAATGGGTGCAGGAAATCAACATGGCACATGGATACATATGTAACAAACCTGCACATTGTGCACATGTACCCTAAAACCCTAAAGTATAATAAAAAATAAAAATAAAAATAAAAAATAAATAAATAAATAAATAAAAAAAAGAAAGATGAAAAAAAAAAAAATACAAAAATTAGCCGGGTGTGGTGGCACATGTCTATAATCCCAGCTACTTGGAAGGCTGAGGCAGGAGGATCGCTTGAACCCAGGAGGCAGAGGTTGCAGTAAGCTGAGATTGCACAATTGCACTTCAGCCTGGGTGACAAGAGCAAAACTCCGTCTCAAAGTTATTCAAGTGCCATTTGTTGAAAAAAAAAAAAAAAGAATGAAATAGGACAATTAGACAATACACTGCAATCACAGTCGTGCGCATGCTGTTTCACTCTGTAAATAACTTACTGTACTGCACTCAGTCTTCTTCTTGTGATGACATGGGATGATAAAAGGCCTACGTGATGAGATTCCATGATCGTCAATCTCATAACTGAGACAGCTACTGAGTGACTAGTGGTGGGTGGCACCTACAGTATGGATATGCAGGACAATGGGATGACGTCGATCCTCCGTGGGAAAGAGCCGGCGGTGCCAGGTTTCATTGCACTATGCTGAACTCCCAGTAACTTAACACTTATGGATAGTTTGTTTCTGAAACTTTTTTTTTTTTTGAGACAGTGTTTTGCTCTTGCTGCCCACACTCAAGTGTGTGCAATGGCACAATCTCAGCTCACTGCAACCTCTGCCTCCCGGTTTCAAGTGATTCTCCTACCTCAGTCCCCAAGTAGCTGGGATTACAGGCGCCTGCCACCACTCCTGGCTAATTTTTTTATTTTTTAGTTGAGACGGGCTTTTACCATGTTGGCCAGGCTGGTCTCGAACTCCTGACCTCAGGTGATCCACCAGCCTTGGCCTCCCAAAGTGTGGGATTACAGGCGTGAGCCACCACGTCTGGCCTGAAACTTTCTATGTAGAATTTTTGGACCAAGATTGACCACAGGTAATGGATACCGTGGAGAATGAAACCGTGGATGAGGTGGTGCAACTGTGCTGTTTTAAAAACTGAATGAATGCCTGTGTGAGTCCATTTCTTGGTTCCTCCTCTTCTTTTTAAAAAGTATTTCTTCTTTTGTCTTTTCCTTCTCCATTCTCATGTGCTGTCCTTAAACATGAGATGCCATTTGTAATGTGTTGAAACTATTCATTTCTTTTGTAAATGTTCTTGGAAAAGACGGATTTTTTGTTTGCATATAAGTGTCTTTATACAAATGATGTTGCACTATATATCTTATGGTGTTAACTGTTGACCTATTAAAATAAGATATATATGATATCTACATGTCTTTATCTATATCTAGCTATCGATTGATTGATCTATTGATCAGTTGATCTATCTATCTCTTTTAATGAGCCATTAACATTGCCATGAGCTAACACTTTCTTTCTTTTTCTTTCTTTTTTTTTTTTTTTGCAACAGGGTCTTGTTCCATCACCCGGACTGGAGTGCAGTGGCATGATCTCAGTTCATTGCAACCCCTGTCTTCTGGGTTCAAGCTATTCTCCTATCTCAGCCTCCCAAGTGGTTGGGATTACAGGCACACACCATGATGCCAAGCTAATTTTTGTATATTTGGTAGAGCTGGGGTTTCACTGTGTTGGTCAGGCTGGTCTGGAACTCCTGGCCTCAAGTGATCTGCCTGCCTCATCCTCCCAAAGTTCTGGGATTACAGGTGTGAGCCACCGCACCAACCTGAGCTAACACTCTTGTGTCAGGGTAATGCTGTTTTGTGTATCATGTCTCAACTCTCTAATCTCTCAGTGGTGGACATCTGCTCACCTCCAACTTTCTACTACCAAAATCAATGCTGCAGTAACATGGCCAGAAATATCCTGTGGACCTGAATGAGAATCCCTTTGAAGTAGAAACCCAGGGGCAGAGATCCTGGGTAATAGGATATAGAAGACAGCATTTTCTAAAAATGGTGACCATACCTATCCCATCCTCACCCACTTTCTACAATGTGAGGTTGACGCTCTTTGTTGAGAGGTGAAGTTCCCATTCTCTTTTCTTGATCCTGGGTTGGAGCCAGTTGAAACGGTGCTACATAATGCCAAGGCTAAGCTATTGAAATATCATGCAACTTTTTCTTGATCTGTGGGGCCCCTTACTCTTGGGACCCAGCCACCATGCCGAGTGGCAGCCAAACAGCCACAAGATGAAGTTACCTGGAAGAATCCCGGCCAACAGCCTCAACTAGGATGCTAGCTGATGGCCAGCCAACAAGTGCCAGGCATGGAAGTGAGTTTCTGGTGGTTCCAGCCCCAGCTATCAAGTCATCCCCCAGCCTTTGAGCTACCCTGGCCACAAGGAGCAGAGATGAGCTTTCCCTATTAAGCACTGCCCAATTTGAAGACTAATGAGCAGAATAATTGATTTTTTAAAGCCACTGAGTATATGGTGGCTCGCTGTGCAGCAAAAGAGAGCTGGAACATATGAATTCAGGGTATGAATCTCCAAGAAATATTAGAGGCAACCCCTTTGCAGGGCTTCAGAGTCTATTCTCCCATCATCAGTGCCACAGGCCCCTCCACCCTCATGTCTCTGCTGTTTACTTAGCATTGCCTCTTACTAATTTTGCCTAATAGTTGCCAAGTAACAGCTCATTCATTAAAATTGTGTTTTTCTGATTACTAATGATTTTGAACACTTCTTCGCATGCTTCTAAGCTTTTTGGATTTCCCTTCTGAGAACTGTCTGTTCATATGTTTCCCCCATATTTATATTAGGCTGCTGTCTTTCTGTTTGTTTTGCAGGAGGTCCTTCCCTAGTCTTGATATTAGTCCCTTGTCAGTTTCAGTCGTTGTAAATATCTTTTTGCATTCAGTCACCTGCCTTTGACAGTTGTGTCCTAGCCACAGCAGACAAATGACAGAATGAGAGATTCCATGGAGAAAGAGCCCCATCTGTGCTGTCATTGTCCTAAGCTCTTTAAAGCAGTTCTCAATAACATTTTCTCACATTTTTGTACAATGCGCTGCCGTCTAAAAATATGTGCATATTTATGAGTTTAATTATTAAAACAACCCTGAAAGATAGCTATTGCCACTCTCCCTGTATTTTGTAGCTTGGTAAATGAAAGCCTAGCTAGCTGAAGTGACCTGCCCAAGGTCACACAATTTTTATATGTTATCAGAAAATATTTACCATCAGCTCCATTCTTCCCATGGTCCAACAGAGCTGAGGGCTAAGGGCAGAGAAACGACTTCCATCGGATCAGGTGATGATCAGTCCCTTAGGAGAGGTGAAGACTGCTGAGTGGACCCAAGTGATTCAGCCTTGGAGCCAGGGGTCTGGAGACAAGCCCTACCAGTATTACCAGCTCCATGTTCGGGTGAAACATTTCTCCTGTCTAGGCCTAAATTTCCCAATCCAGAAAACAGGCTCAATCTTCTTAATGACAATGACCTCCCAAATGAATCAGGAAAGTTAAAAGAAGTAATATAAACTGTGAAGTATTTTTATGCAAAAAGTCTAAGGAATTAGTTCATCTGGACAAAGATCCTGGGTTGGAGTAGCTATGTCAGGGTTTCAAGCTTAGCTTAGGTCCTGAAAAGCTGTGTGGCCCTGGGAAAACTCCTTCACCTCTCTGGGCTGCAGGTTGCTCACTGGTCCAAGGAGGGACCTGAATCACATCTCTACAGGCCCTTCCAGCCTAGAGATTCAAGCTGAACCTGAGCTAGGGGTCAGAGGCGGTTCCCACAGAAAGAGCAGGTGTGTGTGTGTGTGTGTGTGTGCGTGTGTAAGTGTGCATGTCTGACTTGTGCATGTATAAGTACACCTCTGAGTTCACATGTGCATTTGAGCCTGTGTAAGCAGGTGCATATATGTGCATATGTGAGGCTATGCTTGTGTTTCAGAGAATGTGTGTGTGTGTGTGTGTGTATGTATATATTTGTATATATCTATGCATGTGTGCATATGTGTTTGTATGTGAAGAGAGTGTTGTATCTTGAAAAAATGTTTTTGAGAATTAATAGATGTGCATCTTTCCCTTGAATTTCCTGGATTATACCCCAAGGCCCTTTCTTCCCACACAATGAGAAAGGTGTGGTTTGCTATTCTGGGTACTGGGCGGTGGTGACAGAAGGCAGATAGTAGGGACGGGTGTCATGGAAGTATCCAGATAGGTGTAAACTCTTGCTTCCTTGGGTTTTCAAGCCCTCCTTTCTCTGGAGATTCCAGGTTGGGCTGGTGGAAGAGGAAGGAAGGAACCAGGAGGACAGGACAAACAGGGCTGAGAACAGAAGTGCCTGAACAAGGGGAGCCAACCTGGAAAGCCTGGCCTTCTTGGCTTCTTCCTACCCTCTGATGAGCACCAGCGCCTAGCAGCAGCCCACGACAGACACTCACAGGTGTGTTGGGGCTGTGTGTGCCGGGGGTGGGGTCTCTGCTGCTGGGCTCATGGGGTTGGGCAAGACTGACTTTGCTGCAGGGGAAAGGGCAGGGATGAGGAGCAGGGGCTGCCCCGGTCCAGCCGGATCCAGGCTCTGATGGACATGGCAGCCCTCACTCCTTCTCCTCCAGCCCTGTGGGGCGCTGCTGTTGGCCTCTTCCTGCTGCACCACTTCCAGAGCCACCTGCGCCTGGCAGTTTGTCACCACTAAAAGCCTCATATCCTTGCTCCCCTTGCACTATTAATCTCAGGAAAACGCATTGTCAAACCTAATGAAAAAGGGGAAGCCACCAAGGAGAAGGTGTCCACACCTCGGGCTGACAGTTGTCAGGCAGGCGGGCAGCAGCATCCTGCTGGGGACAGAGCTGGATGAACAGAAACAGTGGGAAGTGCCTGGGGAGATGGGCACGGGGACTCAGGACCCCGTGCATGGGGTGAGCTCGTGCTTGCCAAAAGCAGAGAAGGGAGGACCAAGGACAGGAGGCCTGGGGCCTGGAGGGGACACTGTCAGGGACATGGGGCAGCACTCCCAAAGAGAAGTGCCACCTGGCCAGGACTCCCAGAAAAGGAAGCCCTGGCAGCTGCCAGCTGTGTCCCCGGCCCTGTCCTTTCCTCTGAGACCAAGCAAAGGGGGAAGGACTGAGCTCCAATCAGAGGCCATCAACGGAAGGGCCTCAGGCCTCACCTGGCCCATTAAAAGGTTTCATTTGGTCTGTTGAGTGTTGAAATTGTTTTCAATGATATAAAATTTTTAATTGGGATAGCCTATGTAAAGAGCGAGATTTGCAATTTCTCTTGAAAAATGAAAAAGAAAAAAAAGGAACATTTTGGGTTTGGGGGTGTGATGAGCTGTAGCTGCAGGGTTGTGACTGGTGGGCATGGGCTTGCCGGCCGCCCTGGCCGCAGCACTCCTGGCGGCTGGCCACATCCCTTGCCACTCACTGGGGCAGCCCTGGAAGTCTTGGTTATTCATAGATGCCAAGAATCTTCAGTGTCCTGCAGCTGCATATGAATTTCTCTTTCTGCTCTCCCTCTGCCATATGTTGGTGCTGTGGGGCAAACCAGGGTTTTGCTAGCAAGAAAATCCAAGGCAGTATATTTTAGACTTCCCTTCATAGCCCCTCTCCTGTCCCCTTCTCATTCCGGGACTGGTTCTCTCTCTTATTCAGCCAGCATTGCAGTCCACAGGCCTCCCTCCAAAGGCTCCTGTGAGCCCAGAGATCATAAGTTAATCTCCCCCTGGACCCACCACACTCCCTGTAGATTGCCCAGGCTGAAGACCAATAATTTGGAGCTCTTTCAACAGGCAGTGCATTCTGTTGGCAAGTGGGTTCTAAGCATCTCCTGCCATTGTGTACCCAGATGGGGGAGCAAGGGGAAAGAGAGCACCTGTCACATCACATGCCCAAGGCTGCCAGAGAGTGACCAAATCCAGAGAGGTAACATGTGTGTGACAGATGAGTATGGAGCAGGCTGGAGTCAATCAGAACGGCTTCCTGCAGGAGGAGGAGCTTAAGCTGGGCTAGTGAGTGAGTGGAACAGGGTGAAGAGCTTGCTTGCTGGAGCAGGCTAGGCCTGAGCTCCAGGATTTGATCTTTTGGGTATAGCTATGTGCTGTTGGGTGTGGCATTTAGGATCTCTAGACCTCGGCCTCAGTATCTGAAATGGGAATGGTTCTAGTGTCCACACCCTTTCCGGCCTCACCTACTGCAAGGCTCAGCCGCCATCTTTCCGGAGTGGTTTGGTCATGTTTGCTGGAATGAGTCCTTCCTGAGCTTCCTCAGGGCTGGTCCTCTCTGCTCTGTGTACCAGGACTCAGGATAAGCCACATGGGAGGTGACCAAGAATCACTTTTTATGTGGCCAGTGGTGGGGGAGGTCTTGTAGGGATTACTGTGGGAACCAAGGTCACTCTCAAGTAGGTGAGATGGAGAACAAACCCACGAGGTGTTTGCTGCAAGTTGAAAAGTGAAATACCTGGCCGAAGTGGTTTCATAACATTCCTCCTACCTCTCTATGCCCCCCATGCCCTTTCCTACATTTGGGAGGGATGGCTGTGGTGACTGGGGAAAAAGAACTAGAGAGTTCTACCAGTTGTCTATCAGACAAGAGCCTATGATAGACTGAGGGAAGCTGGGCAGAAAATAAGCTAAGGGTCACAGTGGTGCCCAAGCTCAACGAGAATTGGCAAAGCTGCATTATAATTTCAAAAATACGTGTATGGTATAAAATAACTGTTGACCTCATTGTTAACGTGGAATCCTTGGCCTCTGAGAAGGATGGTGTCTTCTTATGCCCTCTCCTTCAACTCTCAGGATGAGAAACTACAATTCTGAGTGGAGGGAAGGGCATCCCTTAGTTCATGGGGCCAGTGGGAGGCTTTCTTCCTGTGGGGCCTCTTTGGGTCTTCCAGATGGTTGGAAGCGGCCCTTTATCCTTTCAGGAATAAGGGTGAGACCAAGGGAAAAGACACCATTAGTGCCTGGCTAGTTTTTTGGATGGCACCCACTGCAGGTCACCTTCTGGAGGTCCGGGACGCCCACCGCATATTACCTTCTGCAGATCCAGGGCGTCCACAGTAGATCACCCTCTGCAGGTCCAGGACACCCACTGCAAATCACCTACAGATTGGGGGCACCCACCCGCAGATCACCCTCTGCAGGTCTGGGGCATTCACTGCAGATCACTCTCTGCATGTCCGGGGCACCCACCAAAGATCACCTTCTACAGATCTGGGGCATTCACCCTAGATCACCCTCTGCAGGTCTGGAGCATTCGATGCAGGTCACCCACCGCAGATCACCCTCTGGCAGATCACCCTCTGCAGGTCCAGGGCGTTCACAGCAGACCACCCTCTGCAGGTCCGGGGCACCCGATGCAGATCACGCCCTGGAGGTCTGGACAGTTCTTGAGCACAGGTACATGCATTTTCGTATCCTGAGGCGAATTCACTGGTGTCATTTCCCCAGCTTCTGCAAGTCTGCCCTTTCCACGGATGCAGAGAAATTTTCCATTTCAGTGACCTTCTCCACCTATATTTCATGACTCATGTGCCACCCTCTCCTCAGAGCTTTGAGCTGAGGCCACGTTTCCGGCATCCCACCGTGCCTCCACTCCAAGCTCTTTGCACCTGCCAGGTGAGACAGGGCTGATCAGAAGATGCTGTGATGAGATAAATCACTTTCCCCTCATCACCCTGAGGACTCTCGTAGCCTCCTGTTCTGTGAGATGTCTTCTAGAACGTGAATTTTCCCCGAGGCCCTGGGAGCAGGAGCACCCTACTCCTTGGGGATCTCATTGGCCCCTCTTTAGGTGATTCCTATGAGGTGGCTTCCATGCTTGGTGCTGGTCCACACTGAAGGGCCAAGCCCCATCTTATTGGTATTTGTGCCCCTCCGAGTGCCAGTTCAGAGCTGGCACAGGGACATTGAATGACCGTTTGCAAAGAAAATGTGTGAGTTGCAGAGATTCCCTTAGACTTATGCTACAAGCCTGTTCAGAGAATGAGCATTTGCAAGAGATAATAGGTGGGAGAAGTTGAGACTGTGACCCGCAGAGAGCTCATCAGCAATTTGGCAACCTTGGGTCTCCACATAGGGCTCAGCCAGGCTGTGATTTACCTACTCACGTGTCTCAGTCACTCTACTAGGGCTGGGAGGCAGAGAGAGAAAAGGCAGGAGGGAAGGGAGGGAGGGAGGGGAGGAGGAAAGGGGGCAAGGAGGAAGGGGGAAATAAAAGACTTATTTTGCATGATAGAGATGGAGAGCATTGGTGGGGGGGGTGCTGGGTATGAAACTCATACTTTTGTAAACACACAAAAAGAGAAAAATAATAGGTATGCAGTTAGGTTTGCTGTTCCATTCATCACTGCCCCTCTAATGTCAACAGCCAGCCCTAAAGTCCAAATGTCCCATCTGGGGTAGCCTGTAGGAATCCGTCCTGTGCTGCAATCCCTACAGGAGCCTGGGGACGGTGCACTGGTGAAAGCTGTCCAGTGTGTCTTATTTTTAGCAGCAGGGGAACGTGGACACCTCTGGGTCAACCCTGGGATTCAAATCATGTAACCCAGGTCTCAAATTCTCTCTTGCTCTTCTCTTCACCTATGTGGACTCTAGAGTTACAAATCCCTCTTGGACAGTGGAGGTGGAGTGTGGCCAGTTGTCATTTTGACAGGTTTTCCTTGCTGTTGTCCTCGGCTGTTCAGGTGACCCCCAGATGCATGTGGCTGGCTGTGTGTGACCTGTGTAGACCAGGGCACCTTAGTGGTTTCCTTAGTAACCTGAGCATGCTGGGAAGGCATGGTTTTCATGTGGGCCAGGTAGGGGACAGCCACTTCAACTCACCAGGTAAATGGCAGTGGGACAGGGCACTGGCCTGACCACACTTGGGAAAACTTCACAGAGCACAGAAGAAGAGTAATGCATACACCATCTCCATACAGCCTGAGAGACTGTATCGCCCTGTGTTTGCAGCGACACGGACTGTTGGATCTTCAGTCAATTCAGAAGACATCAACCCATCAGTCTGTTATTTACCATCTTTTTTTTTTTTTTTTGAGACAGAAACTCACTCTGTTGCCCAGGCTGGAGTGCAGTGCCACAGTCTCGGCTCACTGCATCCTCTGCTTCCCAGGTTCAAGCCATTCTCTTGCCTTAGCCTCCCAAGTAGCTGGGACTACAGGTTCCCACCACCATGCCCTGCTAATATTTGCATTTTTAGTACAGACAGAGTTTCACCATGTTGGCCAGACTGCTCTCGAACTCCTGACCTGAGGTGATCTGCCCTCCTTCGCCTCCCAAAGTGCTGAGATTATAGGCATGAGCCACTGTGCCAGGCTCATCTACCATCATTTAAACAACTCAAACTCATGTGCCTCCTTCTAACTCTAGGTCTGTTCAAGAGCAAAGGCCACTGGATGTACGTTGGATCCCACTGTCCGTCTAGGGCCATGACTTCCACACCTTGGCATACCTCGGCATCACCTGGAGAGCTGCAGCCCCAGCCCCAAGGGCTCCTGACCGAGGAGGTCTGGAGTGAGGCCTGAGAACCTGCATGTTTAACAAGATCCTAGGTGACACCGATGCCGCTGGTGTGGGGACAGCACTCGCCATAGTCAGAGAACTGTGGTCCACTGGAAAAGTGTGAGTCCTGGGCCAGGCTGGATTTCTCCAGGATTTTACTTCTCCTCCTGCTTTTCTTCCTTCCCTAGAGTCAGGCAGGGAGGACTGCGGGCAGCTGGGACAGAAGTGTTTGGAGGTAACACGTTGTATATGTTCTCCTTGTTCTCCTGCCCTGCTCACCTCCACTCCCTTCCACAGCTGTAGGCTCGCTCCTCTGTTGTGGGCTTTCCTCTGTTCCTCAGTCACCCTCTGAATGAGGGCACCCTTTCAGGTGACAACACAGACACTCCACAGACATCTGCTGGCTCCAGATGCCCTGCGGAGATGTGATTGGAAGAGTCTGGGGCAATTCCAAGGGAGTCAGTTGAGAGAATCATCCCAGTTGGTTGGAGGAGAGCGAAGAGGTAAGACTGAGAGGAGATGCTCTGTAAGATGAGCATGCAAGAGTATGCCAGGGGCAGAGCGGGCATAGGAGAGCTAGCAGGAGTGCGGGACAGGGACATGTGCTATCCTCCCAGGCAGCTACAGCCCAAAGCCATGTACAAAGGGAAAATCACCAAGAGGCAAAATGACCACTGAATAATCTCCCAGGATCTGCCAAGTCAATATTTTTGTTGTTGTTGTTGTTTGACACAGGGTCTTGCTCTGTCACTCAAGCTGGAGTGCAGTGGTGCCATCATAGCTCAATGCAGCCTTCACCTTCCGGGCTGAAGCGATCCACTCATCTCAGCCTCCTAAGTAGTTGGGACTACAGACACACACCACCACGCTTGGCTAATTTTTTTTTTTTTTTTTTTTTTTTTTGTAACACAAGGTCTCACTTTGTTGCTCAGGCTGGTCTCAAACCGTTGGGCTCAAGTGATACCCCCACCTAGAACTCCCAAAGTGCTGGGATTACAGGTCTGAGACAGCATACCCAGCCCCAAGTTAAGACTAAGGAAGCTTTGCAGTGACGCCTCCACCTTAGGCCCACTCCGAGACATAGAGTGGACCAGGGGGCAGAATCTATGTTATTTCATTGTAATTGTAAGCTTTTGTTTGTTATTTTTAAACTTATTTTCTTTCATGTGAGTTATGTGGATGGTTGAATCCCCATGATTTCTTCTTGCACAGGGCATAGCATCCCCAATTTCACCTCTAGAGCAGCGATCATATAGTTTATTGCACAAATCAGGCATTTTTTTTTCTTTTAACAAAGTTAAGATCACAAAATTTTGTATCTTGCTTTTTACATGTTATAGGATATTAATACTTCCCATTTGACTGAAGTATCTACTTAATCAAAAAGACTGATGCTTGTGTAATATTCCATTTTATGAGTGTATCATAATTTATTTCATCATTTCCACATGTTGAACATTCAGTCTTTTATTCTTCTACTTGTCATTGCCGTTTTTATGTAAGGAAGACATCTTTCTGTGCACATCTTTGTGGTCATTATGGGTTGTTTCCTTAAAAGAGATTCCCGGAAAAGCATCATTAGGTGAATAAAATGACTGTCTTTTAATCCCAAATAGGGTAATGGTAACTCCTTCCTCAACTTACTAAAGAAGAAAAAATCAAGAAGTCATGAAACTGGGTCCTGTCAATGTCTTACTCCAGGAACCTCTAGCAAGAGAACAGCCATGCCCCCCAGGAAGTGGTGGAAGGCCCTGCTTCCTCTGCATCCACACAGTCTTCTCCCTGGGAGCCAGATAGACAATGCTGATGTAATTGGCGTTCAGGCCTCCAAAACAAAATTAAAAGACTGGCCAGAAAAAAAAAAAGAAAAATAATTCTGTGTCTTCAGACACCAAGGCAGCCTTCAAAAGATTTCTGAGCACAGATGGCTGAGAGGTCAGAGAATGGGAAACCCAGGGTCCCTCCGTGCTAATGCTGGTGCCCGGTCTTGGAAGATCTGGGTCTCCTGCCAGCTTCCCTCCCCACCTGTCCCAGAGTCAGAAGGTGAACATCTTTAAGCCTAATGGGGTGAATGCTTACTATACTAGGAGCTCATTTGTAACATAAGGGGCCTACTACAATCCCACTCCTCGTGCAAAATTGCCAATTTATGGCAATATTCCTTGTTTAGAAAACAAGGCTATCCAAACACTATAATTACAACGTGCACCAGAAGCCAAGAATTCCCTACATTAATGCACAGGCTCCAGATACATTCGTCAAATAGAGTTTTTTTTTTTTTTTCTCTTTGCCTTCTTCTCTGGGTACTTTTAAGTTCAGGGACAGAGAACATGTCTTCATTAGAAACATTAACATTCACAGGCTGTAGTAAATTTTGACAGTGAAAAGGTCTCTGTAACCTTTAGTTGTGCAGAAATTTACTTCCCAAGAAAATTACATCTGGCACTGTCTTAATTAATGCTAGCTTTCTTTTCTGAAAATTGTGGGCTTGTCAGTAAAAAAGGCAGAAAAACCTGAATTTAAAAGGCTGGACACAAAAGACGCCGAGAAATAAAGCTCTGCGAGATTTCATAATATTGCTCTGTTTTTGTTCTACAGTAAGAAGATGAAAAGATCTCATTTGATTTTGCCAAATGCAGCAACATACATGTAATGTAGAATTGATTTGCATTTTCTCTCTTTTGTCTCTGAGTTTTATCATGTAAAGTGTGCTTGGGAAGGTATTCTATTTTAAAAGCAATAGGTCAAATAAAATCCATACCTACGAGGAAAAAAGAAATAATGTATGACTTCATTTTTTTAGCCTTTCTCTAACTGCTAGTATTAATCGCAGCTAACAGGAAGAACCGTGGCTGTTTTTGCATGTGAATTTTGATTATCTGACATTCTCTCTCCTGGTTTAAAATGGGTTCTAAGTATGATGGGAGAGCTTGGCTTCATGTCCAGGTCTTTGCATTTTGCATGGCTCGGACTTCTATTTTGAAAATAAGATGCTTTGGCTTTCTTTGGGGTTTACAGATCACCCTAGGTTTATTTTTTTCTCCTCTATTCGGCTTTGCATTTTGATGATCTAGCATTACCTTTCTCCAATTTGAGAAAGGAGCCTCAAATACGTGGTCCTAAGTCGTTCTTTCTAACGTAGGTTTTGTGTCACGTGACATGAAACATTTTTTTTTTTTTTAATTTACTTTAACTTCCAGGATACATGTGCAGAACGTGCAGGTTTATTACTTGAATATACATGTGCCATGGTGGTTTGCTGCACCTATCAACCCCTCATCTAGGTTTTAAGCCCTGCATGCATTAGCTATTTGTCCTAATGCTCTCCCTCTCCTTATCCCCCAGCTCCCAGACAGGCCCCAGTGTGTGTTGTTCCCCTTCCCGTGTTGACGTATTCTCATTGTTCAACTCCTATTTATAAGTGAGAACATGTGGTGCTTGGTTTTCTGTTCCTGTGTTAGTTTGCTGGGGATGATGGTTTCCAACTTCATCCATGTCCCTACGAAGGACACAATCGCCTTCCTTTTTTATGGCTGCATAGTATTCCATGGTCTGTATGTACCACATTTTCTTTGTCCAGTGTATCATTGATGGGCATTTGGGTTGGTTCCATGTCTTTGTTATTGTAAATGGTGCTGCAGTAAACATACGTGTGCATGTGTCTTTATAGTAGAGTGATTTATATTCCTTTGAGTACATACCCAGTGACATGCTTTTAAAAATGGCTTAGTTTTGCTACGTGTATAGGAGGCTGGAGAACTAGAAGGTGCGTGGTCTTGGAGAAGCTCTGTAGCCATCAAGGCCACTGTGGGGCCAGGCAGGGTGGATCACGCCTGTAATCCCAGCACTTTGGGAGGCCGAGGCAGGTGAATTACCTGAGATCAGGAGTTCGAGACAAGCCTGGCCAACATGGCGAAACCCAGTCTCTACTAAAAATACAAAAATTAGCCAGGCTTGGCGGCAGGTGCCTGTAATCCCAGTTACTGGGGAGGCTGAGGCAGGAGAATCTCTTGAACCTGGGAGGCGGAGATTGCAGGTGAGATTGTGCCATTGCATTCCAGCCTGTGTGACACAGTGAGACTTTGTGTCAAAAAACAGACAAACAAACAAACAAACAAACCCACCCTGGATTCTGATGCTGAGAGAGAGAAAGGGTGACTTGTCCAAAGTCCCTCAGCTCCCAGCCTCCTGGGTCCCTTACCACTCCACAATACCCTCTACAACAGCACACAGGAAGGAGGACTCTCACCTGTTCCACCTGCATTGTGAAACCTAAGAGAACAGTGATGGGATCGTTGATTTTGATTTGGGGCCAGTACCTCCAAAAATGTGGGGCAGTCCTGCCTTGGAAACTCGAGGGGATTTTAATGGTATCCAGCCAGCATGGTGTCCAGCTAGGGCCTGCCTGGGCACTTTCTGTCCTCCTGAGGTCAGGGAAGAAGGCTGTCTTTGGCTCCGGCATATCTTGAATGTCTCTGTGACATTGGCTGGCCACCCCTTTTAATAGAAAGAGAAGGACTTAGGCTTCAACAAGCCTTCATATTTAGCTGAAATTTAATTACATGGTTTGTTTCCATTATAAGTTCTTTTTAATGGTTATTTCATATTTATGGTAAGTGCTATTAGTTTTCTATTCATAGTAATAATATAAAACTTCTTTTAAAAATTAAATCCATTTAAGTAAAAACGAATGAATACAAATTAAATAAAAATATTAAGTAAAAGAGAGTACCAATGGTTCCCCGGGTGTGGTCAAGAATGAAGAGGGTGCTGGAGGAAAGCTTAAGGTTCAAGGTGGGCAGAAGTTGCTTTAGAGGACAGAGAGAAGCAGGTGGAGGGGATGTTCTGTTCTAGACCCCCAGGTGGGATACGTCTTCCTCAATGTTCCAGGAGCTTTTTACATGAAGGTACCCATTATACATAATTTACGTGTGTTGATCAAATGATGAGTGGGGGCCTCTCGCTCATTTAATAACTCACCGTGGAGGCTGTTGGAGAGACGCCCCTTGTCTCCATGCTTAACAGACTCTCCTGCTGCTCCATGACAGCTGGATAGGAGGCAATATTTTAAGATAAAAGGATTATTAAAATAGTGCATGTGCTGTGTTCACATTCCCATGTGCTTCCTCTTTATCTGAGTTGTTGTCGAGTGCCATGTAATTTAATAAATTATAACATATTTATAAATAACAACTCGGGTTAATGTCATCATGCATTTTTCACAACTTAGCATTGTACTCAGAACGAGTGGGAAAGTCAGGGGAGAAGGGGTCCAAAATGCAAAGAGCAAGGAGGGTGCTCACAGCACCAGGTGGGAGTGGGCTTCCCCCTCTGAAGACAACAGCTTGTTCAGGGTCACTCATGTGCAGAGGGTGGCCTATGGGTCCATCGGGGGCTGAGGGATATGCTTGGGGCCTGTGGAAGAGCTTTGGAGGCTGGGGATATATGGGGTCCGGGATGAGTCTATGGGGAGTCCATAAGGACCACTGGGGTCCTTGGTGGTCAGTGTGGGTCCATATGGGGAGTGGTAGGAGGGATCAGAGTCCAGATCTAGACTCTGCCTGAACCCCCTGTAAGCCTTTCACCCCTTCTCTCCCTCTCCAACCCAGGGCCTCAGTTTTCCCACATGGAGCTTAAGTAAGAGGCTCCTGTCCTTATTCTAAGATTCTAGTTTCCCGTAGGAGACAGAACCATTAGCAGGTGGCTGTATTATGTTTAGATGTCTCAGACTTGTCGGGGGCTGTAGGAGTGTGTGGGGGCAGTGGGAGTGTGTCCAGGGCTACGGGGGTCCATGGATTTGGGAAGGGGCTCAGGGCAGACAGTGTCCAGGCAGGCTGCCTGCAGCTGAACTGACCATCTACCTCTTCATATCCTACCTGCCTGGCTTGTAACTGCTTAGGAAATTAAACACTGTCCATTTGAAAAATTAGAGATAAAACCAGAAGAGGGAAAATCAAAAGATCTGAGATGAGCCAATTCCTCCTCATGCGAGACTTGGCTCCAAGTGTCCTGGGAGTGAAGACAAAAGAGAAACTTGAGACCACCCCTCCCCACACTCTTGCACGTGTGCAGAGCACCCGGCAGTCTTGTGGAAATGTGGATTGTGATTCAGGAGGCCTGGGCAGGTATGTGAGGGTGGAACCACGCTTTGAGAAGTGACTTTGGACAGTCTGGTGCTCAGAGCCTGCAAAAGGAAGCCAGCAAAGCCACAGGCAGAGATGAGCTTTGCACTGGAGATTAAGCAGCTCAAATCCATGCCCTGGACCACCAGGCACCCAGACCCAGAGGGCTGATTTTCACACAAGGTTGGGGCTCAGAGGGTGCAAAGCCAGATGGAAAGATGCCACCCAGGAGGGATCATAGTCCAGATCTAGACTCTGCCTGAACTTCCTGTAAGCTTTTCACCCTCTCTCTCCCTCTCCCACCCAGGGCCTCGGTTTTCCCATGAGGAGCTTAGGCAAGAGGCTCCTGTCACTACTCTAGGATTCTAGTTTCCCATAAGAGATAGAACCATTAGCAGGTGACTGTATTATGTTTAGATGTCTCAGACTTGGTGTGAATTGGGACTCCTGTCCCAAATTACCTTCCTCGCCTCCAGCCAAGTTGCCCGAAATGCTATCATTTATGCATCATTCCTTTGAGGACAAAGAGGCTTATCACAAAATGTCACTGCACACAGGGAGGTGGCAAGCCCAGGCTTCTCCGAGTAGACCATCTTCTCTCGCAGCCGGGTAGGGGATGAGTGAGGCTGCCTGGGGAGAGACGGCTGGCTTCAGAGGCACACAGTGACTTGTCCCCGAGGCTGTCTTCAGGAGCAGAGCACACAGGAAGCCTCAGGTGAGCTCTGATGTGCAAAGATAAAGGTGTCCAGCTCCTTCATGGCCCAGAGACAGTGATGCTTCTCTAGGCAAACCCAAATCTGAGAGATGCCAAGCTTGGGAAGGTGGTCTTAGCTGCAGCATCCGGGAGTCCCAGAGACTGTGGGCATGCGTTTTCCAAGCAGTGTCCTCCTGTCCCTAGGCAGAGGTTGTTCTTTCTCTGTGGCTGTGCCAAGAGCACTGTCCTGGGGCTTCTTAACCACTCCAGACCCTCTGTCCAGCCACCAGGTGCAGAGAGGGTACTTGGAATAGTAGACACCCCCCTTGGACTCATGAGGGGCATTGACTAGGTCCCTGGACTAGGAGAGCGCCCTTCCTTCCTGGGCATCCCCAGAGGGCTGTTGAGTTGATGTTCAACATCTAGTAGAGAGCTCCAGAGATGCTCCCAGGAATTAGGGATCCCTGGAAGCCAGAGCCTGGAAAGCCCCCTCTGGAACGCATGGACCAAAGGTGTCTCTTTTTGTCTATTTTATTTATTTTATTTTATTTTTTACTTTTAAGTTCAGGGGTACCTGTGCAGGTTTGCTACATAGGTGTACTTGTGTTATGGGGGTTTGTTGTACAGATTATTTTGTCACCCAGACATTAAGCCTAGTACCCATTAGTTGTCTTTCCTGATCGTCTCCCTCCTCCCACACCCCACCCTTCAATAAGCCCCAGTGTGTGTTGTTCCCCTCTATGTGTCCATGTGTTCTCATCATTTAGCTCCTGCTTGTAAGTGAGAACATGTGGTGTTTGGTTTTCTGTTCCTGTGTTACTTTGCTATGGATAATGGCCTCCAGTTCCATCCATGTCCCTGCAAAGGACATGATCTCATTCTTTTTATGACCGCATAGCTTTCCATGGTGTATATGTACCACATTTTCTTTATCCAGTCTACCATGGATGGGCATTTAGGTTGATTCCATGTTGTGGCTATTAGACCAAAGGTTTCTAAGTGGGAAACCTGGGGTCTCAAAGGATGAACTAGAAGGGGGATTGTGAGCCCACAACAGTGACATGAAATATGTGCACCTATGCATTTCCATCCTCATGACATTCTCAAAAAGGCTTTTGATGCTAAAATATCAAACAATAAATAAAACAGGACAAAACGCCCTTCATTTGCAGACTTGCCTAGGGTCCAAGGGGTAAGGCTCTTTGGAATGTTTTTCTGCAAACCAACTTCGCTCCTAAGCCTCTTTTCTGACATGTAATGTCTCAGAAGAGAAAAGGCAAATCAGTTTCTTCCTGGGAAACTCTGGCCTCCTGAGTGAGAAATCAAATCCCTACACACTGAGCTAGCCCTCGCATTCTGGCTGCTGGGCCCTGTCCAAACCCTGGTGAAGAGGCGACCTGGGACTCTTTCCCACAGGGAAGATCTGGTCCAGCTTTCTAGGTGGCCAGCCAGGCCTCGGAATACCTTCCTTTGCCGCTGCTGCATCTATCCCGTGGTTCAACTGTTTCCTTGTGTTACAAGTCCTGGGGCAGCCCTCTGCTCCCGACACACCGTGCCGGTGTGGTCTGGATGCTTGCACACACCGTGCACATCATTTCTGCCCTGTGCTGAGCTGTGCAGGGAGCTGGAGGGGAACAATATATTACCACGTTCTTTGCCTAACAATTGGTAACACATGACACTTGTATTTGCCCCAAGATAATGTACAAATATGTTTTACAGGGTTTCCTAATGATAATCATGATATTTCATTCTTCTTGCCCTTCTAATAATGATAACAGTCTAGCATTATTTTTTTTTAACTGTTCTCAGCGAGTGTGACATTCAGTTCAGAGAATCGAATGTCAGCAAGAAATCCACATGCACTCCCTGAAGCTGGGAGAAGCCCCTTCCGTTTATTTTTAGGTTGCAAGAGAATGAAGTGATCTCACCTTATTCTTTTTCTTCCCCCTTAGAAAGGTGTTTGGCATTCAGCGCTGCTCTGATGTTTATGAAGTCTGGTCTGAGGTGTAGGCATTCTAGGTCTTTTTGCAAGCTGTCCTAATGAGAAGGTGGGGGCTTGATCAGCACTGGGTGGAGGTCATGGAGGGAGAGAATTCCTGCTTTAGAAGAAAGGTTTCTTTCAAAGCAGGCTTTGTATATTGAATGAGGAATGGCTTGGGCCCCTCAGCAAAAGACCCAACTAATTAGTAGGTAAAGCAGCCACTTTAAGGCTCCTTGTAGACACTAGGTAGAAACACCTAATTTTTTTCCCCAGCTACTTCACTGTTTTGCAGGGTGCATTTGACATGCCAATGTGTTTTTTTTTCATCCTTGTCCTCCACCATTAGGGAGCCTTATCTTCAGGGTTAAATACCCAACCAATAGCATATATATATATATATATGTATATATATATATATACATATATATATATACACATATATATATATACACTATTATTATAATAATAGTGTATGTATACATATATATACACACACTATTATTAACCAGTAGCAGTTCTAGGCATGCTGAAAACTACATTTGAGCTGTTCACCAGAAAGTATGCATAAGAAATGAAGATTGATCAAAACTTAGAAAAAGAAAATAGAGAGCCAGCAATGATAAAAATTAATATGATAGAGGCTTAAGTTAGGATAGCATTTGTTGCCTCTCTCCTCTAATTTCTTAGTTTTAAACTGATGCTTCATTGTTCAAATTATCTAAGCTATTTTGACTTATTTTTTTTCCCCTCTTTTTCTTTTCTTTTTTTTTTTTTTTTTTTTTTTGTAGTGGCCAAACTTGACCAAAAGTGTCCTATTTTTGGCCAAGAGGTGGTGAGATTCTAGCAGACACTAAGCCCTTTATGGCTGGCTGGCTGACAGCACAGGAAATGGTGGCGGCCGTAGGTAGGACACTACACTGAAGCCAGGCCTGGGATCTGATTATTTAGGGAGGCAAGTATTTTTGTTGATGAGGGAAATGAAATCCTCCAAGAGCAAAATCAATCTTCTGCAGAGACCCCAGAGCATTGATCCAGGTGCACATTGACAGGCTCAGGCTGTTTAGCTATTTGGAATGACCACAAAAAATGAGCAAGTTGTTAAGAGTTTTAAGAGTTTTGGTATTTATTGGCAACCGGTGCACTCATATGATTAATCACACATTCGAAATGTGTGTGCCGTGGAAATTGACTGCAACGCAGCAGAAACAAAGTTTTCAGTTATCCTCGTATAATAAATTGAAGCTATATTCCTAAGCAGAATTGTCTTCAAGATTCCAATTTGCCTTGTTAAAAGTGTTGTTTATACAGTAGTTAGCAAAAACGCAAGTAATTACGTGCAGAATTCATTCTAAGCAATTCTTTATTTTCCCCCATTCTGTATTGGTTTTCCATCTTCATTACCCAGTATTTTGGTCCATCTCAGCAGAAACCTGACTGGTGAGATGGCGGCCAGGACGGCGGCCTTGGTGGCTTTGGCCATGCGCAGAGTGCATCTGGTCACAGGCATCAGTGTGTGGGACTCGAACAGGCGGGGCTCCAGGACTCCAGCTCCAGGGCCGTGTTGACAAGGACAAGGCAGGAATGGCTTCGGTGCTATATTTCATTTCATAAAACAATATTTACTTCTGGAGAAGACGCCTCTTTATTTATTTATTTAATTCGTTTTGAGCAGGAGCACAGTTTGGTATACACGTCGCGGTGGAGCAAGCCACATCTGTTTTGGTTGCGCAACCAGCAGGACTTCATTTCATAAATATCATCCGAGTCAAGAATACAGCTTTTGGAATGCAAATTATGTTTAAGTGCATAAACATTGCAGCGACTGTGTACCCCCCTAACCCCCCCCAGCACAGGAGGGGATAGGGCAGCAGGCAGTGGGTGCAGGCTGTTTGCAGAGACCCCCAGTCAGGGTCCCTGTGGAGGGTGGGCAGCCTGGAAGGTTTCCCACTGGGGAGGGGAGAGAATGAGCACAGTGCCTAGAGGGGAAGCCCACTCCGCAAAGCCCTGTTTCCCAGAGGCTCCTGCTTGCTCTCCCCGGAACAGAGACCTCATCCATATCTATCAGGAGAGGCCTAATTATAGAGCTCGGAGATTTTAATGGCACAGGGAAATTTAAATGCGGTGGAAAATATGAATATTCCTAAGCCAGCAGTCAAAATACGAAATGATTGGCTTCCGAATCAATGAATTATAATTTCTCAGTGTATCCTCCAAGGTGGAGTCTCTCTCCCTTCCCAGGAAGAGTTTTGTGCAGGCAGACGTGTTTTAATGAACTGCACTTCAGTATTTTGTTCAGCAGAACCTTGCCTCCCTCCAACCGCGGATGCTGCAGCCTTCGTCAGTGCTCGGTCCCCCCAAACAGATTGCAGGGGACAACAGAAAAAATCACAGCATCCTGGGGGCCACCAGGGGGCCAGTACCTGACAGGCACACTTGGGCCACAGCCCTGGCTTCCTGGGTGCCTGCGGGAAGGGTATCAGGGTGTCAAAAGTAGGGGACCAGGCTATTTGTCTAAAATAATGTGGCTCCTGCTCATGCACCCAAATCCCCCATCTCAAAGCCGCAGTGCCTTTGTAACTGAAGCCTTTTCCAGCTGGAGCAGCCAGTGGGCCCCCCACGCGGGACACGCCCTTCTCAGCCTCAGGCGCTGAGTGACTCCTTTCCTCCGGCTCCTATATCTTTACCTGTGGAGGAGATAAGGATGTGCCCCAGCTGCTGTCCATGCAACCCTCAAACTGGAGAGTCATGCCATAAATCCTGTTTTATTTTATGGACAAATAAATGCTGAGGTAAAATATTCCAGGATCGTCGCTTGAATACTTGCCATAGCAGCGGTACTGTAATAACCACCGTGACATTAATTTACTGCATTGTGCCGTGGGAAGAAGGAAGAAGGAGGGAGAGGGGCATTAAAAGAGAAAAATGACTTTCCTTCGAATTTATTGGGATTGGCCTCCCTCATTTTCAGCCATCATTAGTTGATTAGGCCCTGATGACAGTGTGGACAATCGTGCCGGAATAGTTGGCGGAGAGACGCCCTAAAGGTACTCTGTTAATTGAGATGATGTTCATCTTGTACTTACTGAACATAACTGCAGACCGTGGAATTGGTGGTTAGTGTGGTGGAACCAAGCGGGGGGGCCGGGCTGTGGCCAGAGGCCGTGGGCTGGGGTGGGAGCACCTGCTGCTTCCCTTTCCCCGCCAGACCACGGCATCCACCCAGAGCCCTGGTCACTCCATCTCTATTCTGAGCACTGCCGATGAACCTGTCAAGAGAGGATAAAGCAAGCTTCCCTTTTATCCCAGGAGCGCTGCTGAGCTGCCGCTGCACAGAGACCACCAGGAAGATCCCTCCATAATCGCCGGCTTTGAGGACCTACTGCAGTCTGAAGGGTGTCATTCCGAGACCCGCAAGCCGGAACTGAGACCAGGCTTCTCTTTTTCCCAGGTCTCTGGGGCTTGCCAGCTGTGATGCTGTAGACAGTCATTCCTAACGGGAATACAGACGGAACTTCCATCTGCATCAATGGCTAGGGCTTGTCCACAAGGAGATCCCAGCCGGGGCAGAGCGAAGGACTCTCCACCCTGGGATGGAGACCCAGTTTCACGTCCACAAGCTCCATTGGCAGCGGCCTTGGCCGCGTCTCCCCAGCAAGGAGGGCAGCTCCACTTCGTGATCTTTTAGCTTAAACATTTTCAGAGGCCCACACTCACTGTCTGTCCCTAGGGCTAGAGAATTGCTTGCTAAAGGTATTTAGGAAAGAAAATGGAATCTGACATGTTTGAGTGATTTAGTAAGAGCCACATACCTTCCGAGGTGCTTGACATCCATTATCCCACTTAATCTCCTCCTACCCTATTTATCGTCATTTAGGGTCAGGGAACCGAAGCTCAGAGAAATGAGCCGGCCCAGTGCCCCATGGCCTGCAGAAGCCTGGAACAGGGAAGTGGGCAGGGGAGGTCTCTGCTTCCTGAGAGACAGTGGTTGCAGAAGCTCTAGGATCAGACTCCCTGAGCTGGAATCTGGCAGTGCTTCTCTCTTGCTCTGTGATCTTGGACATTGCTTCCTGTCTCTCAGCCTCTATTTAATCATTTCTAAAACAAAAATAAGTACACAAGACCATGATGCCGGCTCGGTATTTGTGAGCAATTTTGATTGCCGTAGTCGTTGTGGTTAAGGGGCCATCAGCAGTTATCTTTCTTGGAATCCTGGTACCTAGGAGGGGGAGGGAGCACAGGATTGCTCCAGCCTCAGTCATGTGAAAAGGGAGTGTCTCCCACACTCTCCCCACAGCCCACCACGCCTGTCATGTCTAGACAACCAGACAGATGCTCGGGCCTGAAGGGTGACAAATCCACTCACAAGATACAGCTTGCTAAGTGGCAGTGGCCTTTTATTCTCTGACATCTTTCCAGACCCTTGAAGGGATTAGAACTGGATTAGTCTGAGATGAGCCTGGCTCTGCTGTTATCACCTGTTTATAGGATAATGACATTATCTAGTTTGGCCCGTAAGGGCCTCCATACGTAGGAGCTTTGTTCTCTTTGATCTGGAGGGTCGCACACAACATATCTTTAAATCTAAACAAACTCACTGAAGCCTCAAGATAAGTGGTCAAAATACCCAGTGGGAAGAAAGGAGCCTCTCTTTTCCCTTCTTGCCCAATGCAAACAGCAATTTTAAAATTGTGTGCACTCACACGATTTTAAAACCTAAAACTCATCCTGCCACTTTGGACCCTAGCTTCCTTGTGTCTCCTTTCACGTGTGCACAGAATTCTGAAGTTTGTAGAGCTTTTTAAACCCGTCTCAACTTATATGGTGAGAGCAGCCGTCTGTGAGCAGAGCAGGGTGAGCTCAATACACATGATACAGGCTGGGACACAAAACACAAGGCTCAGGGAAGACAAGGAGTTTGGCAACCCTCATCTCTTTTTTAAGAGAGGAGCTGTGGTTAAACCCAGCTCATCTGGAAAAACCCAGCACTCATTTCACTGCCTGAAGCCATCTATGACCCAACCTCTTTGCCCAGACAGCTTTCCTTAAAGAGGATCCTCATTACCCTTCACAGAAAACATCTGTTTAGACAGATGTTCCAGAAGGTCCTTGGCCCAAGTCCACTTTCTTGTCCCAAGGCTTCCCTAACACCCATCATCCCTGTTTAAAAATTATTTTTATTGAAGGATGATTTACATGCAATATAGGCAATCTGCTTTAAGTGTACCAACCGTTTGTTAAGTTTTGGAAAGTGTGTACTGTTGTGGAAATGATGCAGGGCAGGAAAGCCCCAAAACTAGGGCTTAGCCTGGGAAGTTTCTTGGTTTTGCCCAGGAAAGAATTCAAGGGGGAGCTGGTGGTATTAGATAGCAGCTGCTATTGAAAAGGCCATGCACAGCAGCAGAGGGACTGCTCCTTGCAAAGCAGGGCCACCCCACAGACTGTGTGCCTGGAGGAGCAGCTCAGAGGCACCTCTGCAGACACATTTATACCCACTTTTAATTATATGCAAGTTAAGTGGCAGGTTATGCAGAAATTTCTAGGAAAAGGGTGGCAACTTCCAGATCACTGGGTCATGGCCATGGAAAGGGGCAGGGTGTTGCCATGGAGTGGTGCCATGGAGTGTTGCCATGGCAATGGCAAACTGACATGGCACAATGGTAGGTGTGTCTCAAGGAAAATTGCTTCCACCCCACCCATTTCGGCTAGTTCTCAGTTTGGTCCAGTGTTCAAGCCCCACCTTTGGAGTCGAGTCCTGCCTTCTACCTCAGAACCGCCACCATAATCAGGATTTAGAATGTGTCACCCCAAAAAGCTTTTTCATGCCCCTGGCCCCTTGCTTTCAATCTCCTACAGCTCCTAGTGAGTATTGATCGTTCAGTCACTATAGTTTTTCTTTTTCTAGAATTTCGCTTAAGTGGAATGATATAATATTTACCAGCTTCTATCTTATGTCTGGCTTCTTTTACTTGGCATGATGCTTTTGAGAGTTAGGCATTTTGTTGTGTGTTTTATTAGTTTGATTTTGTAGTGTGTTTGATTTGCTGTGTGTTTTTCTTTATATTGCAGAGTAATATTCCACTGTATGGATATACCATAAAATGATTTATCAATGCTCCAGTTTTAGACATGCAAGTAGTTTCCAGCTTAAGGCCATTCTGAATACAGCTGCTATGAACATTTAGGTACAAGTTTTTGTGTTAACATGTTCTCACTTATCTTGGACAAATATCTAGCAGTGAGATTTTGGCCCAAATGATAGATAGATATTTACATTATAAGAAACTTTCTATTTTTTAAAGTGGCTGTATTCCTGCCAGTAATGTTTAACATTCCAGTTGCTCCACATACTCACCAAGACTTGGTATTGTCAGTCTTTCTAATTTTACCATTCTTGTGTATGTATAGTAGCGTCTTGTTGTGGTAGTATTTGCATTTCCTTAAAAACTAATGATGTTGAGCATTCGTTCATGTCCTTAATTGACATTCATATTTTCTTTGGTGAAAGTCCAGTTCAAATTTTTTGCCCATTTAGATTGATTATCTTCTTATATTTGAGTTGTGCCAGTTCCTTATATATTCCAGGTATATCTCCTTTTTCAGATATTTCTAGCAAATATATTCCCATAGTTTGTGGCTTGTCTTTTCATTTTCTTAGCCATGTCTTTCAAAGACTAAAAGTTCTAATTTTGATAAGTCATTTATTATTTTTTTCTTTTATGGTTTGTGTTTTTTGTGTCTTATGTAAGCAATTTTTACTTAGGCCAAGATCACAGGATTTTCTTGTCTATTTTCTTCTAGAAGTGTTAATTTTTATGTATAATATGAGCTAAGAAATGAGGTTTATATTTTCCATGTGCATATATTGTTATTTCAGCATGTTATACCTCTCAATGTATATAAGTCTTTTCTATTTTATCTCAGTAATAATTTGTAGTTTTCAGAACATGTCTCTCACATTGTTTATTCTACTCCTATTAATATTTTTGATACTATTATAAAAGTTATTTTAAAACTTTGCTTTATAAAAATTTGTTGTACATTTTTATTTTTATTCCTTTTTTAATTTTTAATTTTTGTGGGTACATAGTAGGTGTGTTTATTTATGGAGTACATGAGATATTTTGATACAGGCATGCAGTTTGTAATAATCACATCACAGAAAATGGGGGATCCATTCCCTCAAGTATTTATCCTTTGTGTTACAAACAACCCACTTATACTCTTTTAGTTATTTTTAAATGTAGAATCAAATTATTACTTACTGTAGTCATACTGTTGTGCTATCAAATACTAGGTCTTTTTCATTGTTTCTGACTAATTTTTGTACACATTAATGATCCCCACCCTCCCATGTTGTATATTTTTCTGTCTAGACCATATTTTCTGCTACATTGCTAAATCAACTTATTAATCCTATCTTATTTTATAGATTTCTTGGATTTCCTCCATAGATTATCATATTATCTGTATGTCTTTTATTTGTTTTTCTTGACTTATTGTCCTATACGGGACCTCTACTGTAAATTTTAGTCAAAGTGGTGAAAGCAGACTTCCTTGCTTTTTTCCCAATCTTAGGGGAAGATTTAATCTTTCATCATTAAATATGAACTTAGCTGTAGGTTTTTCATAGATACTCTTCATCTAGTTGAAGAAGTTCTCTATATTCTTAGTTTGCTAACAGTTTTTATTCATGAATTGCTGCTCAATTTTGTCCAATGCTTTTTCAGTATCTATGATTGCAATTAGTTCCTGCTATGCTATTTAAAATCTTGCAAGAAAAACCTCAGTGCTTATGGAAAAATTGGGGTGGCAGGCACCACACTAAAAAACTTTATCAGTGACACACACAAGAAAAGAAAAGATGAGAACCTAATAAACATGGTACCACTGTTTTCCACATATTACTACATAGCTGATTTCAGCTCAGTGCAGTTTTTTGCATTCATCTAGTTTTCCTTGATAGCAAAATTGTGCAAAAGCAAACACAAAATTCAAGTTGTTCTTAACATGTGAATTGCATTGAAACAAATTCACATTTCAAAACAAGTGTTACAGCAGAATTTATTGTAAATGTTTGTGATTTTTAGTTTATTAATAAGGTAAATTGCATTGATTAACTTTTGAATGTTAAACCAGTCTGCCGTTCCTTGGATAAGCCCATTTAGTCATGAAATATTATTATATTTGTATTTTTCTGGATTTAATTTTTTTTAAATTTGTTAGGGGTTTTTGGATGAATATTTATAAGGCATGTTAATGTGTAGTTCTGTTTTATAGTAATGTCTTCGTGTTATTTTCATATCAGATTAAGGCTGGCTATGTAAAATGATTGAGGATATATTTCTTCTCCTATAATTTCTGGAGTGTTTGTGTAGAACTGATATTGTTTATTCTATAAATAAACAGTAGAATTCATTACTCAAGTAAACTAGGCCTGAGATTTTCTTTGCCAAAAGTTTTCAAATGATGAATTCCATTTCTTTAATAGATAAAAGGCTATTCCGGTTATTTACTCCCTCTTAAGTGTGCTTCAATAATTTGTCTCTCAAGAAATTTGACAATTTCTTACAAGTTATTGAATTTACTGACACAAAGTTATTTCTCATATCTCATTATTATCCTTTCAAGGTCTGTGGGATATGTAGTGATGTCTGTTCTTTAACTCCTAATGTTGGTAATTGCTGTGTTCCTTTTTCCCCTTCATTTTTATTAATTAGTCTTTCTAAAATTTTCTTCATTTATTGATACTTTGAAGAACCAAATTTTGTTTTCATAGATTTACTCAATTATCTGTTTTCTATTTTATTAATGTCCAATCTTTATTATGTTCTTTTTTTCTGCTCACTTTGGGTTTCAGTTGCTCTTCATTTTCTAATTTCTTCAAGTAAAAATTCAATCATTGGGTTTAGTTTTTTCTTTTCTAATGTAAGCTTTAAATATAACCAATTTCCTTAATTATCACTTTATCTATAACCCACACATTTTGATTTTTTAAAATTCAGTTCATACTATTTCCAGGCCATAATGTTGTTTTATTTTTCCTGTGATTTCTTTTTTCACTCACGGATTTTTAGAAGTATGTTTTTAATTTTCAAATGTTTGTGGTTTTTCCAGATACCTTTCTGTTATTGATTTCTAGGTTATTTCCACTGTGGTCAGAGAATATACTTCTTATTTTTCAATTTTTTAAAAATTTATTTAAACTTATTTTATCACCTAGAATATAAGCTACCTTAGTGAATGACCCATATCGACTTGAAAAAATGTGCATTCTACTATTTTAGGATTTTCTCTAAATGTCCCTAAATGTCACTCAGTTTTTGTTAACTGACAGTGGTGTTCTGGTGAATGTTTAACTGAATATCTGGAAAGAAAAAGTCCTGATATGTAGTATTTGATACCTTCTGTGGTATATGCATTCTTATCATGGCTGATTTTAAGCTAACAATGTGCTGTCACCAAGCGTGGAGTTGGGAAGAGAAGTATACAAATTGCTTTCACTAGCCAGTGCAAGCTAGTTCTAGCACACCGCAGTGATTGTGGTATTCAAATCTTCTGTATCTTTGTTGCTTTTTGTCTGTCTATTCTTTCAGTTACTGAGAGATGAATGTTGTAATCTCAAACAATGATCTCTGATTTTTCTATTTCTCTTTTCAGTTCTTTCAGTTTTTGTTTTAATGTAATTTAAAGCTTTATGAAGTGTATATGCATTTAGCATTTAAGTGTGTTATAACTTCTTGATAAGTTGATCCCTTTATCCTTATGAAATGCACTTCATTGTCACTGGTAATTTTCTTTTCTTTGGAATATATTTCTCTTATACTAATATAGCTACCCTCAGCTTACTTTTGATTAATGTTTATATGGTGTAGATTTTTTCATCCTTTTACTTAAAATTTTTTGAATAATTTTGGATTTACAGAAGACTGCAAAGGTAGTACTGAGATTCCTTGCATAGCTGTCACTCATCTCTCCCTAATGTTAACATATTAAACAACTATGGCAGATTTGTCAAAATTAAGAAATTAACATTGGTGCGTTGTTATGAACTAAAGCACATTCTTTACCTGGATTTCCCCAGGTTTGCTACTAATTTCCTTTCATGTTCCAGGATTCTATCCAAGAGTCCACATTTGTATTTAGTTATTGTGTCACCTTAGTCTCCTCTGGTCCATGAAGATTTCTCAGTCTTTTTATTGTTTGTCATTGCCTTTATGCATCTAAAATGTACTAGCCAGGTATTTTGTAAACTGTTTCTCAATTTGGGTTTGTCTGACATATTCTCATGTTTGTACTGGGATTATAGAATGAGAAGGGTCCTCATTACATCTTTTAGGGGTAGAGTATGATAAAAATGACACTATTACTGATGTTAACTTCGATCATTTGGTTAAGTCTGCCAGGTCTCTTCACTGTAAAGTTACTATTTTTTTTTCCATACTGTATTCATTGAAAGTGAGTCACCAAGTTCCCAGAATTAAGGGATTAAGTTATACTTCCTGGAGGGGAGCGAGTATTTATATGTAAAGTTATAGAGTTATAGGTATGTGTGTGTATACACATACACACACATACCTACAATTTTATATTTAAATATACATATATAAATATATATATTATACATGTATATACACATATACATAATGTTTATTGTATAAAGTTTTTCAAACATTTGTCCCTTTTCCCAACCCCTTGCTTATTTGTAATTTCTTTCCCTAACACTGAGAAACTTGGCTTCCTTTATTTATAAATTACTAATTTTTATATGTAAAGCAGTATTATTAATTGCTAAATATATCCCTGTGAGAAACACATTTACCACTTAAGGTACTGTGTTTATGTATAGTTTTTTTTTGTTGTTTTTATTTAGGTCAGCACCTTTTTTATTCATCCCAGTGGTGATATTATGTTATATTTGTAATAGGGTTAGATTCATTTGTCAAGGTCTACATTCCGTCCTGGGATCTTTCAATATCCTGGTTGACTTCTTAAAGAAAATTACACACTCTAAAGTTTTCTTTGTAGTGTACAGTTACGTTGATTTTGAGATAAAAAAGCAGTACCATCTATCTACCACCCATGAACCATACAGAATAGTTTCATCCATTCTAAACATTTTCTTCTCTGTCTCGTTATAGTCAATGCCTCCCCACTCCCTAACCCCTGGCAATCCTGATATGTTTTCTGTACCCATAATTTTGTCTTTTCTATAATATTATATAAATGAATCAGAAGATAAGTAAACTTTGTTTTTGACTTCTGTCATTTAGCAAAATGCACTTAAGATTTATTCATTTTGTGTAAATCAATAGCTCATTTCTTTTTATTGCTGAGTAGGGTTATTCCATTGGATAGCTATACTGCAGTTTGTTTATTCACTTACCTGTTGAAGAACACGTCAGCATTCTTTTGCCCTCTCTGTGCCCTATATTTAAAGTGCATTTATTTTAGACAAGTCTTGTTTTTATATCCAAGCTGACATTTTTTTAATCAAAATATTTAGACCATTTACATTTAGTGTAATTTTTAATATGACTAAATTTATCATCTTGCTATTTGTTTTTTAATTTTCCCATTTGTTCTTTTTTTCTGTCTTCTTTTGGATTAGTTATTTTTTAACTACATTTTATTTCCACTACCATTTTGTATTTTAGTTTTCTAAAGTTTAAACATACATTTTTTTAACTTACCAATTTACTTTCAAAAAATATCATGCCACTTAACATACTTTATAAGAATCTTAGAACAGTATATTTGCATTTCTTTCCTTACTTCTTGCTATTGTTCTTATATGTTTGATTTCTTTTTTATTAACTTTTAATGTGAAGTTCCAAACTAAGAAAATGGCCTCTAACCATAAAGAACAAGATCAAATCCTGGCTTTCTTACTTACTCACTATGTAATCTTAGGCAAATCACTTTACATGTCTGTTCCTCAGTGTTGTGGTAAAGTTGTCTGTAAAATAAGAAGCTTGATATGAGGAATAAGTAAAATAAGGCATGATATGCATGCCACACCATAGCTGGCACACATGAAGCAAGGGGACACAGTCTCCCTTGTAGACCAAACACCGGAAAAAGTTTGTCAGGAGTGGAGAGCTAAAAGTGAACAGTTTCCCATCTCTGAGCACACTCATTGCTTGCTACTCATAGTCTGGCCCTCTGTGACACCAGGAAACAACAGCAGATGCCAAAATGAACCACAGCAGCAAACCAAGGGTTCCCATCTGTGTCAACACCAACAGACATAACTGATTCTTTCTCAAGAAGGAAATTAAACTAAAAATCAGTTATACTTTATGTGAGCTCCCCAAATCACAAAGACTAGGTTGCTAAGGAAACTTGCTTCTGCAAACTTCAAGTGTTGAACTTAAGTGGTGAGTGCTTTTGTCTGCAGACACCACGTAGGATGCCTGCTGGAGATTGGGGGCTTCAGAGCTACCTTATTTTCTTACTTCCTGGACCAGCTGGCTGCCTCTTCTCCTGAGCTGCTAGCTTTCTTCTGGAGGGATGGATAGGCTAATGCACTTGTGAAGTAAGCTCTGGGTTCAGACACACCTGGGTGTAAATCATGGCCTGTAATTCATTAATCATAACCCTGCAGAAGCCACTTAGCCCCACCAACCCTCAGTTTCCTAATCTATAAAATGGGAATAAAAATGAAACTTAACTAGATAATGCATTTTAGCTAAGAAGAGTAGTGGGATAATATTCTAAAATATTAACCAATCTTCCCTTCTCTTCCTCTCTTTCATTTATCCCTCAGTTCATTTTGTTTCTATCTCTTAGGCCCTAGGCAGAATACAGCAGCAGAAACCAGGCAAAGAAAGGAGTCTTTTCTGACTGTAGATTTCCAGAAGCCTAGGCCCTAGGGCAGGGGCAAGTCTCAGAGGACAGATTCAGGAGACAGAGAGATGATGAAGGGCCAGGAGTGTGGGCTGTCAGATTGGAAACCAGTCTGAATTAAATCTGGGAGGAATGAAGGAAGGGAAACGGAAGGGTGAGGGCTCTGTTTCCAGGCCAAGTGCAAAGAGGCAGCACAGCCCCAATCAGTTTTGTGGGATCCATCAATGGCTGTAGAAGAAAAGGGAGAGGAGACAGGGCCCAATTGCCTGGGCTAGCCTTTGAGTTACACTGGCTGGGTAGTCTGTCCATGCACACAGGCTCCAAGTCAGAGGAAAGCCCAGGATGAGGCAGGACCCACAGAGTGGCCCCTCCACACCCACGAGTTCAGAATGCCAAGCTTGATGGAGCTTGTGGGCAGGACCAAAACCTCCTTGGAGGTGACCTGCATGGACAAACCTCCAAGGACCAGATGAAGGGTGCACAATTTAGCAAAGAGATTCCACCAGAGAAGGAAGGGTGGGATGTGAAAATTTCTCTCTGCTCTTCTCCCTCTACAACTGCATTTTGATGAATTCGTGCAGGTTAAATGAGCTTATTTCACAATGTGACTTGACAGTAATAATAACACAATCATGACACACAACCAAGGTCTCAGTTTTTGGCAGTGATATAAGCTGTCCAGAGCTTTGTCGTGATCATGGGTGCATTTAATATGCCCAACAATCTGCCAGGCACCAGGGCCTGGCTATCAGGGAAAGAACTCCTGCAACTGGGAGTCCCTCTCCTTCACTCAGCTTCCTCACAAGACCTCGTGGAAGGAAGAAATCCTCTTTAAAAGCGGTGATATTCATGCTTCAGCATTTACTGAGCCCCTGCTGTATACTGGGACCAGGAAGAGACCCTGCCCTCATGAGGCTGTCAGTAGATGTACATTAATCAGTTAAAGACAAAAGTACCCTCACAGTGACCAGTTTCTAATGAGCAAACAGAACTTGTGGAAGGCTGGCTTCCCCCATGGCCTCTTCTAAGTGTTTAAAATCAATCAATCAATCAGTCAATTCATAGCTGTTCACTGAGTCCAGACTGGTAGTCTAGGGCTCCCCTGGCCCAAGTGGTCTCTATGGAAGTTGCAGACACAGAGGCCCCCTCCAGA
Organism: Symphalangus syndactylus; assembly: GCF_028878055.3. NCBI lineage: Eukaryota > Metazoa > Chordata > Mammalia > Primates > Hylobatidae > Symphalangus > Symphalangus syndactylus. The sequence continues at coordinate 55,121,885 of NC_072435.2, forward strand.
TGCTGTAACGGATGTGAGAGCATTTGGCAAACAAGAAACTTCAATCAGACATGACAATTTCTGCTATGATGCTTATTGTTATTACTGCAGTCGTTGTTGCTATCACTGTCATTAATACAAGCAGCCGTTGTTTGGAGGAGACGGCCTGATTGGAAAACAGGACCAGGCTTGCACTCAGGATCAGGGTGTCTGCAGGGAGCAATGAGCACAGGACGGAGCCTCAGCCTTCACTTGATTTCTCGCCATTCCTGGGTCTCTTTTTACCACATCCACCATGTCACTGGGCCCTCTACCGCTCGCTAATTATATTTTCATTACGTCCACTTACCTCTTTTACAGAGCCAAGTGTGTTTTTTTTGTTAGTTTTTTGTTCTGAGACAGGATCTTACTCGGTCGCCCAGGCTGGAGTGCAGTGGTGCCATCATAATTCACTGCAGCCTCGAATTGCTGGGCTCAAGCAATCTTCCAGCCTCAGCCTCCCAAAGCACTGGGATTACAGGCCTGAGGTACCATGCTGGACCTGTGTCGTTAAAAGAAACATTCTACAATTATCACCAATGGGAAGTCCCTATTATTAGACATAAATAGGAAACAACAGTTCAATAAATAAAATGATTAAACATTATTTGTAAATTGTAGCTAAATTCAGCCCCATGCCCCAGCTCTGAGATACATATGACTTAACAGAGAGCCTCAGGATGGAATGAAAAATGTAGTGGGGTAATTTTCTCATCATGGAATCTATGTCATTTGCTACTTTGTGCCTCAGCTTTAAGTCTCTGGCCAGCCATTTTCTCCTGTTGTGTGCAAGTTGATCTAAAAATCCCCACCCAGGCTCATCCCACATTCCTGCTTCCTGCCCTCAGGGCACCTTGCTGGGCGGCACTTATGTCAGCCTTCTCTCCTTTACTGTTTTTTTTTTTTAATTAAAATAGAATTTATTTATTTTTATTGATATATAATAATTGTACATATTTATGAGGTACATGTGATACTGTAATACAGGCATACTATGTGTAATGATCAAATCAGGGTAATTAGCACAACCATCACCTTGAATCTTTATCACTTCTTTGTGTTAGGAACATTGCTAATCTTTTCTTCTAGCTATTTTAAAATACACAATACAGTCTTGTTAACTATAGTCACCTTACTGTGCTATCAAATGCTAGAACTTACTTCTTCTAACCATATGTTTGTACCCATTTACCGACCTCTCTTCATTGCCCTGCCCACAGCCCCCGCACCCTCCCCAGCCTCTGGTAACTATCATTCTACTCTCTACTGCCATGCAATCAACATTTTAGCTCCCACATATGAGTGAGAACATGTGATATTTGTCTTTCTGTACCTGGCTTATTTTACTTAACATAATGACCTCCAGTTCCATCCATGTTGCAGCAAAGGACATGATTTCATTATTTTTACTGGCTGAATACTATTCCTTTACCCATTCATTCATGAGTGGACACTTAGGTTGATTTCATATTTTTGCAACTGTGAATAGTGCTGCAGTGAATATGGGGGTGCAGGTATCTCTTTGACATACTCATATTCTTTCCTTTGGATAAATACTGAGTAGAATGATTTTATCTCCTTTAGTGCCTTACCCCTGTTCCGTAGAGTCACCTCCCAAGTAGGCCACCTCCACATAACCCTGGGTTCCAGCTCTGCTTTCAGGGAAACGTAAGATAAAGCATGGTATCTTTCCAGCCCCTAAAACTGCCTTGTGTACCCCAAAGACATGAGTCCTATAACACCAGCTCCACTACCTGTTAACTGTGAAACCTGGAACAGGCCAGTTAGCGTTTCTGAGCCTGCTTGCTTGCATGAAATAGTGGTAACCGTGCTTACCTTACAAGTTAATAGGAGGACTAAATGAGTCAATGGCATACAGCAACAGTTTTAGGAAAAGGCAGTGGTTAGGTTGGGCATGGTGGTTCATGCCTGTAATCCCAGCACTTTGGGAGGCTGAGGTGGATGGATCATGTGAGGTCAGGAGTTCGAGATCAACCTGACCAACAGTGAATCCCATCTCTACTAAAAATATGAAAATTAGCCCGTCGTGGTGGTGCATGCCTGAGGTTCCAGCTACTCAGGAGACCGAGGCATGAGAATTGCTTGAACTCAGGAGGCAGAGGTTGCAGTGAGCAGAGATCACACCACTGCATGCCAGCCTGAAGGCCTGAAGGACAGTGCAAGACTCTATCTCAGGAAAAAAAAAAAAAAAAAAAGCAGTGGCACACTCAAGGAGCCCACCCAGGTGCCTGGAGACTGGCTTTTGGCCTGCAGGTGGTGGTGAGGCAGTGCAAGTGTGACAGCTGCTGACAACGAGATACTACTTGCTTTTGCAGAACACACAGATCTATAGGCCAGTGTCAGCCGTGTGCCGGTGCTCACCTAGGGTTTGTTGTGGGGCTGGCCCAGCTGTCTGCATTGTTGGGGATGTTAGAGTGGCCCGTTCTGGGTGGAAAGTCGAGGTCCAGGAGGTCTCTAGGTAGCTGTCCTCTGTCTGATAAAGGATCCTTGGGGCTTTCTGTCTGGCCACTCTGGAAACCATGGGCCATTGCAGCTACTAGCTCAGCCCTGATGGGGAGCCCCGCACATCAGGCTTGAGTCCTTCCACTTACTCTTCTCTTTCTCTGCCTCATCTATTACCACTCCCTGCTGGCCTCCTCTCCTACCTGCAGCCCCTCCTGTGCATCCAGCTGGAGGTCTGGCCACACCAACAGCTGACCTGGTTCCCTAGACTTTCCAGCCCATGTCTTGGACATGCAGTTCCCACCCTCTGCTTCTCTGCAAATTCACCGTCTTCCTTCTGAGACTCCTGTCCCTCAGATCTCCTTCAGAGACCTCATCTTGCCATCTGATGACTCTGGGATGCACCTCCTCCCTCAGCCTGTGGATTCCTGAAGGGCAGCACCTAGTCTCTGTCAACTGCCCCCTCAAGCACAGATGCTGTGAACAGGAGTCAGCGTTGGCTGTGTACCTGGCTGCCTTTCTGCCCCCCGCCCTCAACTACCTCATCCCACTCTGCCCTGGGGGTGGCTTCAGATGAGTGAAGCTCAGCTCTGGACACCCTGGACAGATTGCTGTTCCCCAACTGTGTCAGACTCATTGCTGCCCTTTGCACATTCATTAGCTCTAATAAAAATGCCCTTCTTGCAGGTCCTCACACACTTGTCATTCAGGTCTCAGTTCACATGTCACCTCTTTAGAGAACTTCCCTGACCACCCACTGTAAGGTTCCACTTCCTCCGTCTGAAATGATCTGATGTGTTTTCTTAGTAATGCATGCTCTGCCTCCACTCTAGAGCATGAGGACAAAAATCCTGCTTATCCTGTTCCCCCTCTACCCCCAGGTTGCTGGCACAGGGCCTGGCCCATAGGAAGTATCTACATGTATTTATTGAATGAATGAATGAATATATAAACCAATCAATGAAAAAACAAACCAATCCTACCAAAAGCCTCAAGACAGACACGAGTGGGAGGACTGGGTAGGCATTACTGTCTCCAGTAACAGATGAGGCACTAGAGTCAAAGAGTGCTCACCAGCGAGATTGACAGCTGTTTTTGCCCTGGGCTCCTTCTCTCACCCACCTCTACCCACCAGTGAACACCCGCTGGACATCTGGGAAGGGCATCTTCTCCATCCCTGACATCACTTTGGTCAGAACTGCGCTGGCCTCACTTTCTGATTCATAATTCAGCACCAGCAGCTCACTGCTCCAGTCAGGGATGAAGCCTCCCATTCTTTCAAGATGTTTCAGAACCTCTGCTGCATCACCCCAGAGGCAGCACAGGGCTTGGTACAAAGGTGGATGCATCACAGGCTCTGCATCCCTGGTGTTGATTTCTATATGTATATCCCACCTATGTGAGTGCCAGAATTTATCAGGCAGAGACCAGGTCATTATTTCAGAATTTCTTTCTATTTCCCCCTTTCCCTAAAATCTGAGGGCGGGTGCTTCTGGAAAAACAATGCGGGATTATAGGTAGACTTTTCTATAAAATAAACATGATGGCATGAAAATACTAAAGGAACCAAGATGACATCTTCAGAAAGATTATTTTTAGAAAATAATTCATTCGAGAATTAATAAATAGCCCTAGTGTGACAGAGTGTTTGGGGGTGTTTTTTGTTTGTTTTTTTGGGGGCAGTTATTATAAATTGTCTTTTATTTTAAAAAATAGTATCAAATACTATATTATAAATAGCAATTTTTACAGTTTTATTGAAATATAATGGATACACAAAAAACAGCACATTTAAGAAATTTTTTACTTTAATTTCTGGGATACACGTGCTGAACATACAGGTTTGTTACATGGGTATACATGTGCCATGGTGGTTTGCTGCACCTATCAACCCATCATCTAGGTTTTAAAGCCCCTCATGCATTAGGAAATTGTCCTAATGCTCTCCCTCCCCTTTCCCTCAACCTCCTGACAGGCCCCTGTGTGTGATGTTCCCCTCTCTGTGTCCATGTTTAATGTGTACAATTTGATGAGTTTGAAATATGCAAACACCTGTGATACCATCCCCAAAATCAAGGTAGTAGGTACACTTAACATCTCCTGGAGTTGCCATGATGCTTTTTTCTTTGTGGTAAGAACTCTTTGCTTGTTTGTTTGTTTTGAGACAGGATCTCGCTCTGTTGCCCAGGTTGGAGCGCAGTGGCATGATCTCAACTCACTGCAGCCTCTGTCTCCTAGACTCAAGCCATCCTCCCACCCCAGATTCCTGATTAGCTTGGACTATAGGCATGAGCCCCCATGCCCAGCTAATTTTTTTTTTTTTTTTTTTTTTTGTAGTTTTTGTAGAGACGGTGTCTCACCAAGTTGCCCAAGCTGGTCTCAAACTCCTGGGGTCAAATGATTCACCCGCCCTGGCCTCCCACAGTGCTGGGATTACAACATGAGCTACTGTGCCTGACCTGTGATAAGAATCCTTAACATGAGATCCACCCTCTTAACAAATTTTGAGTGAACAACATTGTTAACCATAGGCATTATGTTGTACAGCAAATCTCTCTAATGTACTCATCTAGCATAACCAAAATTTTATACCCACTGATTTTTTAAAATATGGTGAATAGACAACTATTTTCTCCTTACTCCAAACCCAGAGCTTCTAAATTGGGTTTTTGAACCCGGGGATTTGAACCTTGGGATTGAACCTGACCTGCAATCTATGCTGGGATCCACAAAAGTGCTTTTTTGTTTGTTTGGTTTTCTTTTTTTGTTTTGTTTTGTTTTGTTTTTGTTTTGAGATAAGGTCTCACTCTATGGCCCAGGCTGGAGGGCAGTGACATGATCTCAGCTCACTGCAACCTCTGCCTCTGGGGTTCAAGTGATTCTCCTGCCTCAGCTTCCAGAATAGCTGGGATTCCAGCCACGCATCACCACTCCAGGCTAATTTTTGTATTTTTAGTGGAGACAGGGTTTCACCATGTTGGCCAGGCTGGTCTCGAATTCCTGACCTCGAGTGATCTGCCTGCCTTGGCCTCCCTAAGTGCTGGGATTTCAAGTGACAGCCACCGTGTCCTGTCCAAAAAATGCTCTTTCTATTGCTGCTGGGGGTAATAATACTGCTTTCCAAAGAGCTCTACAGTTTGCAACAAGTCCCCTCCTGGCTGTGGCATGAGAGGTACTTCCTGAGGGAGACAGAATGCATGTGATGAGCAGATCACACTACAGTGTGCGACTTGCTCACTGATTCCAGCATTCGGTTTGGGCTAAACTGTGTTCTTTCCATTATCTTGGTTTAAAAATATAGTTGTTTTTTTTTTCATTTTTTTTTAAATCAGGATTTTATACATACCTGGAAAATTAGGAAGTGGGACCACACTGGGTGTATAGTTCTCCAACCAGAGCTGAACCATGCTCTCCCCAGCAGATGAGCTCTTAAGTCCTGCCTGCTCTGGTCCTCACCTGGCCTGCTTTGCTCTTTAGGCCTCTTTGTCTGTGACCCTGGTTTATAAGAACCATGCTTCCCAACCTTCCTCCCTAAATACCCTAGAGCACAGATCACCCCTCCACCGTCAAGCAGCTCTGCGAATAGTCAAGGTTTCTGCATAAGCACATTATTTTGAAGGCTTAGGTTTCATCTTGAAAAAATGTGTTTTCCATTTTATTATATAACAGGGCTATGTATATTTTAATTAAAATTTATATGTTTTTCTTCCCAATGTATGGACTAAAAGTGTCCCTCCAGGAAAATGTGCCAGGCTGTTCTGAGGCTTTGAGTGTTCCAAAGGTGTTAGCTCAGGGTGCCTTCTCTCCAGTTTGAAAAATACAGGCTCTCCCAGTATTCTTGCTCATCATGTCTTTAGTTTCTTTTTGAAATCTTCCAAGTTCTTAACTTTTGGGCACTTTTTATAATAAGAAATTAAGTGCCCTTAATTTGGGGAAGTTGATCTGGCCCTCAGAGCTACAAGCCCCTTTGGGCTGGCCCCAGTGCTTGTGTGGGGAAGGGGCCAGGCCCCACGTCCACATGCGACCTGGCTGGCTTGTGCCTGGAGCTCCTGGGCATCACACACTCAGCTTGCATAGCGCTGCCCTCGGAAACTTTTGCGGGTTATGGCTTATGAAGGGTTCCGGAGAGTTCAGACGCAAATCGATAGCATGCATTACAAGAGCGCATGAGCTAACAAAGATGCTGGTGGGCCATGCATCTTAAAACAGCTTCTTGGGGACTTTAATTGTCGGGATGTTCAGGAGAAGAATATGACCTTACGGGGCATTTTCCAGAATAGAATAGTCTATATATTAAAAGGCAGCAAATGATTCATAACTGGTTAGTGGCAGGGCCTATGGGTCCATGTTTCCCATGTGAATTTTTTTTTTTCTGCATTGCAAACTCTTACATTAAATTGTGATAAATGAAGAGTGGGGGCTACTCATACAAATCAATGACTCTAGTGTGTGTGTCATTAGCCTGAGAGATGCAGGCAGCGGTCAGTCCCATAAATCATGTGATGATCTGCTGTCTGCAACACGATGCAAGCAAGCAGGCACATTAGGGAGGTTAAGGAATGAAATTAATCTGTGCATTTTCCTCTCCCCCTGCCTCCTTCCCCATCACCTGGTCATACGGAAAGAATTAAAATCACATGATCCGAACTAAACCAGCTCCAGAACAGTAAATTGGTTAAGTTTGACTTCACCTTTCAACTCCGAGTTAATTATGTATTAGGGGATTAATTTATTCACAGGCACTGGGAAGGGAAATGGAGAATGGGAGAAACCTGCCAGGGCCTCTCATCCAGGTGCCAAAGTTATTAATTACTCTGGCTGTGCCACAGGCTACCTGGACAGACCCTGGGGTGGGGGGCTATGGGATCGGCCATGGATATGGCAGGGTCTGTCCTGCTCTGAGGATCAGCCACCTTGGGTTGCAGAAAATGCCCCAGTCTGTGTTCCCCAGGGATGCTTGTGATGCTTGATTGCTGGAGTATCTTGGAAGCCTACGCTAGAAGGAGCCTTTCCCCAGGGTGCGTAGCCAAATTACACTTCAGATGGTAACTGATACCTCTTCCAAGGCCACTCGCCTTGCCTGGAACTCCTCCAGTGAAAGGCAGCTCTCCATTTGCAAAACTACCCATTTTACACATGCAACTTTGATTTGCACAACTCAAGGGTCCTACTCCACCCCCTTGGGATCATATGGAATACTAGGACTACGTCTCCCCCGCACTCATGATGCCCCCTGTTCACCTGAGGACGGGGAGCATGTTCCCCTCAAACGTCCTCCAGGGTGCCTCTCCAGTGGCAGCCTTTGCAGGCCTCTTGCCATTGTGGTCTTCCTGGGAGGTCAGTCCTCATATCTCTTCTGTGGTGCGGTCCCAGCCAGGTGAGAACAGCTGCAGGTGCAGCGGTACCCAGTGGAGCTCCTGGAGATGAGACCTGGAGCAGACAGGGGAGGTCCTTTCTCCGTACCGCTACCTGGTGGTGATTGGGCACCAGATCCAGCAGGAAACCCCAGGAAACTCCTGCCTATTTAAGGGTCATGTCTGACCACACCCAGAAACAGCCTCTCAAAAGAGTCCAAACGCTAGCATCATCTCCATGGAGCCATGTAAGAGGAATTGTTAGACACATTTGTCCATTTGTTGTTAAGACACAAGGATGCTGAATGGATTTGACACAGACCCTTTGCTTATAAAAGCTCACAACACCCAACATGAATGGTAGCATAAATGCTCTGTGTGTGTACAGCACTTCACAATGTTCTGAACGCGTTCCCATGTGTATGGGACATTGTTTAATCTTCCCAGCAGTCCATAAGTTGGGTCCAATGATTCCCATTTGACTTCCTAAGGAAACTGAGACTCTGAGAGTTTAAAAGACTTGGCTGAGTTCACATGCCTGGGAAGTGGCTCAGCCACCATAAGATTCAGTTGCAGGAAGGATGGGACCATCTAGGGGCTTTCTTCCTATCAAATCTACGGATGGAAAGTTCTCAGAGTCCAAGCACCCATGACTATCTCAAGAGGTTCTATGCAGCTCCCAGATCTGTGTGCTGTGCTCCAATAGGGTTACAAAAACAAGTTGAGCTAACATCTAAAAACTAAAAGCTTTCATAGAAAGAAGGGATTTTGGCTTCCCTTGAAAACTTGGAATCTGGCCATTGGGCTGACATTTCACTGTAGTGATACTGGTGCATGATGAGTGATGACTCCACTCCAAGGGGTCTGAGCTCTCACAGGCTCAAGAGACACATTTTGGCCAGTACACACATTGAGACACTGACCCCCCAAATCCTCACTCTGCTCAATGACCCAGTGGCCCTCCTCTAACCCTCCCATAACCCAGTCTTACTGCTGCCCCCTCCTCCTGGGGCACCCACGCATCCCTGTCCTGCCCATACACTCTCTCTCTCTCTCTCCAAGCCCTTCTTGGCTTCAAGTCAAGCTCTGGTCATTTCACCAGCTCCTCTGCCAGCCTTCTCCTTCCTAAGCTCCAAAGGATTTTTCAGCTGGTTGATGCAGGTGAGCACGCCAGAGCCAGATGCACCCTGGAGACATCTAAATCCAACCTTCTTGTCTGTAGTAATGAAATTAAGGTAAGACAGGTTGCCTGACCTTCTATGTCACCAACCCCATTCCCAGACCCTCTCCTGGCCCCAAGATGCCACCCTGATCATGTTGCTATCTGAATGTTCACCTTGCTTGCTCTTTTGGGGAAAAAATACCAAAAACACAGAGAAAAGGGAAATATCGAAATCCGCAACATTCAGAATTAACCAAAAATCAAAATTTGCCATATTTGTTGCAGAAGTTTAAAAAAAATCAAGGAATTCTGAGTCCTATCCAGGAAGCTGGCTTATTATACTCTTAAGGTCTCTACACATCTCTTCCTGATCCCCTTCCATTCTCTTCCTCCAGAAGGAAGCAGTATTGTGACTTTTTCTCCAAATCCTTCTAATCTATGTTTACACACACACACACATGCACACACGTTTGTAAATTACATATATTGTTTGGTTACATGCATGTGTTTAGATCTACATAAATCACTTCTACCTTTTTCCAACACCATTGCATTTTTTAGGTTGATATGGTTTGGCTGTGTCCCCCCACTGCAAATCTTATCTTGAATTGAAGTCCCCATAATCCCCACATGTCATGGGTGAGACCTGGTGGGAGGTAATTGAATCATGGGGGCGGGTTTTTCCTGTCCTATTCTCATGACAGTAAGTCTCACGAGATCTGATGGTTTTATAAAGGGGAGTTCCCCTGCACATGCTCTCTTGCCTGCCACCATGTAAGATGTACCTTTGCTCCTCCTTCACCTTCTACCATGATTGTGAGGCCTCCCCAGCCATGTAGAACTGTGAGTCCATTAAACCTCTTTCCTTTATAAATTACCCAGCCTCGGGTACATCTTTATTGGCAGCATGAAAATGAACTAATATAGAGGTCGACTCCCACCCTCACCTGTAAATCCAGCCTGTCCAAATCCCATCCTCAGAGGGATATAGGATTTTGTATCCCAAATCCCCTTTATAATTACTTAATTAATATTTTTTAGACAGAATCTCACTCTGTTGCCCAGGCTAGAGTGCAATGGCACGATCTCGGCTCACTGTAACCTCCGCCTCCCAGATTCAAGTGATTCTTCTGCCTCAGCCTCCCGAGGACCTGGGACTACAGGCATGCAGAAACACACCCAGCTAATTTTTGTTTTTTGGTAGCGGCAGGGTTCACCATATTGGCCAGGCTGCTCTTGAACTCCTGACCTGTTGATCCACCCGCCTTGGCCTCCCAAAGTTCTGGGATTACAGGCATGAGCCACCGTGCCTGGCCCCCTGATCCCTTTTTGATGGGCATGTGCATTGTGGATTTTTTACTATCACCAATGAAACTGGAACAAAACTCTGCATCTTTTCTGGGGTTTGCTAACGAGGTCTGCCTAGAGTTTTACTTACCCTCTAAATGTGTCATCGGTCCCTCTCCCCTTTGGGACTGAGACCTTCTGGGGGCCCCTAGGGACCACATGTGAAGATACCCAGCACAGCCCCCATTTGGTCCCTCAGTATTTTCCCTGGCTTGTGTGGTCGCATCTCTCCCTTAGCTCTCCACTGAGGCTGCACGTGCTGGTCACACAGCCCTCCAGCTGGCTATGTCCCCACATGTAAGCCCCAGGGAGCCCCAGCCCATGGCCTGTGAGTCTCAGGCCCATTAAACCTCTCACTTTGTATTTCCTAATTCCTTTAAGAAATCCCCAACCTGTCTCCTTGGATAGAAATAAAATAAATGTAATATCTATTGCTATCGCTTAAACACAAATTGTGGTATTTTTTATTAAATACTCTGTTGTCAAATGCTTGACATTCCTCATAATAGATAAAAAAGCAACTAAAACTAGTTATTTTCTGTTACCTTAGAGGCTTGCAACGTAGTTTGTATTGTATTTACTTGTTATGTTCTGCTTGTCGCATTTCATTATAAGCACGTGAATTATTTTCCCTATTAAATTAAAAGGCAATCTCCCCGCCCCCAGCTATCCTTGAGCTTGTATAAAAGGTGAAGATCTGGAGCTATGGGCTCTGGGAAGCCACCTGGTGATCAGGGTTACAGATCCTCTGCCAGCTCACAGTCCTTCTCTGGCATAGGCTGGCCCAGCCCCCATTCTTCGTAATGGGATCAGGGGAACCACCCCAATAAACTGTGTGGTGGGGAAAGGCTACATGTGTCATTGCTCTAGCCTTACAATCTTTTCTACCCACTGTTTCTTATCATCATCATAGCATCCCTATAAGGCAGCAGGTTGGGACTACTGTACCCATTTTACAGATGAGGCAACAATCCTGAAAGGAGCTTTTGAGTTATGGTCAGGATTAGGGCTAGAGCCCTGCAGCTTCCACCGCTTCCACCAGCACTGTTGCCCCACACATGTGCCAACTGGAGGTTACCGTGCACTAGGCGCTTGGGGAATCATTTCACGTGCAATGCTTTCTTTGATCCTAACAGTAGTTCCTTGAGGTAGAAGTACTGTTATCTCTCCTTTATAGTTTTTATGAAACTGCAGCTCATGGAGGACAAAAAACTACCTCTAGTTGTTTAAGTTTCACATGCAAGAGCTGAGGTTGGAGCCAGGTCTGTCTGACTTTAGAGCCCAGTTCAGAAGCAGTGAGAAGAAACATCTTCAGCTCTTTGGGGTCACCATCTCTTTTAAGAATGGGATGAAATCCGTGCCCTGACCCCCTTCCCTCAGGGAGTGCTTATTTCCCACATCACTGGCATTTTACCTATCATTTTATGAGCTGCTGGGACTAGCTGGAACTCATGTCTGGACCCACACAAGTCCTGTGATCCAGGTCAGAAACTCCCTCATGAGAGCTTGGAATCAGATGCTTTTGTTGTGTACACAGCCTAAATCAATTGCAACCTCACCAAATGCTCTGTCTCCTGCCCTGCCTTTCCTTCATAAGCTCTTTCTGGCAGCTGAGATTTTCCAGACTCAGAATTTGAAATATGTTCCAGTGGAACTTGGGAGAGTGGAGTTTCTTACAGTGCTGGGATTTGACCTGTTTTTCTCTGAGCCCATGGGGACTTGGAGAGTAATGAGCCTGTGCACCCCTGTCAGATCCTCCCACTCTCTCAGTGCTACCCTCCCTCCCGTCATGTCATGGCACTGCTTTGAAAGAGGAGTTGATACCTGAGTAGTATTTCATGGTGCAGATGCACGGCGTTTTCCTTACCCACTCATCCATTGAGGAGCAGTTAGGTTGGGTCCATATCTTTGCCATCGTGAATTGCACTGCAATCAACATACACCTGCATGTGTCTTATTTATATAATGATTGCTTTTCCTTTCGGTAGACGCCCAGTATGGGATGGCTGGATCAAATGGTAACTCTACTTTTAGTTCTTTGAGAAATCTCCATACTATTTTTCCATAGAAGCTGTACTAGTTTACATTCCCATCAGCAGTGTCTGAGCGATTCCTTTTCACCACATCCACCCACACATCTTTTTTTTTTTTCTTTTAAAACATGGTCATTCTGACTAGCATAAAGTGGTATCTCATTATGGTTCTAACTTGCATTTCCCTGATGACTAGCAATGTTGAACATGTTTTCATCTTTGTTGCCATTTGTATGTCATCTTTTGAGAAATGTCTACTCATGTCGTTCACTCACTTCATAATGGGATTATTTGTTTTTCTCTTGCTGATTTGTTTGAACTCCTTGTGGATTCTAGATATTAATCCTTTGTTGGGTGTACAGTTCCTTCAGATCACCTGCAAGCCTGGCAGGTTCTCTAGCCAAGAGCCCAGACAGGCTTGGTACCTGGCAGAAAGTCATGAAAGCTCAGTTTTCACATCTGTAAAATGCAGGACCCTTTCCAGATACTTCCATGTCAGTGAGAGAACTCTGATTCCTTTATTTCTAAGGACCACATATCTTACTATTTCTCCTCTCACTACACATTTAGACAGTGGGCCTCTGGTTTGAGCTGTTCTTGCTGCTAAATCTTACAGAGAACATTCTCAGGATTCCCGCTATCTTGATGTGTCTTTCCGCACCAGCCACTCCATCACCTGAAAGCTCTGTAGTAACACAGCACCTCTCAGCTGAGGCTCACTTCCCTAACACAAGTGCTTCCCAGCACGCACTGATAACACCTGGCCATGCAGGGAGAGAGGAGCTGATAAGGCCACATGCACATCAGAAAATGATGCCTTTTAAATGCAACAGCCACCTTACTCTGGAGCTAAATCACAGCACTGAAAAATATCTACAGGTACCTATGGAGGAGGAAGATAAAAGAAAAAATACCTTTTTCTGGATGGAAAATAAGAAGCCATGAAGAATAAGGTTTTCATGCATGGACTATGTCAAGGTCCCACGATTGCCACCAAGACCACCATGATGGAAGCATCTTCTTCATTGGCCAATGGACATCAGTGCAAGGATGGTTGTGCATGGAAAAGAGGAGGCAGAAGGGCAGGAGGGACGTGGTCAGCCTTCAGAGTGAGCAGACTCTAAACTTGACTTCTGCCTGGCCCATTGGATCATACTGCTCATGCAGTCCGTTTGGGTTTTGTTTCCTTTGGGGACCTCTTTCACTCCCACAAATAGCCTACAACCCTTGAGTAGTAATTAAAACCCATCAGAGATTAAAATAGAATTAGGTATGGTAAAAGGGAGCTGAAACAGTGAGAAAGGGAGGAGAAGGGAAGAAAGATTAAGGCAGACAAGGGAACCTGTGGAGAGAGTGAGAGCTAGAGACAGAAGGAGAGAAGAGGCAGGGCCATGGAAACAGACACACCGTCTCTGTAAGTCCTTCTCAAAGACACTGGAAGAGTTCTGGAAGCCGAACAGATATGGAACATGGCAAGCAGTGGAATGGAGAGCTCAGCCCATTTTCTGGATTTATAGGGCCCCAGATCACACACCCTGGAATTTCTCATGTTGTTCTCTTTATCTTTATTACCCATCCCAGACCTAGATTTTCAGCCTGCAAAGGCACTCTTGCTTTCATCAAAACCAGAATTCCCACTGTGTTTTTGTCAAGCATCTTTGACTTCCTCCTGGGATTCTCATCTGCCTTTTGTTTCAATTCCATATCTGTCTACCCTGTCTTCTTCTTCTTCTTCTTCTTCTTCTTCTTCTTCTTCTTCTTCTTCTTCTTCTTCTTCTTCTTCTTCTTCTTTTCCTCTCCTTCTTCTTCTTCTTCTTCTTCTTCTTCTTCTTCTTCTTCTTCTTCTTCTTCTTCTTCTTCTTCTTCTTTCTTCTTCTTCTTTTTTTTTTGTCTCACTCTGTCACATAGGCCAGAGTGCAGTGGTGTGATTTCAGCTCACTGCAACCTCCGCTTCCTGGGTTCAAACAATCCTTGTGCCTCATCTTCCCAAGTAGCTGGGATTATAGGCATGTGCCACCATGCCCAGCTAATTTTTTTATTTTTGATAGAGATGGGGTTTCACCATGTTGGTCAGGCTGGTCTCCAACTCCTGGCCTCAAGCGATCCACCTCCCTCGGCCTCCCAAACTGCTGGGATTACAGGTGTGAGCCACTGCACCCGACCAATCCTGTCTTCTTCTCTTTAGGTCAGAATTATCTTGATGCCTTCCCAGACCACAGCTGGTAGGCTGCTTCCTCCACCACTCTGACGGAACTCAACTCAGTCTATCGTCTCCACCCCATACCAGGAACTCCAATTGGCCAGCAATGTCTCCCCGACAGGGGAAGGGTTTCTCTAAGCTCAGAGGGGTTGACAAAGTGGAAACTGCACACTCTGGAGGTGGCTTCTTCTCCCCAAGGCCAGCACAGAATTCTCCTAGGCCGTGGCATTCTCTTGGAGAGCATCTTGATGCAGATGAAGGGTGCTATATAAATCAATGGATCATAAATCTGTTGGACAGCACTTATATAGGTAAATGCATGTATGTTATTCACTCAGTGAACCTTCCTAAAAAAGATAATATGCTCAATATCTCACTGTGCTGACATATTTCAACTCAATTGATAATGGGTCAGGATTGAGCAAAGCTTACAGAGTGAATTACCTTTTAGCCATCCCTTCCAGTTTAGGGTTGCAGTCACCAACAAAATCAATGTCGAAGGATTCTTGTTGTCTCAGGCAATACCAACAGTGACTCCTAATGAAATAAACCATTGAAGCCTTTTAATCAGACCACCTGCCTAAAAGGAGGAAGCCATCCAGAGGAGGCTGGGGCTCTAGGGACCTATTTTCCCCTTACCGGTCAACGCATGAGTGATTCTTTAATTGTAGTAATGATGTGCTTACCCTGGACCCAGACACTCGGGCAGCAAGAGGCAGCAATTCTCTGGGGGAGAGGGTTGGCGTGACCTCAGCTGGGGCTGCACAGGTCCCCGAGCAGGGCTGCATCACCAGGGGCCGTGCAAATACCTCCAGGTTAGGGGCCTGTTTGACTCCCAGACATGTGATAAATCTCTATTGAAAGAAAGCCCTGCAATAAATGAGCCCTGCTCTACATGTGAATTCTAGGGTCACTGTTAAAAAATAGGAGCTGGCTGCAAATGTGACCGTCAATGGGCTTCTTCCTCTACCCCTTGCTCTTCCCTCCTCCCCGACCTGCAAATTTCTGAAAAATTAGCTAACATCACCTTAAATATATT